>NC_133776.1:59310459-59541317 GCF_003597395.2 Chelonoidis abingdonii
CAGTTACCAGTCCTATTGCATCATCTACCACCGGAGGGAGAGAAGCGGATACTGCTCTTCACTGCAGCAGCATCGCGTCTACCAGCAGCATTCAGTACACATACGGTGACACTGAAAGAAGTCAAAATATTTCTTCCCTTTTCTTTCACGGGGGGGGGGGGAAGAAACTGAGGAGCTATTCCCCGAACCACGCCAGACACTGTGTTTGAACCTACAGACATTGGAGCTCAGCCAGAATGCAAATACTTTTCAGAGACTGCTGTGAGACTGTGGACAGCTGGAGTCCTCAGTCCCCCTCCCTCCCTCCATGAGCGTCCATTTGATTCTTTGGCTTTCCGTTACACTTGTCATGCAGCGCTGTGTAGCCTGGAGATTTTTTTCAAACGCTTCGGCATTTCGTCTTCTGTAACGGAGCTCTGATACAACAGATTTGTCTCCCCATAAAGCGATCAAGTAGTATCTTGTACGGTCCATGCTGAGCTCTTTTTGTATTTGTGGACTGCATCGCCACCCGTGCTGATCAGAGCTCCACGCTGGGGAAACAGGAAATGTAATTCAAAAGTTCACGGGCTTTTCTTATTTACCTGCCTGCTGCACCCGAGTTCAGATTGCTGTCCAGAGCGTCAGTGGTGCACTGTGGGATACCGCCGGAGGCCAATAACATTGATTTCCATCCACACTACGTAATCCGATATGTTAATATCGAATTTAGCGCTACTCCTCTCGTCGGGGAGGAGTACAGAAATCGATTTAAAGAGCCCTTTATATCGATATAAAGGGTGTTGTAGTGTGGATGGGTACAGCGTTAAATCAATTTAACGCTCTTTAAATCGATTTAAACGCGTAGTGTAGACCAGGCCTAGGTTGCATTTCCCTTGTTTATGTATGAGGTCATGCGAGACAGTATCAAAAGGCTTACTAAAGTCAAGATATACCACAACTACCACTTCCCCCATATCCACAAAGCTTGTCACCCTGTTAAAGAAAGCTGTCAGGTTGGTTTGACATGATTTCTTCTTAGCAAATCCATGCTGACTGTTACTTATCATTCATTATCTTCTAGGTGTCTGCAAATTGATTATTTGCTGTTATCAGAGCAACAGTGCACTGTCACATGACACAAACACTGTGATGTTGAGGTGTGGTGCAAGTGATAGGATTGCCAGGTGTCCAGTTTTCGACTGGAACGCCCCAGTCGAAAAGGGACCATGGCAGCTCCAATCAGCACCGCTAACTGGGCCACTAAAAGTCCAGTCGGCAGCACAGCAGGGCTAAAGCAGGCAAGGAGCATGCCATGGCTCTGTGCGGCTTCCGGATGCAGTGGCATGTCCCCTCTTCGGCTCCTAAGTGTAGGGGAAGCCATGGGGTGCTGCACGATGCCCCCGCCCCAAGTGCCAGCAGCCAATGGGAGCTGGGGGGGCGGGGGGAGCCTGCAGATGCATGCAGAGCTGCCTGGCTGTGCCTCTGTATAGAACACAGAGGTAGGATATGCTGCTGCTTCTGGGAGCTGTTTGAGGTAAGTGCTGCCTGGAGCCTGCACCCCGAACCCCTCCTGCACCCCAGTCCCCTGCCCTAATTCCCCTCCCACTCTCTGAACCCCTTGGTCCCACCCCAGAGCACTTCCTGCACCCCAACCCCCTTATCCCCAGCCTCACCCCAGAGCCCCCCCGCCAGAGCCCTCACTTCCCCCGCACCTCAACCCCCTGCCCCAGCCCTGATTTCTCTTTCACCCTCTGAACCCCTCAGCCCCAGCTTGGAACACCCTCCTGCATCCCAAATCCCTCATCACTGAACCCACACCAGAGCCCACATGCTCAGCCAAAGCCATCAGCCCCTGCCCCTGTGCCCCAACCCCCAGCCCGGAGCCCTCTCCCGCACTCTGAAACACTCATTTTTGGCCCCACCCCAGAACCCACACCCCCAGCCCAGAGCCCAAACCCACTCCCCAGAGCCCCCTCCCCATACTGCAAACCACTCTACTCCACCCCCAGCCCGGAGCCCCCTCCTGCACCCCAAATCCCCCAGCCCCACCCCAGAGCCCATACCCCCAGCTGGAGCCCTCACCCCCTCCTGCCTGAACTCCCTGCCCCAGCCCTGACTGCTCTCCTGCCCTCCGAACTCCTCAGTTCCAGTTCAGAGCACCCTTCTGCACCCCAAGTCCCTCAACCCCAGCCCCACCCCAGAACCCACACCCCCAGCCCAGAGCCCAAACCCACTCCCCAGAGCCCCCTCCCCATACTGCAAACCACTCTACTCCACCCCCAGCCCGGAGCCCCCTCCTGCACCCCAAATCCCCCAGCCCCACCCCAGAGCCCATACCCCCAGCTGGAGCCCTCACCCCCTCCCACATCCCAACCCACTTCCTTGGCCCAGAGCCCCCTCCGACACCCTGAACTCCTCATTTCTGGCCTCACCCCAGAGCCCAGGGTGGAGTAAGGTCAGGGCAGGGGTGGGGCCAGAGGGAGGGGGGATGCCCTGCTCACTCCATTCTCCTTCCTTCTCTTGCTCAGTCTCCCCACCCTCACTCATTCACTCATTTTCACTAGGCAGGCTCAGAGGTTTGGGGTGCAGGAGGGGGCGAGGACTCTGGCTGGGGGTGCAAGCTCTGGGGTGGGACCAGAAAAGTGGAGTTCAGGGTGCAGAAGGGGTCTCTGGGCTGATACGGTGGGTTGGGAGGCAGAATGGGGTGAGAGTTCCGGCTGGGGATGCGGGCTGCGGGGTGGGGCTGGGGTTGAGGGACTTGGGGTGCAGAAGGGTGCTCTGAACTGGGACTGAGGAGTTCGGAGGGCAGGAGAGCAGTCAGGGCTGGGGCAGGGAGTTCAGGCACGAGGGGATGAGGGCTCCAGCTGGGGGTGTAGGCTCTGGAGTGGGGCTGGGGATAAGGGCTTTGGGGTGCAGGAGGGGGCTCCAGGTTGGAGTATTCAGAGTACAGGAGGGGGCTCCAGGCTAGTGCAGAGGGAGTGTGGGAGGTATGAGGGCTCCAGTTGGGGATGCAGGCTCTGGAGTGGGGCTAGGGGGCAGGGATAACTTAGTGGTTTGAGCATTGGCCTGCTAAAACCAGGGTTGTGAGCTCAGTCCTTGAGGGGGCCATTTGGGGATTGTTCCTACATTGAGCAGGGGGTTGGACTAGATGACCTCCTGAGGTCCCTTCCATCCCTGATAATCTATTATTCTATGAGGAGTTTGGGGTGTAGGTGGGTGCTCCAGGCTGGGATCAAGGGGTCCAGAGGGCAGGAGAGGGATCAGGGCTAGGGCAGGGGGTTGGAGCACAGGAACAGGTCAAGAGTGCAGGTTCTGGCTGGCACTTACCTCAGGCAGCTCCCAGAAGCAGCAGCATGTCCTCCCTCCACCTCCTACATGGAGGCACAACCAGGCAGCTCTTCACACTGCACCATCCACAGACATTGCCCCCATAGCTCCCACTGGCCATGGTTCCCAGCCAATGCAAGCAGTGGGGCTGGCATTTAAGATGGGGTCAGCACAGAGAGCCGTCTGGCTGCCCTTACACCAAGGAGGGACATGCCACTGCTTCCAGAGCCATATGGAGCCTGCCTTTGTCCCTCTGCACCACAAACCAGATTTTTAACAGCCCAGTCAGAGGTGGTGACCAGAGACACCAGGGTCCCTTTTTGAGCAGCCACTGTGGTAGAAAACCAGACACCTGGCAACCCTACATGTATCACCATGACGTGAGATCATGCCAACTTCACACGTGATACAAGCGCCATGACACAGGAACCACAGCACTGGAATGTGGCCCTGCCACGCGAGGCTGACTCCACGGAGCCCACATGTAACCCCCACCCGGGCGGGGAGACCCGCGCTCCTTTCTACAGGAAGCAGGCGGCAGCGCTCTCCGTGATTAAGAGGCCTCCCCACTGGTCGGGGTCCTTCTGCAGTCAGGAGACTTCCCCTCCCCCCCGCTTACAGCTGCTCTGTCCGGAGCCCGCGCTCTCTATGGTTAGGAGGTGCCAGGCCGCTCTGTCCAGAAGCCGCATATTCTATGGTTAGGAGGCCTCCTTCCACCCTCCAGTACCGCTCTGGCAGCAGCTCTCGATGGTTCGCAGGCTTCTCTCGTGGGCGGGCCCCCGCGGGAGGGGGGGGTGGAGCCCTCGTCGGGAGGGACCGTCTGTGCTTCGGGGCTGCCTGGCAGGTGACTTGAAAGTGCAGGGTGGCGGGAGGGGGGGCTGTGTTTGAGGGGGAGCTGGAGGTGGCCGGAGGGTGGGCTGTGTTTGGAGAGAGATCCCAGAGGAAAGCAATGAAAATGTTAGGTTTTCTAAACCTATTATCATGAGGAAAGGTTAAAAAAAAAACTGGGCATATTTTGTCTTGAAAAAAGACTGACAAGTATTCAGATCTATTAATGCAGAGATTCTCAAACTGGGGGTCGTGGGTTATTACGTGGGGCATCGCAAGCTGTCAGCCCCAATCCCAAACCCCGCTTTGCTTCCAGCATTTATAATGGTAAATATATTTAGAAGTGTTTTTAATTTATAAGGGGGGGTTACACTGAGAGGCTTGCTATGTGAAAGGGGTCACCAGTACAGAAGTTTGAGAACCACTGTATTAATGGTTGTTATAAAAAGGGCGGTGATCAATTATTCTTCATGTCCACTGAAGGGCCACATCTGGGTGGGGAAATTGTATGCAGGTCCATGACTGTAGGGTTGCTGCAGGAGGGAGTGCTGAGTGTGTGTGTTGGGGTGCAGGGGGGGGTGTGGAGTGCAGGAGGGGCTCAGGACGGGTGCAGCAGGGGGCTCAGGACAGGGGATTAGGGGTGTGAGGTGCAGAAGGGGTTTGGAATGCAGGCTCTGGCCAGCGTTGCTTACCTCGAGCAGCTCTGGGGTGGCAGTTGCATGCAGCGGGGCTAAGGCAGACTCCCTGCCTGCCCTGGCCCTGCGCCGCTCCCGGAAGTGGCCAGCATGTCCAGCAGTGGATCCTGGGGGTGGGGTGGGACAGGCGGCTCCGCTGTGTGCTGTCCTCGCCTGTGGGTACCATTGGCCATGGGTCAATTTTCCTGTGTAGACAAGTCCTTAGTGAACTCTAAAGTAAATTGTATAAATGGGCCAGCAAAAATCTGAGGTCATCAGGATTTGTAAATATCTTATTCTTGTTTTTATCTTTTATTAGTAGGAAGATTTCCTTTCAGTTTATCCAGAACTTGCTAATGCTTCTTTTGGGTTCTTTTCTTATTAGTTGGTTTCCTTCCCCTTGCTCATCAGGGCCTGTTTAGTTGCATGATTACCTTACTACTGGCGCATCAAGGCTGCATAAATTGCTTCTGCTGCCTCATTCGTGTGCTACAACTCTATTCTTCTCCTATGCATAGGTTTAACTTCCTAGTATATAATAGTAGCTGAGCATTCATGGAGATGAGAATAGCTCCCCCCAAATGTCAATTTCATTCCTCACTGCTTACCACCTTAACAGTACTCTAGGATCAGGTAGACGTCTTCATCTGAAAATTCAGTTGCTTGTGAATCTCATTTTCCGTTCTTCCTGCTTCACTAATGTTACAGGTAGGGTGATTTCAAGTACAAAGGCAACTGTATCTCCTTTGTGTTTCAGAACTCTCAAATCTTTTGCATATGTTAACTGAGCAGTCTCTGTAAACTCAGGACCCTTCCTTCCTTTTTTTAACAGTGACAATTTGGATGTCTTTGGACAATCATAGGAGCAGTCCCAGGCAGCTCCAAAGACACATCTGGAGTTTTTGGTGTACAGCAAGAGCCACATAAATGTATTAAAAATTGGCAGAGCAATATGTTTACAGATAGTGATTTGAGCTGTTCAGCTTCTGAGCAGTTAAATGCAATTAATCTGTCTGTCTAAGCTGTTTTCAAATGTTAAATGTCCAGCTGCACAGCTATGATTGAATCCAGGCCGCTTTGCCCTGCTAAGTGCATAAAACTGGGTCTGCGAGCTCTGGATGTGGCAGTCAAAGCCCCTCCTGTTTCTCCCTCATAAGCAAACAGATCTATCTTTTTTTGAAAAAAAAATCTTCATGCACAAACCTCAGGAGGCGTCTGTGCAGTGGGGAAGCATATGGTTCAAAGGGATTATTTTAATAGCGTTCATGATGAGATTCATGTGCAAATCTCTCAAATTCAGCTACCTTTTGGACACTGAATTGTGAATTGCACTAGTCTTGTCTTATCTTTGAGTTTTGTCTCAAGTTTTAGATATCCTCTACAAATTTTGCTGTTAAGCAGCCCCCATTGAAAAGTGGGTCTAGAAGTCTGGCAGGTTTTGGTGCCACTAAAACCTGATCTACTTCAGATATAGGATATAAGTCTTTGAGATGAAGCCCACTGTGTTCATAAGAGTTGGGAAGCAATTTAACGATTCCTAATTTAAAAGCTGATGTCAGATTACATGCGTCTGACGAAGTGGGTGAATGCTTATGGTCCAATACATCTGTTAGTCTGTAAGGTGCCACAGGACTCTTTGCTGCTTAATGTTATCTGTGTTGTTTGCTAATTTAAAGGCTGATGTCAGATAACAATGCCCTTCTTTTTTAATCCCGTTTGGTTTTGTTATCAGTTCTTCCGGCTATCTTAACCATAAATCTCTTGTTTGTGCTTCACTCTTTTCAGCTTTCATGATTCTGAGGCCCAGCTCTCTGTCCCTGGGCTTCAGCTGAAAACAAAAACTCTACTGCTTTTCTCTTTGAAATCATATCTTCTCCCATTACTTTGTTTGCTGGTGAAGTAAACATACTTCCCAGTAATCGAATTTGCACTGAGCACTCCCACAGCCTGGTAAATAGGAAGTAAGGAACCAGAGGCAGCAAGACTCATCCCATTTACACCTGATTTACCCTTGAACTACTTGGCATACATTGTTAGGCCAGGTCTACACTAGAAACTTTTTGCCAGTGTAGTATTATGAATATGGGGTGGGTTTTTTACAACATTTCTATACCGACAAAAGCCCTAGTGTAGATGCAGTTATGCTGGCAAAAAACTACTCTTGTTGGTATAGCATATTTCATTGGCGGAACCAGTGTAATCTATACCAGCAAAAACTGCAACTGTGCTAGGAGAGTTTGCCAGTATAACTATCCTGGCAAATGTTTTTTAGTGTAGACTAGGCCTACATTTCTTTGCTCTACGTTTCATTCACCTCTCCTGTATGGGAACTTGATAAATGAATTGAAAGTTAGCTTGGTTTCATTCTAGTGTCTATAAATACCTCTATATGTAACTTCGTACAACAGTGCTGGATGAATTATGTTAGATATCCTGAAATACCACTCGTGGCACCAGTACACTTTTAAGTAATGGACAAGCACCAGTGTTATGAGACTTTTGTAAATACTCCTTGTATGTCCCTCTCTTATAAGGGATGAAGGGAGTTGAAAGATACGTAAAATGTGGGCGTGAAAAATCTGTCTTATTAGCTGGCAGCATTCTTCCTCAGATTTAGGGTTCCTCGGGGTTTAGCCTGGAAGGACTGGGGTAGGAGGACGGGAGAGGAAAATGTCGAAGGATAGATTAACGCATGTACCTGCACAAACAAGAGGAGAATTTTTAAGATGATTTGGAAAAGCAAGTTCTGAGTTTCTAGGCAAAAGTGCATATTGCTAATATGGATCAGAAAGGTGTCTGATTTCAGGATTATTGGAGACCAACAGCTTTTAGTTGAGTCAACGAATGAGATCATATCACTTACACATCTGATTTCAGATAGTGTCAATTGTGGCAGGGAAGAAAAGATTCCCCTTGAAAGAGTTCATTCTATATAATTAGGAGGGGGGAAATATTTGCAGTAAACCAAATGTGTTCAGAATCCAAATAAGCCATCACCTCTTCATTAATGAGCAAGAGATGGGATAGTAGGGGTTAGCTTTTTTCAACATTTCCATGGAATGATACAAAACCGCCTTCATGGTATAGATATTTGCTCATTATATTTGTTCTTGATCTCATGTTCAGTATAGTCCCATATTTTGTATAGTTCTCTCTCTCAGAAAAATTACACACCTTAATTCCTCTTCTTATTCTAGTGCTTACGCTTGTCCATTCCTATTTAGGTGTGTGCGTGCCCCAAGCACAGCTATCAGAATTTTTTCTTCTAGTTGTATCTGTCAACTCAGCTTTAAAATCCCCTTGTGCCGCACACTCATAGTGTCAGTAAAAGGGGCCCTTGCCGATCCCTCACTCCTTGGTTCCTTCTTACACCCACAAAAAGTTTTTGGTGGTTGTCCTTAATCGGCTATTTGTGTATAGTTATCTATAGTTAGTTGTAGTGTTTTAAAATTAGTAGTTTTAGTAGATTCTTAGCAAGCTATGGCACCAGGGCATGCCTGGGTCCCTGGGGTTTAAGGCGTGCTCCTGTGGGAAGCCTATCCCCAACAGTGACCCACACTTGAGTTGTCTCAAGTGCTTGGGAAAAGACCTCTACCAGATTTGTCAGGAATTCAAACCCAGAACATAGAAGGACCGGGCAGTGAGACTTAAAGTCCTTCTTATGAAGGCCATGCTGAGACCCACCTTGGAACCGAGATCAGACTCGGCGCTGAGCACATCAGCATCTGTGCAGAGTGCACTGGCAACTGCTAGAGGCCCGCAGCACCACTCCCCAAAGAAGAGGCACTGCAGGCACCACAACACGAAGAGGCACTGTGACAACTAGCCCTAATGACCATGCCGGTGCCACAGACTCCGCAAAAGGAGCTGCACTCCAGCCAGCACTACACCAACCAATTCATGGTCCCTTCAGTGCCAAAGGTGTATGCGGCAGCCAGGGATCTTTTGACTCTGCCAGTACCAGGATCCCCTGGCAGCACCAGGAAATGCTGAGATTTCCACCATTGATAGACTGGTGCCAAGACCCTTCTCTAGAAGGAAACCACCTCTGATTGCCTCCCCTCTGGCTTCACCACAGCACTATTCACCAGCACCAGGAGGGTCAGCAATGCTGTGGGGACCACATTTTGTATGCCTCTTCCTTCCCAGGGTCAGATTCAGTCACCTATTCCAAGTACCAACAGAACCGTCGGTGCTACAGCCACCGCTCCCCATGAGCATCGGTGGTTTCCGGAGCTACAGTGACGACAACGGTGCAGAAACCCTGGCCTATGGGCCCATGGGGGCTGAATCCCATGCAGTGACCATTCTGGAACGCATGGGCTTCCCTCAGGCCAAGGCACCAATTTGCGGAGCTCTTTCTTGGTCCAGTTGGAGACTGTGGCATCACAGCGATGAGAGATGCTGTAACCAACCTGTACCAAGGGAAGAGATGCACAGACCCTGACATGCAGCCCAGTTCCGTAACTGGTACCGAATAGTAGGCCCAGGCATCCTGAGTAGAGGAGGTGATGGAAGAAAGAACAGTTTTTCGTGCCTCTTCCTCTATGACGTTCCTCTCTGGTGTTATCTGGACCGGTGATCTGCTAGGTCACTCCAATCCTTGGCTCTGGGAGCCAGCCTTACCCTGCACTTCTGTGAGAACCCCCACTCCTGGGCTGTTCATGGACAGCCTCTGGCATGTAAGCTGCTCCAAGCTACTTATAACTGAATGACACTAGCCAATATCTCTGGTCCCAGACACAACCCTAGGAACCTCCGTCTTGCAGTGTCCAGTTATACCCTCTGGATGCTGCAAGCTTATGAGAGTTGTTCAATTTAACAAAGAAATTGATATGTACCAGGCTTGTTCTCCCAAGGGGAGCCTCTGACACACTTCAAACCAAATGCACTGCTTCAGGTAGAATAAACAAACAGATTTATTAACTATAAAGATAAATTTTAAGTGATTATAAGTCAAAGCAGAACGAGTCAGATTTGGTCCAGTGAAATAAAAGCAAAATGCATTGTAAGCTGATCTTAACACTTTCAGTGCCCTTACAAACTTAAATGTGTCTCACCACAGGTGGGCTGGTTACTCTTCAGTCACGCTTTCCTTTTTGATCAGCGCTTCAGTCACTTGGTGTGGTGTCTGTAGCTGTAAGTGGAAGAGAGAGGAAGAGCATGGCAAACATCTCTTCCTTTTCTCATGTCCTTTCCTCCCCCTTGGCTTTGCGCCCCCCCACCCCCACCCCCCAGAGTCAAGTGAGCATTACTGAATCTCTCCAAGCAAGGTTGAGCAATTCCCCAGGTGTGGCCTCATGCAGGTGAGTCATTGCATTGTAGCTCAACAGATGTTGATGGGTTGTTTGATACCCCGCCTGGGCATTGCTTACTGTCCTTGTTGTTGCCTCTGGGGAGCTAATATCTGGCCAATTCTGCCAATTTACAGCATGTTTTAGTGACAACCGTACTACACAATTCTCATAACTTCATATGCATTAATGATATACATATATGGATAGAGAATGACTTTCAGCAGATAATAACCTTTCCCCTGATACTTTACAAGGCATGCTTTATATGTAAGATCATGATTATATGAAAATGAGGAATATGGGGGTTACAGCATGCTCCCCCGCAGTATAGAATGTCACATCCTCCTCTTCACTGGATGAGGATGTGACAGGGCTTCCCCCCACAAGATGATTTAAGGCCCCCCCCCCAAGATTTGCTAAAGCGGGTGGCTATTTTATCAGCGTCAATGCCTACAAACGTCACTCTGCCACTGCAATGAGGCAATAATGAAGCTGATTACGGTTGTGTGTCAGACATTTGCCTCCCTTCTGCCCACAGCCAAGAGAATGGAGGACAAATACTTAATTCCAGCTCAGGGCTGTGAATTCTTACTTTCTCATCCCCCGCTAAGATCTTTCATGGTGGTGGCGGCCAACGAGAGGGACTGGCAAGGACAGATGGGTCATGTGCAGAGACCAGAGGAGCCAAAGAAGTTAGACTTACTCGGCACAAAATAATACTCGATGGTGGAGGGCCTCCAGTTTTACATAGCGACCCAGCAAGCATTGCTGGATCGCTGTGACTTTAACATGCGGGAGTCAATGGACAGATTTAGAGCGAAACTCCCTCAAGACAACCAGCAGGCGTTTTCAGCTCTGGTGACGAGGACAAGACGATTGCCAGGGCTTCCCTGCAAGTGGCCTTGGGTGCTGCCGATTCTGCAGCTAGATTCATGGCTATCATGGTTACCATCAGAAGGAGCTCTGGGTTCCAAGAAGCTGGCTTTCCTCAGGCGGTCCAGCAGACACTGCAGGACTTGCCCTTTGAAGGTTCTTTGCTCTTTTCAGAGCAAACAGATGCTAGGCTTCACAGCCTTAAAGATTCTAGGGATGCATAACCCGTCTCCACCTAGAAGGCAATATAGACCCCAGCAGTTAAGCGCTATTACGCCCAGCAGCCTAGCCATAACCAGAGGAGGGGAAGGAGTAGGGGATTCAGTCACAGACCGCCTCCACCCTCCTCCGCCACAGGACCTCAGTTGGGCCCACGCTGCTCAGGCAACTTGAGAGACTCGTTTTGACAAGGTTCTCGAGGATGACATACCAACCCCTCAATCTCAGGATCTATTCCCCATCTTTTCCGACTGCCTTACCCACTTCCTCAAGGCCTGGAAATGGGTTACTTCCAACCACTGGGTTTTAAACACAGTAGAGTCAGGGTATGGTTAAATGTTCGGCTGCGTTTGTTCTCCTTGTGTGCTGTCCCAGCTCTGTGCAGACAGTTAACACAGCAGACCTCGAGCAAACTGCTCAAAGACCACAAAATCCGTTAAGGTATGAAGATACAACGGTACCCGGCCAGGTTTGTTGTCGACAAAGCATGGTGCTAGTATCATGCAGACTCTACCGGACCACTAATACATATATGTCCTTGACCATGGATGCAGCTCAGTCAGTGGTGGGACATTCCACTGCCCCCTAGGCTGGCCAAAGACACTCCCTCTGAGATACATCTTTATACACCAATACAAACAAGTTACATATTGCCCCTTATATATCAGGGTGCCACCCATTGCCTTGTACATATTGGTTTGATCAAAACATCTCTATCCATCGTGCTGTCATCCTGACCTTATCTTTAGGATGGGTCAGTGCGTTCCTGTTATCTTTGGCTAATGTGCTGGTATCGAGGTGTTCTGGTATGACCCTTCTGGAATGTGCTTGCGTGAGTACTCTGTGTCCAGCATCTCTTTTAGGAATATGCATTTTTGCAACATTAGCCCTGTGCTTGCCAAATTAGCAGGGCCTGCCTCTTGCTCACAACTTGACTATGCTTCAGGAAAGTTTTGACCGTTACTCTAGTTCAGGCCTCACGTTTCAGACCCTTTTCTTACTACATGGAGTATATCCTCCAGTTTCTTTCTACATTTTCCCTTGCGTGACCCCCTCCCCCCCATCTCCCTCCCTGGTTCCCAGTCCCTCTTCAGGGAACCTTCTCACAAGCCTCTGCTAGAGCAGAAGGTGCAATCCTTCCTTTGGATGGGAGCCACAGAAGAGGTTCCAGGTCAGCTAAGGAGAAAGGGGTTCTATTCAAGTTACTTCCTGATTCCCAAAGCCAAGGGAGGCCTGAGGCCGAGCCTAGACCTGACCAAACTCAACCGTTACCTCAAAAAGCTAATGTTCTGCATGGTCTCCTTGGCATCCATCATTCTGTTGCTGGATCCAGGGGACTGGTATGCTTCCCTCGATTTGAAAGACTAATATTTTCATATTTCAATATTCCAAGGTCACAAATGATTCTTGAGATTTTGTGGTGAATCAGGGGCATTATCACTTCACTGGCTTCCTGTTTGGCCTTTCAGTTGCATGGCAGTGGTAGCAGTGTTCCTAAAGAAAAGAGGAGTTCCTGTCTTCCCGTACCTGGATGACCAGCTCATCAAAGGCCGATCCCAGCACAAGTACAGTCTGACATTGCCCTTATACACTCAACCTTCTGGGACCTGGGCCTTGTCATAAACATACAGAAGTCAACTCTAACACCTGTTCAAAGAATAGAGTTCATCGGGGCTCTTATCGACTGAACATTGGCAAAGGTCTGTCTCCCGGAGGAATGTTTCCAGGCAATTTACTTGTTCCCTTCAGTCACACCCCATCACAACAGTCAGACTATGCTTAAGTCTTCTCGGTCACATGGCTTCCTTTACATATGTAATGCGACACGTGAGGCTGAGACTCGGACCTCTCCAGGGCTGGCTGAGCTCATTGTACTCCCTGTCCAGGCACCAACTGGACAGGGTCCTCACAGTGCCGTCTCAGGCCTTGACTCCCTCGAGTTTTTTGCTGGACCGCAGAGTATTATGCAAGGGAGTACCCTTTGCAAGGCCCCAACCATCTGCACATCTGGTCTCCAACACCTCAGCACTAGGTTGGGGAGCCCATCTGAGTCATCTCAGAACCCAAGGAGGAGCTATGGCTCCATATCAATATCAGGGAACTCAGGGTGGTCTGCCTAGCTTGCCAGACATTCCTGCCTCATATTACAAACAAGACAGTTTTGGTTCTCACGGACAATACGTCATCCATGTATTACATCAATAGGCAAGGTGAGGCCCGTTCATCCCCTCTGTGTCAGGAGGCAATCAGTCTATGGGATTTCTGCATCACTCATGCAATCAAGCTGTAGGTTTCTTATCTACCAGGGGTACAGAACCACCTCGCAGATCACCTCAGCAGGTTCTTTTCTGCTCACCACAAGTGATCCTTTCACCCAAATGTCACATGGGACCTCCTCCACTGGTGAGGTTATCCCCAGATAGATCTGTTTGCTAACCGTGCCCACAGGAAGTATCAACAGTTCTGCTTCCTGAAGAGTCACAGCCCAGGATCCATCACAGATGCTTTCCTGCTGACATGGTCTGTGTTATGCCTTTCTGCCCACTCCATTGATTCACAAGATGCTGACAAAGATCAAACAGGATCAGGTCTGAGTCATCCTAATAGCTCCAGCTTGGCCCAGGCAGCACTGGTATACAATACTAGTTCAACTGTCCGTGGAGACGTCGGTTACACTTCTGCTCCACCCACACCTGATTTCCCAGGACCCCAGGCATCTGCTTCACCAAAACCTTGGCTCCTTGCTTCCGAAAGCATGGAGTCTTCATGGCTAAATCCCAATGAGGGAGCCTTTTTGGAGCAGGTCTATAAAGTCCTCCTAGGCAGCAGGAAACCCTTCACGAGGGTGGCTTGTTGTACCAAGTGGAAGTGTTTCTCCTTTCTGTTTTCACAATGTGGAATGTCGCCTCTGGAAACTCTCTTACAACTCATCTTGGACTATCTTCTATCCCTGAAGGATCAGGGCTTGGCCCTCTCCCTGATCAAGGTCCACCTGGCAGCTATCTCCACATTCCACCCGAAGATAGGCAATAGATCAGTCTTTTCTCGTAAGTTGGTAATCTGCTTCCTTAAAGGCCTGGAGAGGGTATTCCCTCAAGTGAGGAAACCAATCCCCCCATGGGATTTAAATCTTGTCCTTTCAAAATTGATGGGACCACCCTTCGAGCCACTAGCAACATGTTCACTACTTCAGCTTTCATGGAAGGTAGCTTTCTTAGTGGCAATCATATTGGCCAGGAGGGTGTCAGAGCCAAGCCCTCACTGAAGAACCTCCTTATAGAGTCTTCTTTAAGGACACGGCGCAGTTACATGCACACCTGAGCTTCCTTCCTAAGGTGGTGTCCCAGTTTCACTACAACCAATCCATATTTTTGCCAATTTTTTACCCTAAACTGCATGTTAATGGGGAGGAACAATGCTTGCACTCTCTGAATGTTAGGTGGGCTTTGGTGTTCTATATTGAAAAGACCAAGCCATTCCACAAAACCCCACAGCTCTTCATGGTGATAGCTAAAAGGATGAAAGGTCTTCCCATTTCTGTTAGAGGATCTCATCATGGGTAACTTCTTGTATCTGAGCTTGCTATGACCACACAGACATTCCCCCTCCACCAAACTGCACAGCTCATTCAACAAGGTCTCAGGCCTCATCAGTGGCCTTTCTGACTCAGGTCCCCATTCAGGATATCTGCAGAGCAGTAACCTAGTCCTCAGTACGTACATTTTCAGCTCATTATGCCATTACTCAGCAGGCAATAGACCGTGTGCAATTCGACCGAACAGTACTACAGTTCGCTTGCCCCTCAACTCAGAGCCCACCTCTGATGCTACAGCTTGTGAGTCACCTAAATCAGAATGGACATGTGCAAACACTCAAAGAAGAAAAAATGGTTACTAACTTTTCCGTAATTGTTTTTCTTCGACATGTGTTGCATATGTCCATTCCAAGACCCATCCACCAGCCCCACTCTCGGAGTGGTCGGTAAGAAGTAACTGAGGAGCGCAGGCTTGGCGGGGGCCCCCCGTACCAGCACTATGAGCACGCGGCACCGGCGAGCTCTAGAGCCAAGCCGACAGATACCAATAGGGGGAAAATTTCTGACAGCTGTGCTCAGGGCGTGCACATACCTAAATCAGAATGGATATGTGCAACACATCTTGAAGGGGAAAAGTTAGTAACCGTTTGATTTTTTTTCCCCTGTCCAGCTCCAGTTTTCATGTGTGTAGACTTCAATTTCTGTAGTAAAACTGCTTTCCCAAAGTGTAAGAGCAGCTATCTTAGTGTTTTATTACTGGTCTAAAGTTATTGGAGAAACACTCTGGTTACTGTCTTGAGCCCAGTGTGGTGTGTGGTCATTTTTGTATAACTGGTTCTGTGAACTAGTGAAAGGGTTGGAGGGATGAGAGAGAATGGTTGATCTTTCTACCTCCAGCCATCCCAGGTGATTTTACACAGTGTTGCTGCTTTAGAAGGGCTAACCTGTCAAAACTAGATTTATACATTTTGCCATGATGTCCTGTGCCCCATTTACTGGACTAAACTTTAGGGTGGGAAAGGGAGCTGACCTTTGAACTGTCTGATGGATAGACCACCTGAATCCAGACCAAGCTACTTTCTAAGTTTGAATGATAGCACACTTGGTACACAAGTTTGGTTTAGGTGTAGAAACAGATTGTTTCGGCAATCTGCTTCTGGTTTAAATGGAGATTGATTCACTGAAGGATTTTTAATCCTTAGAACACTAGCAATTTCCAGACTATCAGCCAAATGATCCTTAGGGGATGTGGATAAGTATCTGATGTCTCTGTAGACTACAGCTTACTCCAGGATCATCCCATGTTGCTTAGATCAAAAGTACATTATCCTGGTCTTCTTAATATCTGTTTAAAAGATTCCTTAATTTGAAAGAATAACATTCAGTGGACGTGAAAGGGAGACTCAGCCTGTTCTCTGTGGGTGATGATGGACTGTGGGGAAAAGATGTGTGGGAAAAGGATGGCTTGACCTTTTTTTCCAGTGGAAGCCATGACTTTTTGGCAACAATTGCTCAGATGATGCTGTTTGGTTAGTTAGCCATAACTGGCTATGGGGGCAGGAGTGCCAGCAGTTAGGGAGGGAGCTGAACTTTCAAAAGACTTTTGGCAGCTTCCTGATAAAATCTGTTTTATCAAAACAACCGACTTGCATAGGATGAATGTGTGTTGCCCTACTGTTAGTCAGATCTAATGGAGGGGCATCTACATGGGTTCAGTGGGTGGGGAGGCCTTTTCCCACTCAATATTATCATCTCTTCACCCACTGGGGACAGTGTTATCTAATACTTAGCACTTAAATAGCATTTAACATCCTCAACATGTTATACAAACTTTAATCCTGCCAGCACCTTTAAGAATTAGGTAATTATTATCCCTGTTTACAGAAGGGAAAGCTGAAACAGAGATGTTAAGTGTTGTGTTCACAATTCCAGTCCAAAACTTAGTCCACTAGAATATGCTGCCACTAGATTACATATGAGCTCTCTACTCCGTTATACATTGATTCTAGTCCAGTAGGGTGTCTGATTATTAGCTCTTCTGGCTAAAACAAAACAACTTCTATGACAGCATGCAGAATTTTAAAATATTTGGGGTATTTTGTTTGCTTCTTTTAATCAAACCCTGAGCATGTGTTGATGTGTGATATAAAACTTTAGTGCTGAAGACACTTTAGCTTTATAAGAAAATTAAATATTTGCCTTTGTAGAAGAAATAATGGAAAAAACACACGTACAAACTACACAAGAATTTTCAGTTTGTTGGGTATGCTCTGATTTGCATTTATCAAAATACCCTAGACTCAGATAAATTTTGGCCCTGTCTTCACTACAGTTCATACCCATGTTAGTGCAATTTTGCGTAATATGGTTTGACCCAAAGTTCACACAGGGATTATTACTTCAAATGTTATTGATCCGTGAATTACAATAGGTTTCTCTATGCTTCTGTCATTGATAGTTCATTAAGGGGGAGGGCACTATTTTTACCTCTTCTCCAGCAGGTGGCAGTACACCTCTGACATGTTGAGAGTTAGCCTTCCTGCATTTAGCCCAGGCTTAATTGGTGTCAGAGTACAGACCCAGCAAACATAGAACCATGTTAAATTGGACCATTTGAACGAAGTATCGTAAATGTGATCATGTGTGGGCGTGATAAAAAGAGGGTTGGTTAGTCTGCTGGAAAAGAGAATTACAGAAAGAATCATGTGCTATGGTCTTTAAAAAGAAGCAGATGAAAGTATTGAGACAAATGAGTTAAGAGTTGGGAGATTTCGTAGAATCATAGAAAATTAGGGTTGGAAGAGACCTCAAGAGGTCATCTAGTCCAATCCCCTGCTCAAAGCAGGACCAACACCAACTAAATCATCCCAGCCACGGCTTTCCCTTCTGTAAACACCTCCCTAGGTAACCTATTCTAGTGCTTCACCGCCCTCCTAGTGAAATAGTGTTTCCTAATATCCAACCTAGACCTCCTGCACTGCAACTTGAGACCATTGCTTCTTGTTTTGTCGATACAATTACTGCAAGGTGGGTCTTGTCTCAAGCAGTCAGCGTTAAACACCAGGTATATGGTTTACGGCTTTCATTTCTAGCTAAATGAATTCAAAGCCGACATTGCCTCCTGATGTCTTTATTAGCTACTTAACTGTTGACATTACCTTAATTGGGGGAAGGGGAGTGGGGATTTGTCATAGCAGAGATCCAGTGTGGAAAACTGCCTGCTGCTGCAGTGTAGTGGAATAAATCTGGAAGATTGCTTCTTAGCAGAGAAAATAATATAGGTTGATACAAGAATGTTATCCACTACTTGTGGTGGGGGTTTTTATTTGTTTGTTTATTTTTATAAGTGGTACTTGTGCGGTGTAATATGTTCTCCGTAAATCCTTAAAACTGCTGATATGTTACTATAGGAAATGCATTATGAGCATCCATGTAATTTCAGACACCCATCATCACTGAGTTTTATGTACCTATCAGTTATTTCACTTGGTTTATGATTAGACTTTCAGTGCTTGGTATAGTTTTAATAACTCTTTCATTTACCCCTGGCATTGAATGGTAACTTTCCTAAAGGAGGTGTCTCCTTATCAGCCTTCGGCATTATCCCTGTCTAATCAGTATTCTCTTCACAAAGGTTATTTTAACTCTAATAGTGTGGCCTCAGGATGGTTGGTTGCATTTTCTAAAGCAGCACAGAAATTCTAGATTAAAGATGCAACTGTGTCTCCAGGCAACCAGCACCAAATATTTATCCTGACTGAGACCTGCAGACAATATACATTTCTCTCAGGCTGCTTAGGAGAACAGTTTGCTTTTTAAAAAATGATGATGATGATTGTTGGTTGCAATACTGAAATTCTGTCCTATTTCCTACATGAACAAGTCATTTGGTTTTAGTTGGAAGCTTGTAAGAAAATAAAGGATTAATCAAAGGCGGAGTAGATATGAGCCATTCAGCAAATTAGAACAAGAGTTTGCAGCCCCACTGATTATGAGTAAATGTTGTGTTGTTAAACGGTGCTGGATTAACAGCACTAGAATAGGAAATCCTCTTTCCCAGGTAGTGCCAGGTATAATGTGGGGTTTTGTGGGGGGATGATGATGATCTGCTCACTAAAAACTGGATAGAGACCACAGATTCATTTAATACTCTACCAAAAAAAAAAAAAACTCCTTGTGTTGATTAAAATACTTGAATCCCAACTAACTTCCTTTGCTCAATATTTTTCTTTCCTTGAAATGGGAACTGAAAGCACTTTAATAAATGAACTGAAAGGCCATCTGATCTCTCTCACTGTAAGGTCTTTTTGTATCCTTTGCAGAGAAGGTATTCTGTTACTTGCAGCTGTAGTCCCTATGCCTCCCGTAGCAACAAATGTGTTTTTTTACTCCTTTCTCCAGAAGGCTGTGCTATGTTGTTTTTTTTCTTAAAAACCTAAATAAGCAGTGGTGCTGGTATGTTTAAATTTTTCATCCTTTTGCATTCCCTTCCCTAGTAGTCTCCTCCTCCCACCCCCAGTCTTGGGTTAAGATTCTATTGACATATTTCTATCTTTCTCACTCCTGTTGTTCTTGTCCTTTTGCAGAAATAAAGTAAAACAATATTTTATGTTCTCTGTGTACAACTCTGTCCTGCCCTGGTAAAGGGATAGGCTTGATGATCCAATACATCTCTCCCATCTCAAACTCCTCTGATCATTTGGATTCAGGCAGAGATGGTTTAGCTGCTGCTTCCACCTACCCACTTGTTATTGAATCTTAAGGGACTTTGTCTTGACGCCTCAAGCCATTGTACTTCTCTGCATTGATAACTAGATCTAGCTGTAATGTGGACAACTTAAAGGTCAACAGTATAAAGGTAAGTTGAATACAAGAAAATTTAGTTGTCTAAATGGCTAATTTTAGTGAGGACAGGTCTAACCTGCTGCTTTCAGTCAGGATTCATTAAACTGGCACCCAAGGTAAATGTGTATGCTCTCTGGTATATGGATTTTTGGTTTCAGCTTCTCAAATTCTCTTTTTAGTTTTAATATCCATAACTGAGACTTGAATGAAATACACAGAATGCACTTATTGCAGTGACTGACTCCTGCCAACAGAGCAGAAACACAGTATGATTCTGATTGGATTAGATAAGCAGATCATTTACCCACTAAATGTTTTTATTCTCCGGCAACCTTTGATACTGAAAGAGGAAGGAAAAAGGAGGATTGTGTGTGGAAGGAGATAACTACAGTTCAAGCTCTCAACGGTACAGGTAGTTTTCTTAACAGATTTGTAGCAGCTATCTTTCTATTTTGTGTACTGTATATAGAAATGTATATAGACCCTGTGGTTTTCTTTCAGCTAAACTTATGAATGTGCCAAATGCTGAAATGAACCACTGTGCTCTTTAACATATAGTATGAAAAGAGAGGTTGTCATGAAATACCAAATGCATGGTATGGTGTTGAGCTATACTGGGCTTTTTTGTAACAAGCTAGTTGAACTTCATCGAAGTTATTAGCTAAAATTAGCCTTTTGACCGACAGTCTAGTTTACAGCTCACCAAGATGAAAGTTTGTGTCGTCTTTGCAGAGTGTTTCAGACCTGAATACATTTGGTCTTATTCACTTGACACTTTGATATCAAAGCATGAGATACGGTACTTTATCCTTACATTAGCTAGGTAATTTTTGTCCCTCTTCTGCACTAGTTTATAATTGACAAGTAATATAGAAGTGTGTATCTCATCTACAGCACTACCCATTTGTAATCTGAAGCAATCCAGTTCTTGGTTAAGCTGTTTCTGTTAGCCCTGTTTTATGCAAAACAGATCTAAGGAGCAAAAACTCTCTAGATTTTTTTTTTTTAAAGCCAACATGAGAGTCTCAGGGATATCATCTCGGGTTCAGTGTGTACAATAGTAGGTAATACAGTTTGGATTTGTAAATTTTATAAATATCATGTAGTTAACTGCTGAGCTCAAGGTAGCATCTTTTGAAGACTTGTTTGCTGTTTTATTATTGTAAAGGTTTTTCACTCGATTTGGCTAATTCTCTTTTTAAGACTGCTGATGTTAGAAGTATGAAGTTTGTCCACAAAAACGATTGACTGTTGCTGGCTAGAGCCTGACGGTGGAAAAGCAGGCACTGTCATCTTTCCTCAGCCCTCTGCCAGGGCACCTTATTCCTGAGCTGCAGCACTATGTCTTGCCATTCTGGCCCCCGTTTCTCTTGAGCAGCTACTGGACACTCTGAAGTGAATAATTAGGGACTAGAATGAGACCTGGCTAACTTACTTTCATGTGTAGCCATTGCACTATCTCAGAGCTTGTTTAAACAAATGCTTAGTTTTCAGACCAAGCTGGGGTGTTGGCCTACCCTGTACTAGCCTGCTGGGCGCTAAGTGTCCATGTGAATCCTGCTACCACTCACTAAAAGTCCCCTAGTGCATACTGATCTACTCCCATATCAAGCAGCATAAATTAAAGCACACTACAAAACTGTATGTGGCAACAGGGTCTGCATGGATGCCTAGTGCATGACAGCAGACAGCCTACTTCAGGCTAGATTTACACTCCAGCTTGCCACAAACTAGTGTTCATTTAGACAAGGCCTTCCTGTGGCACCTGGCTCTTGGGAATGTTGGGTACTTATTTGTTTCAATCGTATCTGATTCACTAATTAAGTTTATGTAGGAGGGAGCATTATCGGATGGTCAGAGCAAGGGAGTTGGATTCAGAGGGCTCCTAGTTGTAGCCTCTGCTTCACAGTGACCTGCTTGTGCCCCAGTTTCCCCAATGTAAAATGGGAATACTTCCCAACTTCTCAGAGGCAGGGGAAGCATAGTTAGTCGTTGTTTGTAAAGTGCTCCTTGGATGAAAAGTATCCGAAGTGCAATTAATCTGACCCCTCCCGCTTTTTTTTCTTCAACTGTTATACATTGGACACCATTTAAAAACTTAACATTGGCCAATCTGCTGTGATTTCTGAACCATGGTATCACGTAATACAGGAATGATGTAGGTGGTGACTTTGGTACTAGGAGTGGAAGTGCATGCAAATTTTCAGTATCTTTCATGCTTGGGCACTTAAGGTGATAATTCAGTGGTTCAAAAGTGCTTGTCCCAAGCCACAGGCCTGTAAGGCAGCAGCATACTTTTCTCTTTTCCCTGCCTTCCTTCTGCCCCACCCTCTCCAATGTTGAGCCAAAACGCTTTGATTCTAAGATGAAAGCAGATGATTAGCAAAACAGTCTGCTTGCTTGCAGCCTGCTTAAGAGGGATTGTCAGGTTTTAGTAACCACCAGAATTAGCAACTTCCTGATTGTTTTCCTATTGTCTATGAATAATTTATGGACTGAGTTCAATTAATCATTTTACTGATATTCTGACCTTAGAATTCTGCAATCTCAAACAACTTCCATTTTACAAAGGCCATTCTGTTTGCTGTTAAGACTGGCAAGTGTTATTCAGAGAGATTAATCTAGTTACTTCCTCCGCTTAGCAGATAATCCTCAAAGGTACTTAGGTGCCTAACTGCAATGAGAGTTAGGTACTTACATACCTTTGAGGGTCTGGCCTTTGAAAACTTGCAGCCTCTGTATTGCTGCTGTTCTTACCAGCATCTGGATGTCCATGAGCAAGTAAAGCCTTAAGTGGAGATGCTGGAAACGAGATCAGGCTTCGTGTTCAGAAGAATAGAAGCGTATGGCGAATCAGAGCAGAGTTAGGGGAAACCTTCTTTTCTGATTGATACAATGATGAAGGAAACACCTGAAATGAGAATTAAAATGAAACAGATAAAAATCGTTTTCCGTAGTCTGCATCTCCTGCTTGATGCAGTTATATTTTCCAAACATTCCTATATTTAATATTATTGATCTAAAGCTGTTGATTGAAAGCACGGTAAAGGGCACCCAGATATCACTGTGATGGGTGCCCTGTCCGTGCTGTTGTGAAAACAGACGTGGATTCCTGCTGCCAGAGAGCAGCTGGGGGTGTTCTCATTTAAGCTGAGACACCTGCATGGCCGTGTAGTCACTTGAGAGAAGGTAGTAGTAGTAGCGTTCCAAGTTCAACAACAAAGCCGCCTGCTCAAAAAAGTATTGATCAAAACCCTGACGCACATTAAATTATTTTCACTGTGCAACTGATGATGTCTATGTAGATAGTGTGGGGCGCGGGTCACTTGCTGGTTTGAGCTAGAGAACATGGTAACTTGACACAACTCAGTGCTACTTCAGGCTTCACCTAAACTTGCTCCTGTTACTGTTACTTTCACCTCCCCATGCTTGTCTTTCATCTAGCGGTTGTGTTTTGTCAGTAACACTGATTGTAAACTATTGTGGGTTGGCCCTATCTTTGCCCTGGTTGCCACGTCTGTAATAAAAATAAATAGTAACATAGAACCAGCCATAGTAACAATGGTGTCTCTCCTTCCTCTTGAATTTCCCCAGTATGTGGTGCCATAGGTTGACGCATCTATTCTCCAGCACCCGGTGCCTGCTGAATAGAGGCAGTGGACACCAAATATCATGGCAGCCCCGTTACAGAAAGAGCCTCCCTGCTGTATCCCGTTGGCACCATATGGCCCCAGCATCTCTGAACTGTGCCTGGCAATTACATGGTGATCATTTAGGTAAGGGGGGAGAGTGTATGCGCATGCACGTGTGTTGGTGTGTGTCCACCTCTCAGTGTGGGTCGGGTGGGAGGCAGCCTTTTCTGATCGTGCTTTACAGTTCTGGTGCTCCCTCAGTCAAGTCACTCTTAATTTCCTCTAGTGTAAGTGAGAGTAGAGTCAGATCACAGCCCTCTTACTAAATGGTTTGGAGGTGGGCAGACTTTTTGGCCTGAGAGCTGCATCAGGTTTCGGGAATTGTATGGAGGGTTGGTTAGGGGAGGGGGTCGTGGCCCTCCTCCCTAACTGCCCCCCCCCGGGACTCCTGCCCCATCCAGCCCCCCCGTTCCCTGATGGGGCCCCCCCCCCGGGACCCCTGTTCCATCCACGCCCACTCCACTCCCTGACCCCTGACTGCCCCCCACTGCCCCATCCAACCCCTCCTCTCATTCCTGATGGCCCCTCTGGGACCCTCGCCCCATCCAATCAGCTCTTTTCTCTGTTCCCTGACTGTTCTGAGAAACCCTGGCCCTCGCCAACCCATCCAAGCCCTCCTCTCATTCCTGACTGCCCCCCACCGAGATCCCTGCCCCTATTCAACCTCTCTGTTCCCCACCCCTTGACCGCCTCGACCTCTGCCCCCCCCGCCACAACTCCCCTGCCCTCTATCCAACCCCTCCGCTCCCTGCCCCATTACCACACTGCCTAGAGCGCTGGTGGCACTACAGCTACGCCATCCGGCTGGAGCCAGGTCATGCCGTCGCCACCATGCAGCACAGAGCACCGGGTCAGGCTGAGCTCTGCAGGTGCACTGCCCCAGAAGCTTGCAGCCCCACTGCCCAGAGGCTGTGGGGGAGGGGGAACAACAGAGGAGGGGCCAGGGGCTTGCTTCCCGGGCCAGGAGCTCAGGAGCCAGGCAGGAAGGTCCTGCGGGCCGTAGTTTGCCCACCTCTGGTTTAGAGGTTTGGTTTGGTATTTTCAGGGACATATGGGACTAGGTCATCTTCATGCCCTAATGGTTTTGAGGCAGCCCAGTCTAGCAGGCTAAGGCAGAGTTCTAATCGCATCTCAACCTTGAGTTGCTGCGTGGCTTTGAGCAAGCCACTTCAGCCCCTTGTCAGACAGAGAAACAGACTGGTAAGGCAGCTGACAGACCAGTTAATAACCCCAATAGCTCCAGTGTTTATTGATATCTGATACTTCTTAGCTAATTTCTGCTCTGTTTGTTACCTGAAGGCAATTCACTATCCATGTGTAGCCTTTCAGCGCAGCCTGCGGGAATACGTACAGTCACCATGTCAAGATATACCTTGGGCATATCAAATGAGTAGGGCTCTACCAACTTCATGGTCCATTTTGGTCAATTTCGCAATCGTAGGATTTAAAAATAGTAAATGTCATGATTTCAGCTATTTAAATCTGAAATTTCACAGTGTTGTAGGGATCCTGACCCCAAAAGGAGTTGTGGGGTAGTTGCATGGGGTTATTGTAGGGGAGGTTGCAGTACTGCTAACCTTACTTCTGCGTTGCTGCAGGCAGCAGCGCTGCCTTCAGAGCTGGACAGCTGGAGTCCAGCTCTGAAGGCAGAGCCACCATCAGCAGCAGCGCAGAAGTAAGGATGGCATGGTATGTTATTTCCACTCTTACTTCTGCACTGCAGGTCCCTCAGTCAGCAGCCGCCACTCTCTGGCTGCCCACCTCTGAAGTCAGAAGAAGCAAAAGTAAGGGTGGCGTGGTATGGCATGGTATGGTATTGCCACGCTTACTTCTGTACTGGTGCTGGCGGGGTGCTGTCTTCAGAGCTGAGAAGCTGCCGACAGCCGCCACTGTCCAGCCTCCCAGCTCTGAAGGCAGTACAGAAGTAAGAGTGGCAATACAGCGACCCCCTCCCCCTCTAAAATAACCTTGCAAACCCCCCTGCAACTCCCTTTTGGGTCAGGACTCCCAATCTGAGAAATGCAGTCTCCCCTGTGAAATCTATATAATACAGGGTAAAAGCACACACAGGACCAGACTTCAAGGAGGGAGACCAGATTTCACGGTCCATGACGCGTTTTTCATGGCTGTGAATTTGGTAGGGCCCTACAAATGAGGCTAGTTTAGGGGACCTTTCTATTTGAAAGCGTCTCTTTTAAGTATGTAATTAAACGAAATTGCCCAGTATTTAAAATACCGTTGGTCCAAAGCACGATGCAATGCCCAGTTGCATATGGATCTGGATACTTGGATTTCAAAAGCCAAGCTGGACTAGAGGGGGAGGGACTCTCCTCTTACACAAAGACATTCTTAAAGATATCAGAGCTGGCTGAGACAGGTTTAAGCTGTTTGGGGATGGGAGAAAGGCAAAAGCACTCTGCCATGGCTGTGGGTTAAGGAATATTTCAGTGTCAAGCTTAGTGCCAGTGCACCAGTGGTTTTCATTGTATTCAGATGGGCCTGTTGATTTATACCTATCCTTTTTGGCTGGACTTTTTCCTCTTTCTGTATTTCTGTATAATTGCCAGTTAGCAATATGGTTTCAGCCATACTGAAGGGAGCATCTTACCTCAGATGGTTTCTGGACAGCACTTCTAGTCTGGTCTGTTAAGGAATAGGGAAGACAGAAATAAGTAACTGCCTAGGTACATGGCCAGCATGGCTAAGGCTGCAGTCTTCCTTCCCAGCAGTGTCGCAGGAGGGGACCTCTGGGCTCAGTGAGAATTGAACAACCTATAGAATATTAGGCCTGGTTAAAATAACACTTGCAAATATTCACAACACCCCTTGGCAGTAGATAGTGTGTGTGCAGTGGTTTGAGGGTAAATACTAATAGACTTTGTAGTTGCTGCAAGTGGGCCTTTACAGGTGGGGTTCTTAGCCTTTTGGGGTACACCTACATGGCAGCTGGGAGGTGTAATTCCCAGCTCAGGTGGACATAAATGTGCTAGCTCTGATAAAGCTAGCATACTAAAAATAGCAGTGTGGCCATGACAGCTCAGGCTAGCTGCCCAAGTCTGAAATCCTTGATATGTACTTGGGCTGCTGTGGCCGCACTGCTATTTTTGGTGTGCTAGTTCGCACAGCGCTTACATATATGTCTAGCTAAGTGGGGATTACACCTCCCAGCTGCAATGTAGACAAATCCTTGGTTTTAACTTGTTTGACCAAGGACTCTGATTTTAACTATCTATTTCCCCAGAGCTCAGGTATGCAGAGACCCTGATGCGTTTTGATTACGTGTGGCTGCGTGATCACTGCCGCTCAGCATCCTGCTACAACACCAAGACCAACCAGCGCAGCCTAGATACAGCTAGTGTGGATCTGTGCATCAAACCAAAGACTGTCCGAGTGGATGAGACCACGCTCTTTCTAACATGTAAGTCAAGAGAGTCTGCACTGAATGTTATGAAGGGGCCCAGCTGCAGCCACGGTAAACATTGTCATTCTGCGAGATGTCCCTAGGTGCTTTCTACAGTCAGCACATGCCTTAAATCATTTCCAGGGTTGTGTTGCTTTTAACTGAAAAGGAAACTCAGTTTGTTTTCAATGTGTCTAAAAAGCTGTTTCTCACTAGTGGAGATCTGAAACTTGGAGCTTGTCTGTATGAGGAAATTTACTGGCATAGCTATACTGCTAGAGTCATAGTGATATAGTGGCATAATTATAAATCCCCACTCCTACAAGAGTGCCTCTTTCCAGTTTAGTTTATACCACTGTCAAAGCAACATAAGCTAAACCAGAAAAAGGCACTCTTTTAGACTATGTCCACATTGTGTGCCTTACAGTGGCACTGCCAACAAAGCGCAGTCCACACAGGTGCTTTTCATGGGTAAAACTTTTGGGTGACTTTTTTTTTTTTTTTTTTTCCTCCACACCTCAGTCTGAGAGAAGTTTTTTACTGACAAAAGTGCAGTATAGACCTACACATAGTAAGTGTGTCCACACAGGGAGTTACAGCACTATAACTCTAGTGGTAAGCTTCTCTGTTTAGACACAGGCTCATTGTTTTGCATCTTTTTGCATGCACGCTGACAACTTGTTGCACAGTGGTTTGCAAGAGCTGAACTGCTGATTTAGTCTCTAAGAAACAATATCAATTAGAAACCTAGTCTATTTCAGAAACGTTTCAAAGTAGGTTCAGGTCCCACACACTACCTCAGTCCCCTGCCTATTCCTGTGATTGAGAAGCATGTTTTCCCCTATATACTGTTGCTTTCCTCTGTTGGTTGTGTTAAAAAGCTCACACAAATAGGAAAACATTTCAGCTTGACAACACTTTGTGTGTAGTCATTGCACAAAGTAAACAAAGTTCAAAATAATGTTTTTTCTCTTCTCTTGGATGTTCTTTTTTAAGAAGTAAAATAAAATTCAGAGAGGAGACTTTTTAAAGCATATTTTTTTAAATAGCACAAAATCAAACCTTCGTAGTCATAAAACAAATGGTGCCCTTTTTTCCCCCACCAAAAAATAAATAAATAAAAATCTAAATGAATGTAAGAACTGAATATAGGCATATGGTAAAGATTTCCCAGTGCCCCATGGGTGTTCTTTAGCTTACATTCTTGGGCTGATGGTAAGGCGATCCTGCTGTGGCAAAGAGTGCTGATGGAGCACAGTAAAGGGCTTACATTTTTATTACGTTTCCTGGAGAAGTCCAGGCTTATCTCTGTATTAAGTGCTGTTTTGGGAAGAGACCTAGCTGTGAACAGATGATTTGAAAACAGTGTGGTTCTAGCCTGTGCTATAGTTGTAAACATTCCCTCAGAATCTAAAGCTCTGTTTCCCTTTTTCCCAAAATATATTTTGTTTGAACAAGAGAAAATGCAGACACTCAACCAATGCATTAGAAGATAAACAACCTCCTTTCTTTTACATACATTTTCCCCCTTAATGTGAGGGTATGATCAGATCTCCTGTCCCCTACTTTATCTTCTACTAGTTGGTCTCTGCTCCACAGCTTGTCACTTTTTCTCCTGCTCTGAAGAGTGATTGTAGATTTGTCCCATTAGAGCTCAGTAGTTTATTCAGACCATTCCTGTGCTACCAGTGGCTGATTCCTGGTACATTACCAGTCTGTACTGTCTTAGGGGGGTTTAATGGATCTGATTTCAGGTTATAGGACTGCAAAGCTGATGCATTCTGTTCTGAACTTTGATTAAGGCACCACGTCACACCTGGGGAGATGGCCAGAATATGGAGCCCTAAGACTAAAATAAAAGTAATGTAGCTGGGAACTGGAACTTGTAATGCAACTAAAGGAGCCACCAGGTGCACTGAAATATGAAACAGCAATGTGGTGTATCAAATGCTCACTTTCTCACTGTAACCTCAAAGATAACTTCTTCATGTAACTTGTCCAAGAAAAAATCTAATTCCACAGTAAGAAGCTGTTGCTAGACAAAATTATAGTGACAACTACATCCCAATCCCATGTTTTAACTGGCTGATCACCCCAAAGCTCCAGTGGCAACAACGCTTTCTATTTTATCACAGGGCCAGATGGTCATGTGACCAGGTATGGGTTAGAGTGGCTGGTGAAGAACAGCTATGAGGGTCAGAAGCAGCAGGTCATGCATCCTCGAATTCTCTGGAATGCTGAGATCTATCAGCAAGCCCAGGTACCCTCCGTGGACTGCCAGAACTTCCTGGAGACAAAAGAGGGGCTGAAAGAATTCCTACAAAACTTCCTGCTGTATGGCATTGCTTTTGTAGAAAACGTCCCCCCAACCAAAGAGGACACGGAAATCTTAGCAGAGAGGATCAGCTTGATCAGGTAAGTAGAAGTGCCCTAAGGAAGGCCACATGCAACTTTCTAGGAGCTCCAAGGGCCACACACATAACGAGCAGATTGTAGTCTCTCCCTTTAGTATGAAGGTGCAGCCTTCTCTTACCCCCAATCCCAGAATATAACTCCAGTCAAGGTGAAGTATTACATACTGGGATCTGCAGTCTCTATGGCCAGGCCATTTGATTCAAGATGGAACATTGCACTGTAGAACCTGCCATGTCCACGGGCCCCACCTCCTTATTAAAGCTAGGATTATGGTATCATGGAGCTGCATAGGTAGCATCTGGCCACTGTTGTGCTAATGTGCAGAGCAATGAGTAAGTGCTGGACTGGGAAGATTTGAGCGTCACTAGGAGAGAGATTTCCTGTTTTGATATGAAGGGTTGGGAGGGCAGCCTTGGGCCTGGGAGCTGGAAAGATTAAAAAAAAAATCTGTAGTTGGCTCAAAAGGAGAAGTATGGGAAAGATATTTCAAGTGTATAACAAAACAAAAAAACCCCACTGGTCTAGCCTGGGTTTGAATTTCAGGCTGTCTCCAAACTGAGTGCTGTAGAAACAGCTTATGTGCCCCAGGCCATCAGCAATGCAGAGATTTACATCATGGAATTGCCACTCTTTTCATGCTGGTTAAGGAGTGGCATTGATGGGTTCCCAAGGAAGTCCTATATGTGTTCTAGCTAGGTACTTATAGGCCTCATTACTGTGGCACCCGAGACTCAGATCCTCAAAGGTATGTAGGTGCCTAACTCCCTTTGATTTCACTGGGAGTTAGGTACCTAAATACCTTTGGAGATCTAGGGCTGAGTGCTTTTCAGCTTTCTGCCACTACAATTTGCTTGTCTTCAGCCTATTTCCTCCACTGCTGGTCATCTTCCTTCCCCACAGTTCAAGGCTTGGAGAGTGGGTGTCGGATGGGAAACTCGGGGGGCCTTGAAACTCAAGCAGGGATTCTGTGCAATCCCAGAGGAGGTGGGTGGAAGGGAGGATGTGCTATGCGAGGGTCAGCATCTTCAGACTGTGGGAATGCCTCTCATGATTCAGGAGTGAGGCTTTTGTTGATTTTATAGGAATGCTGAAAGAAGAGATCCATTCATCTGCTTGAAGGCTGTTGGTTATGAGACTTCAAAGGCTGTCGGGGTTACGCAGGAGAGGCTGGAGCTCTGTTATGAGAGAGGGGGATTGAACACTTATAGTAGTGGAAACCCCTTCACTTGAGACATTAGTAATGAAAGTCACTTAATGTATATTATAAAATATGCAGCACACGATATTCTGACTTTCTGAACTTGTACACTTTGGGGGATGGTGACAGATACACTTATGAAAACATCTAGGATGTTCCCTAAAGCAATCTATGCCACACCAGTTGTGTTTACTGGCCTCTCTGGGATGTACACCTGATCAGATCCTGTCTTTTCTCTTCCAGGGAGACCATCTATGGTAGAATGTGGTATTTCACCTCTGACTTCTCCCGGGGAGACACAGCATACACAAAACTGGCTCTGGATCGTCACACTGACACCACCTATTTCCAGGAGCCCTGTGGGTAAGTGCTTGTGCTGGTTCCCAAAGATGCAGCTCAAAGGGCAAGAGTAATTTACTAGACTGAAGTTTCTAATGGCAGAATTTTTGATAAGTGGGTTGGCTGGTTCTAGACCTTAGCCACGCACTAAACAGACTAACCCATTCCAACAGTATAGTACTGCTGCACTGAAATCCTGTTTGAATCTGGCACCATGCTTTATTTTTTAAATCCCCTTTTTCCCCTACCTAAAACTTCCTGGTCCTTCAGGGACACATTCTTGTTGTGGGTTGCTCTTGGATGACTACATCTTGCTGTCCAGGTGACTCAGGTACTTCTTTGGTGCTCTTTTGGGATGAAGTTGGCCATACAACCATGTATAGTAGGCCCAGCCACCCAACTACCTTGCATTTTATGCGCTTTACAGCATTAGTAAAATTACTGTGAAAATCTGTGTATGGATTCCAGAATCCCAAAATTCACAAGTTGCATATTAGTGACTGATTGTTTGTAGGCTGTGATGTGTGGGTTGTGCTGGCTTATATGCCATCATTACACATGATCTGAGCAAGAACTTCAAATGAGTTTGGATTTACTTTCTTCCAGTGGTGTATTACTGTCATCAGTTAAACCACCTGCTGCTCGGACGCCTCAGTTCCAAAGCTCATGCCTGTCTCCGTTTTCAATATGTTCAGAACTGCAACATGCTCGTTAAATGCTCATTCCTAGACTCTGTGTTCACAAGTAGTTGTAGTCGCTATGATGTAAACTTTGTACCCTGTTTGTGATGCCCTGAGAGAAAAAGGCAGCTGGCCCAATGTTGATCACACTGTTGTGCAGGAGACTCAAGGCTTTATTTTCAGTCTCTTTTCATGGCAGGGGGCTGGGAATGCTGCAGACAGCTCCCTCAGTCACCAGGCAAAGGCCCAATTAGGGACCAGTGTTATTGACCACTTCTAAGTACGAATGTAAAATACTAAAATGGTTAAACGGTAAGCATTAGTCTCATTGGTTAACTGACCTTAACTGTCAACCCCCAGCCGCACGGGTCGGCCGGAGCAAGCAGCCCCCAGCCACAGCGGCCTCAAGCCCCCTCTCCCTTTAATCAGTTAACCAATTAAATGTTGTCATTTTAAACATTTAAACGGTTTACTTTGTAAATGGATATTTACATCCCTATTTCTAATCATCTGAAGGGTGGCAACTGCAGCATGGGGCTTTGAAAGTAGAGGAAGGAGTAATGGGCAGAGATCCTCTGGCTGCATGTGAACTGCAGAGCAGCCCTTAGGAAGGGTATAGGGAACCTACAAAACTGCCTGGCAGAATTAAGCTCCAGCTGCCCAGTTCATATCCCATGTACTGTCATGGCAATGAAGCTAGCACAGAACGTCTAGGTGGCAGGGAGTAACTTGCATAGCAGCGAGGGATGTTAAGTGAATAATGATTTATTAGGAAGCCCTGTATGTGGGAGAGGAGTACTTGAAGAAAGCACACATTGTGCTGGCACACCCTCACCCAGGAGCAAGGCTGCTCTAGTATGTTCTATGAACAGTTGGGCATTATTTTGAGACCTTTTTTGCGTAGTATATTCTGCACAGCTGATTTGATTAAGGAACTGTCCAATGAAAACTACACTGAAACAGATAGAAAAAAGTCCTCAAGAGTGAATGCCTTTATTTCTTGCAGAGTAGTAAAGGTTTCTAATTAAACCAGTAGCTGGAGAAATTGCTAATTGTTAGCTGTTGTTGTTCCTTTCTGCTTTGAAAGAAACCTGTCTCCCTAGTGTGTCACTGTCTGCAATGGCCTCCACCGTTATCTCTGGTTTTGATATCCTAAAATGAACAGGCAGTATTACCTCTAGGTGCTACAGGATGCTGACCTTTTGAAAGCCACAGTGGTGTCAGCTGTCTTGCTCTGTAGAAACTGTAACACAGTATTTTAATTCAGCCATGTCCTAATGCAGGGGTGGGCAAACTACAGCCCATGGGCCAGATCCGGCCTGCGAGCTGCACCATGTGGCTCGGCCCTGCTCTGGTGCTCCGGCCAGGGCACTGGGTTGGGGGCCAAACCATGTAGCTTGGTCCCACTCCAGCCAGGCCGCAGGGTCCGGGGCCACACTACACAGCCCGGCCCTGCTCTGGCCAGGATGCTACATTGGGGGCCACACCACACGGCCCAACCCCGCTCCAGCCAGGGTGTTGTGTTGGAGGCCACACCATGCGCCTTGGCCCCGCTCCAGGTCGGGGGCAGCACCAGTGGCCTAGCCCTACTTCGGCCGGGGCGCTGGGTCAGCGGCTGGACCATGCGGCTCAGCCTCTCTCCAGCCAGGCTGCTGGGTCAGGGGCCGGACCACGTGGCTTGGCCCTGCTTCAGCCAGGGTGCTGGGTCAGGGGCAGCACCAGCAGTCTGACCCCACTCCATTTGGGGCGCTGGGTTGGGGCCATACCACATGGCTCAGCCCCACTCCGGCACTCCAGCCAGGGTGCTGAGTCAGGGGCTTCACCGCACGGCTCCTGGAAGCTGCAGCGTGGCCCCACTCCAGCTCCTACACACTCCAGTGGGAGCTGCAGGGGCAGTGCCTGCGAATGGGGCAGAGCTCAGAGCTGTCTGGCCACGCCCCCACGTGGTAGCCAGAGAAGGGAAATGCCGCTGCTTCCAGGAGCTGCTTGAGGAAGGGATGCACCGCTCAGAGCCTGCACCCCCTGAGCCTCTTCCCACACCCTAACCCCCTTCCCCAGCCCTGAGTCCCCTCCCACTCTCCAACCCCCTCAATCCCAGCCCAGAGCACCTGCCTGCATCCCAAACCTCTCATGCCGAGCCCCACCCCAGAGCCCGCAGCCCCTCCCGCACCCTAACCCCAATTTTGTGAGCATTGATGGCCTGCCACACAATTTCTATTCCCCGGTGTGGCTCTCTGGCCAAAAAGTTTGCCCACCCCTGTGCTAGCATGTCCTCTAATCCCTAGTAAGAGGAGCCATTTCAGACTTCAGTTGGGGCAGAGAAAACAATGTACTAAATAAACCTGCAGTCTTTAATTAATAACTTCAGTTATAGGATTGGGTTTTAGAATTTCACAACTACTTATATATCAGGGTTAAATACTTCTTAACATTTTGCATTGGCTGGCTCTGTCCTCATTCAGTGAAACATATACCTAACATAGTAAAACAGCAGCATCTACCACTTGCTATTCGGCCATGTCAGTTCCCTGGCAGGTGTCCCAATTAAATGAAGTATACTATAAAAGAGACTCTGAAGCTGTCATGAGCTGCTTCTTTTCCGGGTTCATTCCCCTATCTTGGCAGTTATCTTCCTATAACAACCCACATGACTCCGTTATCTACCATATGACAGCCTGACTGGATTTTCCTTTGTGTTGTGTGTTCTCTCCCCCCTTGCAGTATCCAGGTGTTCCACTGCCTCAAGCACGAAGGGACAGGTGGCAGGACGCTGCTGGTGGATGGCTTCTACGCAGCAGAGCAGGTTCTCCAGCGAGCTCCTGAAGAATTTGAGCTCCTCACCAAGGTGCCGCTGAAACATGAGTACATTGAGAATGTTATGGGCTGTCACAACCACATGATTGGGGTTGGGCCAGTTTTGAATATCTACCCCTGGAACAATGAACTCTATTTGCTCAGGTGAGAAGTAATGGATCACACCATTTTGAGTGGGTTGGGGGAGAGCAGCTATTAAAGGCATGTGTGGGTTTTCCAGCACGCTGGTCCTGTTGCACAGTGTAGACTGATAGAACCACTCTCTCTTTTACATCCTGCATTTTCTCCTGCCGTCCCAGCCACTGAACCATGTACCAGTGCTGCCAGCTCTTCTAACTGGTACTTTAGGCTCTCTACCCTATCTTTTAAAGATAAGCCTCTGTTTTGAGCTCTGGCAATGCCACTTCTTGGCCATCTCCCATTCAGCTGCTAGCTGTCTGCCGTGCAACAGAACAGTTGCAGGGCTAGGTTTGAAACAGCCTTGGCTCTAATATGGGTGACAGCACAAAGGGCTGTAAGGGAGGGGACAGACTCTGTCTACAGGCGAGGTTTTTGTCTGAAAAATGAGGACAGTTGCCCAGAAAGGGTGGGAGCTACTATTCTAATCTGAATATTTTACGTAATTCTCACCAACTTCCACACACACATTTTTCAGTGGTTACCCATGCCATTCAGTATAAATGTCTAAAACAATTACATGTGGCAATTCCATGCCTGCCAAATTTGCTAACTAACAATGGGGAGGTGTCCAGGGAATTTTCAGGGTACTGTCTCCTGGGCAAGCAGCCACAAGTCCAAACGCTCTGTACATTTCAACGGAGAATTCTGGCTCTTAAATCTCAGACTGCAAGTAACTGCCAACCCCAGTGCACCCACCCATTGCCGTGCACAGTCATCTTTCTGCAGCGGGACTGCGGGTGGCACAAGTCTTCCTCTTCAGCTGAATCCTGCACTATTTAGGTCAATGAGAGTCATGCCATTGACTTCAGTGCCAGCAGGATCAGACCCCTTATACATAGGTCTTTATGAATTTCCACCTTGTCTGCAGGGAGGTGGGGTAAAACTTAGCCCAAGTTTTATTGAGTCTTTGATTCTGGTTAGAATGCAAGCTGTCCAGCTTGTGCTCTTTACTTTGGATGATGATCAGTTGTGTTTGCCATCTCTGTACCTCATAACAGCACCTGAGATGAACTATAAACATTCAGCCTTGCTCCCTGTACCTCTATTTCATTAAACTTACGTAGCATTGAAGCAGGCTTCCACTGATTGTTTCCTACTGAGGATGCTGATTGTTCAGTTTGTTCAAGCACTGGTATTCCCAAAACAGTGTTGAGCTAGTCACTGACTGGAGAATAAGATGATAGATTGCACATGCACTTCTGGCACAATCTTCTTTTATTACGACAGGAGGAGTTTAAGGTTCTCCATGATATATCAGGGTTGATCTTCCACTTAGAGTTTAAACCCATGTATCCCTTGACATACAGGTCACTAACCATGCATCATTTTTTATTTTGTTCCTACTTGCTAGCCATAAAGAAATAATCACTCTGGTGTGTGGGCCTTTTGCTGGCTCTCTGCATTGGGTGAATTTCACCCTCTCAGCATTCCAAGCTGGCAAATGAGTGATGTTGCCTGTGTCTTGCACTGCAGTGCTCTAACTTCACCCTGCACCGGGTAAATTGTCAATTGTAGTTTAAAAAAAAGTTTTTATAAGAATCTGGTCATTTGAGGCCAGCAGGTTTCAAAAAAATCCAAAACAAAATATTAACAGAAATGTGGTGTGGTGTGTTTTGTTTTGTTTTGTTGTTTTTGAAAATAATTCAGTGAGGATAGTTTTGTTTGGATTTAAACTTGTTCCTACCTAAATCCCCACTCTTCGCTCACCTCAACCCATAACATTTACTACATAAATACAGAGCAACTCCAATGCGTTTTTGTAGCCTTCCTAAAGACGTCCTTTGTGCATTTAGACTCTAGAGGTGGAATATCTGGCTCTGCTCTTCTCATAGATCCATGGTGACTGTCTCTTCTGTTTTGTTCTTACCCAGGTACAATAACTACGACCGAGCAGTCATCAACACAGTACCTTATGATGTTGTGCATCGCTGGTATGCTGCGCATCGCACACTCACCACAGAGCTACGGAGACCAGAAAATGAACTCTGGGTCAAACTGAAGCCAGGCAAGGTAGTCACAGGTTGGGGAAGCATGTGAGCTCACTGCATTGAGGGAGGCAGAGCATTTATTTAGCTATAACAGGGAACTGGCAATTAAGACAGCTGATCTTTCCCCTGACTTGATGTAATACTTTGGATAAGATCCTCATGCCTCAGTTTCCACCTCTCAACCCTGTGGTAGGATGCATTGTATCAACAGCACACAAGTCTCCATTGCATACATTCTTACCACCAGAAAAAGTGGGGCAGAGGGAGGATGTGGCCACATGTCATAGCAAAAATAATGGGAATTCACCCAAAAACAGTGTGGGAGGAGGGCTGCCGCAGATGGAGAAATAGATCTCCTGATCTGTGAAGTAGGGCCAATAAAAATACCAGTGTGAGATAGGTTGTGAGGGTTAATGTGTGAAGTGCTTTGAGGTCTTGTAGAAGTGGGAGGTCTTATTAATGGAAATATATGAAACATGTGGAGGGCATCTGAGGAAACAGATGAGACCAAAATTCCTATCAAGCTCCATCCTCTTGGGCTGCTCTCAGAGTCTTGCACTGCAAACAATATATAAAATCAATATTCTCCCACCCCAGACATGACTGAAGTGTGTGGTGCACAAACCATGGAAACAGAAAAAAAGAAGGCTGCACCCCAGGGTTTACAATGCCAAAGATGTGCTGTGCTTTAACTCCTTGTCTAGCATTACAATTACAATGCACAGAACCAGACCATGTTACAAGTGTGCAGATCCTAGGCGTGTTTTGGCCCAGCGGACACATCCGTCCAAGCCTATTGAAAAGGTTTACATATACACAAAACAGATTCAGCCAGGGGAGATTAGTGTCAGAAAGATGCTACAATCTGCGTCTGCTCCTGCATGGCTGAGGGGAGGATGTGCAGCCTGAAAAGTGAAGTATGGCAACCCCTGAGGTTAGTGTTTGTGCCCCTTCCACCCTCTCCCTGTTACTGCAGAAGGACAAAGGATGCGAGGTTTATATTGCTGGTGAACTCTGCCAACAGACCACTACCATAGAAGCACAAGCAAATGGTATAGACTGTGCCAGTACTGTCTCATTGTTTCTTTGTACTCCGTTGTGTGTCTGTGTTATCTGTCATCTCTCATCTTCGACTGGAAGCTCTTTGGGGCAGGGCATGCCTTTTTGTTCTGCGTTTATACAGCACTTAGTGCAGTGGTGCCTTGGTCCATGACTGGGGCTCCTAGGAGCTACTGCACTGTAAATAGTAATTCCATTCTTCATTTCAATGCCTATGTATATATATTGAGCAGCCCAAGGGCCACAACTACTGTTTCAATGTGCCATTTAGGTCATAATCTGCTCTAATATGACCTCTGTTCATGTGGACAGTTCTTCACTCCGTATTCTCAGTGCTTTTCTCCTCTTATGTAGGCGCTGTTTGTGGATAACTGGCGCATCCTGCATGGGCGGGAATCATTCACGGGATACCGCCAGCTCTGTGGGTGCTACCTGACGAGAGATGACATGCTAAATACTGCACGCTTCCTGGGGCTGCAAGCTTAACATAGACTGTCAGCAGCAGAGAGACAGCAAAACCTGTCAGCTACAGTGCTCCTGGAACTTTGTGTCACCAGAATGAACATGTTTTATATACCTCAAACACTCTCATCCCTGCCAAATAGTTCTTGGTGCCTGGGGGAATGGGCAGGAGGTAAGGGTCACCAGAGCTTTACCTGATTGTCAGCTATGGTGCAGAGGGGGAGACCTCTCTTGCTCCCCACCCCCATGGCCTTCAGCACAGGCTGACTCAGCTTGAGAAGGAAGAAGCCAAGGAGCTGAGTTGCAGCTGGAAATGCTCACGCACACCAGCTGATGCAAAATTCCAATCAAGTGCCTTCTGGATTTTAAATGAGGTGACAAAGCCCTCACCTTCCCCTAGGTGTTTTGGCAGCAGCCTTCCAGGATTTGTTGCACATGGTAGGCTGGAGTAGCTATTTGCCTTGTTTTGACCCTGAGCTAGACCTTTTTCCAGCTAGAGAGAGAACAAGAGAAACTCTTTGGTCCTGCTTGAAGTAATGCAAACACCAAGTTACTCCAGTATGAGTTTCTCTTCTCTTTCCTGCTCCTTTAACACCTCCCCTGCCCCCACCTGTGTGCATGCATTTCAGGGCAGATACAATGTCATCCTTCTCCAGTCATTGAAGGCAAACTGTGCTGACTGACCCAAATGGATCAGCCGGAGATCTGTGCGGAAGGAGGAGAAGTGAGAAAGATCTGGGAGGGAACAAGGCGCGGTTCATCAGGCAGCAGTGCAAGGCAAGGGCAGTATATCCCACACCCCTCCTTGGCTTGAGCAGCAGCAGGCTTGTCTCCACAGTTCCCTTACTTGGTCAGAGCTTCCCTGCACTTGTTTCTTGCAGACTTGCTGCTTGGGCCTTTCTGTTCTCTCTGCCTAAGGGCTACAGGCTTTATCTGAGAAGGAGTGGAATTCATTAATTCCTTCACAGCCTGGGGGATGTTTTGTCAGGATTTTGTTGGAATGGCAGTGATGTTTGCACATGGAAAAGTGTTACCAGATTTCCTGAGTCCAAATCTCTGTATTTCAAAGAGCAGCACTGTGAATAACACAGCCAGTGACACTCCATCTTCTCTCCAGTGGGGCCAGCTGCTCCCAGCAGCACTTGTTACTAGGTAAGGCTCTGCTACTTCAGGAAGCTCAAATACCCAGGACTCAGACTAGAGCAAGAGAGAAATTGCTTCAAGGTTATTGATGAGAGACTGGAGTGAAACCTGTGCCTTTCTGATAGGGAACAGGGGTATGGTAGGTGCAAGCTCCTCTGGACCCAGCAGACTGAACAGATGGGGGACACCAATCTACCCAGGAGCAACTCTGCTGGAAACTGAACCCTCCTCCCTAACTTGCCGGAAGTGACTATACACTTTCCAGTATAACGATATGGTCCTGGTTTGTTTTCCGCTTGAAGCACATGGTGGGGAAAGCTACCAGGAATGTGTAAGCTGCTGAAACATATTTTCCTGCATGTCCTTTTCAACTTCTCTTAACCTCCCTTCCCAGCAACAAAGGTGGAGGGGAGAGAATTTGGTTTAACCTTCCTCACCACCCTTCCCCAGATCTTAAGAAGTTGGAATTTCTTCTGAGCAACTTGCTGGAGTCAAGTATTATTTGGGGAAACAGTATTTCTTAGTCACACACTAGCAATTTGTCAAATCTATGCATTTGTCTGAACGCCATGTCTGGGACAGTCTGTTCACAATGATGTTCTTCGATCAGTCTTTGTACTCAAGCTTTTCAAACTCACTTTTGGCTAATAAAATAGGAATTGCTTCTTTTTTCACCACAGTGAGTTGGAGGCTCAGGTCTGTGAGTGCGTGAGTATGGGACTTAATCCCTCACCTGCGTTACACTGATCCTGCCATTACAAGTGCTCTGTTACATCAAGCTGGTCCTCAGTCCAAACTTCTCCAGGGTTTTTCTCCTCCCAAGGATGTTAAATTTCCAAGAGTGACTTGGTCTTGGTAAACTTTTTTTTTTTTTTTTTTGGGGGGGAGGGGGGTAATTTTCCTCTTTGCCTGAAACACAACGTAAAGATGCCAGATTGTGATATCTTTTCATGGAGTAGTACCTACTCTAGAAGTAGTCCCATTGAAACTAATGTAAGGTGTGACACATGCAATGCTTTGGAAGCAATATAATAATTTTTGATTAGTCCTTGAGATGTGATGTACTATGGGTGCCTGAAATATTCAGATTGTTGTATCAAATTCATAAAGATTAATAGCTATGGTTATGGGCTGGCTAGGAATTGTATTCTTGGCTCAATGGGGGATGCTTCCTGCAGAAACTGAAGTCACTTGGGGGTTATAATGCAAATCCCAGTACTGAAACAATGCAGATGCATCTTTTTAAATGCACAGCCAGGGGAAACAGCACCCAGATTGATGCAATTTGGGTTAAAAGGCCTTTCCAGACACAGGACTTGAAATGGTTCAAAAATATCAGCCCTGAGGAGAGTCACTCATACTTCAGTCCAAGACCTGACATGAGACTGACCAAGAGAGAGGGGGCCTGAAGTACTTTAGTTCTTTCAGTGTCTCCATGGGGAGGATGAGTGGCTGCCTAGTAAGTTGGTCCTGCATAGAAGCAATTGATTGTATTACTGATGTGATTTCTCTGTAATGCTTTTGTTCTGAATATATAGTACTTTGCTTAGCTGACTGGTCACTGGTCTCTCCTCCCACCCCTGTCATTTATACACACACATACACACACACTGACAGGCACTGGACTGAAGTCTGTCCTTTTGAGAGCATCACAGTGGATTGCAAGAATCTGCAGCCTAAATCCCCAGTCTGGAGGGAGAGAATTGTGAGACTCCATCCCAAGAAAGGTGATGGCTAGAGGTTTGAGACTTACATAGGGTGCCCTTCAACAGGCCATGAAGGGGTCGGAGGTGCAGTTACGTTGGGGACTGTGACGTAGGTACTATCCAGTGTGAGTGTGGGTATCACACTCTACCCCTGCAAGAGAATTGGATGTGGACCTGGCCAAAGGCCCATGTGTCTCCAGCTTCATATTCTGGTGATAACAAGGCCTGGTCTGCCAAGGAGCTTGTGATCCAGGGACTTTTGTGCCAGCTGGCCAGCCTGAGGGCATGGGGGGACATAAGAGTTATAGGAATCCCTGGGGTCTATTATCTACGTACTAGCCTGCCACAGAATGCAGTGTGAGATCTGTGTGTCACGCTGGCCATCGTAAGCATTGCAAGATGTATGTATGGGAAATCTGTGGGGAATTGCGTATATATGCTGACGATGGTCTCTAGTCTGAGAGCTAAGGCAGGTTACCAAAAGGTGACCCACATATTCCTGCCCAGCATGGGGCAAGAGATGCTTCTCACTTGGGCTGGGCACCTGCATGAGCATCGGATGGTTCACAATGGATGCTCACTTCTAGTCTTAACAAAATGCTAATCAGTGGATTGGTTGGGGAGGGGTCAGAAAGAAAGAGAGAAAACCAGCAGGGGCATCCTGTTTGCAAGTAAAGACAAAGACCCTTTGGAACTCTCTGGGTGCAGCAGACAGATGCCAAGGGGAGAAGGGAAATTGCCAGTGGGTTTGCTTCAGGAAAAGAAGTCTCAGCCAGGCTTGGCTGAAACCACAGGGAAGAACTTTGGGTGAAATGGGCTTCTTTAGACCAGAGAAGAACTTGCTAGTTACATTTAGGCCTTAGAAAGCATGTCATGATTTTATTTTATGTGTAACCATTTGTTTCTACTAATTCTGCTTGCTCCTTCTCCAACCTCTTTCCTGTGTTAAATAAACTACTTAGATTTGCTATAAACATATCTTAAGTGCTGTGTGTTAAGCCAAAGCTGTGCTGCAGGGTTTAGTCAGTTAGCTGTAGTGCAGGGGTCAGCAATCTTTCAGAAGTGCTGTGCCGAGTCTTCATTTATTCACTCTCATTTAAGGTTTCGTGTGCCAGTAATACATTTTAATGTTTTTAGAAGGTCTCTTTCTATAAGTCTATATTATATAACTAAACTATTGTACGTAAAGTAAACAAGGTTTTCAAAATGTTTAAGAAACATCATTTAAAATTAAATTAAAATGCTGATCTTACGCCGCCAGCCTGCTCAGCTCGCTGCCAGCCTGGGGTTCTGTTCACCTAGGCCGGCAGCGGGCTGAGCAGGGCCTGCGGCCGGGACCTCAGACCTGGGTGGGGAGGTTTCAGGGGTCAGGGCAGAGGGCTGGGGTGTGTGGGGGGTGTAGGGCAGAATGTTGAGTGTGTAGGGGGTCAGGGCAGAGGGTGGGGAGTTCTGGGGGGTGTAGGACAGAAGACAGTGGGGCAGGGCTCAGGGCAGAGGGCTGGGGTGCTCAGCCTGTAGAGGTGCTCCCAACCCCCTGCCCTGAGGAGATATGCCTGTTCCACCCCCATCCCCAAAGCTCCATCCCTACCTCTCTGTCCCCTCTAGGGAACTGCCTGCATGCTTTTGCTCTTCCCCCCTCCCGTCACTAGGGCCATCAGCTGATTGGCACAGGGAAGGAGGGGGGGTGGGGCAGGAAAGCACCACAGTGGGGGAAGAAGCGGGGGAGAGGGAAGCTTGGTTGCCGCAGGACCAATCTTCTGCTTCCTGCCCCCACAGGGGAGAGCGGTGGGCAGAGGGGCTGAGTGAGGCTGGGGGCCTGGACTGCGGCAGGCGGCTTCGTGCTGCTCAAAATCGGCTCGTGTGCCATGTTTGCCACGCGTGCCGCAGTTTGCCGACCCCTGCTGTAGTGTATGGTTCCTTGGGGAACAGCAGGTCTGGTAATTCTGAGTGTGTCCACAGGAGCAGGGGTAGGATGCTACAGGGATGCTTGGAGAAGTTGGGGTGTTCAGCCAGTGCATGGGGTTGCCCATTCTGCTTTTCCCCAGTTGTGTGCTCCTAGAGGTGAGGGCAGCCTTGACCCTCACTGCTCTTGCTTATCCCAAATGGGGCCTGCAGGAGGACGCTCCTCACCCCAGGCCCCTTAGAGCTTGTCACTAGGCCACCGCTATGAAAGCTCTCCGAGCTGCCCACCGCACAATACCATCTAGGCCACTGCTGAACCATGCCCTGAGAACATCTGCATATGCTTGAGCTTCATACTTTCCACTTCTTTGCCCTTGTCTCCTGCCCTGACCCCAAATCGCAGGCCTTGCTGCTACCTAACCCAGGGCCAGGAACCCCAGTGGGCCAGTCTGTGCACCACTCTGGTTCCACGGCCCTCTGGTGATATTGGTTGGTGAACACAGATGCATACTTAACATGATTCATGGACTGACACCCATACCTTCTGTGCCAAGGGGGAGACCCTGGCACACCCTAGGGTGTTAGCTTGCAGCCCCTCTTCCAGCACTTTTGCCCTCCCCTGTTGATCCTAGCACGCCCTATGTGTGGCCCCATAAAGTCATAAGACCTCCTCATTGACCTCCTGGTGCCAACCATCGCTCCTGCAGGTGAGGGGGGGCTATATTTCTGGTCTCTCATCAAATCACACCTGTGAGCAGAGTTCCACTGACTCCTTAGCCACCTGGAAGGAGCACTGGGCACTGTCAGGGGTTCTCTGCTCAGTGTCCCTGGCTGGATCCCTGATTTTTTTTTTATTTTTTTTTTTGTCCTCTGACCCTGGTTTTCCCTTGGTTGTTCCCAGAATTCATTCAGTAGTTCCTCCCCTTGGTTGAGGGAGCAGATCTTCAGTTGTAGTCCCACCCATCCCAACACCCGCAACAGGTACACCCTAGCCCTTCCACCCCTGTGTTCACAAGGGTTTTCAAGCAAGTATTGTCAATCAAGGCAGAAGTCCATTCCACAGTGACACAAAAATCCAGGCTGGGTGCTGCATTTCTAACATGTCCCTGTGAACCTGGTCCTGGACTCAGTATCCTGGGCTGTTGGTATAACCCACTGTGGCAATTCTTACCTTGTTGTGCTACATTAATATGCTAAGCTCCACCCACCCCTCTGCTGTAAGCAACTGTTATCTGTGGGAAACTAACACACAGGCTAAGGGATATGCTCGAGGTCACGTAGCACATCTGTGGCAGAGCCAGAAATGCAACCCAGAACTCCTAGTCTCTGTTTTCATTGCTAGACCACACTCCCTCTTATGACCTGAAGAGGAGAAGTGGGGCTCTGTGGGCCAAAGTAATGTTAGGCAGTATGGTGGAGGCTTTTAAGAAAAACAGACCAGACTAGACTTGAATTTCTAATGTAGTTTTTTTAAAAAAAAAAAAGGTAGAATAATATCCTGCTCTTTTGCAGGGTGAGGGAACCTTGCACCTGTCTTACTTCTCATAAAAAAGCCAACAATTTTGCTGATTTTGCTTTTCCTTTGCAGGTTACCTTTAAAGGTCAATGCATGGGGCATCAGAGTCTGAGATTGTCTTGGTTTTGAGAACTTAAACCACAAGGTCTTCCCTGTTGCAACATATTACAGGATCAGAAGCCCACACTGTGAGCTTCCTATTCAGTTGGCCAAATGCTAACCCCGGGGATACATTGGCAGGGAATGGAATCGGTGCATGCAACTGACAATAAAAATGTGAGATGTTTGTGGCCACCTGCTTAGTTCTTGGCAGGAGCTGTACAGAAATGGGAGGTTAACCTGATGTAACAGACACTGGCACCAGAGAGAGAAGACTCAACTTGTCTTTATTTCAGATTACAGCATTTTCACTGTTCCCTGGCCTGCCAATCTTCCCAACTCATTCCTCCCCCCCAATATATTGGATGTGTTCACCCGCTGCCCAAGTGTTACTTAGCTCCTGCTGCACCTCCTGCTTTTGCTGGATTTCCATCTGAGTGGGATGTGATGTCTATACAAGTCAGATCACTGTCCCATCTATTTCCCCCTGACGCACAGTAGCATGGTTTTCTTGTGGCCTAGAAGTCACATCTTTTACTTCTTCTCGTCTCAGAATCCTCATAGCAGGGGAGCCTGAGGAGGGGAAAGACCCATGACAGCATGCTCTCTTGAATGCCATTAGTCCTTCTGCGCTCTGAGGAATATGCTCATGAAAACAGTAAGACTCTGCAAGGACTGCAGTCTTGCTCTCTTCCGCACTGTTCTCCCAGCTGAAGGGGACTCAGTCCTCTCCTGCATTTGCTCTCTTGAACAGCTCTAGCGTAGAGAGCTGCAATGTAAGAAGCGATGAAACAGTTATAATTTCTTTCCCAGTCTTCCTAGTAAGTCACTGGCCCTGTCTACACTGTAGCAGCATAAATGTGGCTCAATGGTATCAGCACTTCCTGCATTCACAGACGTGCCTTTCCATCACTGTAGTTCACTTTCCATTGACCTAGCTGTGGCTGCCCTACAGGTTAGGTCAACTTTATGATGTGCTCAGGCTTGGGGAAAAAACGCAAGCAACCCAAACCTTACCTCTGCCAGCCCCAGTCAACAACACCCAAACCTCTGGCATGACAGGGACCAGCTGGGCCAAATGTGAATAGGTGGTATTTGTGGCACTGGCCTGGCAGTTAAACTCCTCCAACCCCCATCCCTGAGAGGTCTGCCATGACCATTGTAACAGGGCAGCCACCTCTGGAGCGCCCCCTTGTGGCCAGAGGCCACTCAGCAGCACCCTGCCTCTGTGTCCCTTCTTGGTTGTTCAGTTACTCTGCCATCATAGTCCAAAAGGTGATTAAAACACTCCTTTTCTGGGATCCAGTTTATTTAGTCTTTGCACAAACTAACCCTCCTGGTTCCAATGCCAATTCAGTCTCTTCCCGTTCCCCCCTGGGTAGGGAGTCCTCAGAGCTGGCACCCAATTCACAGTCTCCAGTCCCCAACCCCAATGCATTGTCTCTCTCCCCTCGGGTAGGAAGTCCCCAGCCCTCCTTCCAGGAGCTGGGCACCAAGTCACCAGTCACTCCCAGGCTTTAGCTGGCTGGAGTTCCACCTCCTGGTCAGGGTTTTCCCTGACGTCTCTACCACAGCCCCCTGGACTTTCCCTTCTCTTCCGCTTCCCGCTGTCCTCCAGAAGGTCCCATCCAGGCTGTTAATGTGGCGCAGGTGGGATGAAGCAGTTCCTTCAGTAATCAGGGCTGGTAGACCCCAAACCGTCAGCCCTTCAGGAGCAAACCCCCATGTTTGTGTGGCTCACTGCACTGGACTGGCTGAGCTAAACGTTGGGTTGGTTTGTGTGTGTTTTGTTTTTATTTTAAGTAATGGTAACAAGACCTGTTCTCCTATTTACAGACTGCAGATCACATGCTTTGTCTAGTTTAAGGAAGATGTGGGCAGGCCAAGCTTCCTAGTGCACATGGCCTCAAAATTCTTTAATCCAGCCCTGCTTCTGTGATGGATTTACTGTGGTTTAGAGCCCCCTGATTCCTCAGAAGAGCTCTCTTCAGCTTGCCTTGGATGGTACATAATACTGCTTTCCTGAAGTTGCTGGACAAGAAAAAGAAAATCACAGGGTCCAAGCAGCTGTTGAGGGCCGAGATGCACAGAACAAGCTCATTGGTGATGTGGAGAGCCTGCTTCCACTGTGTGCTTGAGATGACATCCAGCTGAGCCAGGATGTATGGCACACGGACAAAATGATAGGGGGCAAAGCACACAGTGAAGATGACCAGGACCACAAAGGTCTTTGTGATGGCCCTGCTGCTTGTCCTTCTGCTCTGCTGCTGAACTTTCCCTGAGGAGACTTCGTGGAGCTTGGCAGATATCTTGCCATAAAAATAGAGGAAGAGCAGCAGGTGAATGAAGAAGGTGGCCACTGCGACCATGTTGAGGACTGCCCCCAGTGGGCGTTTGCTCCTGAAGTGGAAGCACTTGTTGGCACAAGGCTTTTTTTCCCTAGTCTCGAAAAAGAAAGGCAGCGTGAAAAGGGCATAGGCCAGCCAAACCACCCTCACAGCTACTGTGCTGCAAGGCAGGGTGTGGATTTTAAACTGCTGGAGAGGCCGAATGATCTTCAGGTAGCGGTCCAGGCTGATCAGGCTGAGGAACATGATGCTGACGTACATGTTGAGGTAGAAGAAAGCACCAACTACCGTGCAGAGGATCAAAGGGCCGCTGTGGTTTTGATAGGCCACCCGGAAGGGTAAGCAGAGGGAGAGCAGGAGGTCCGACAAAGCCAGGTTCCTCATGTACACTGTGATGGAGGTCTTCCTCTGCGTGTGGTACCAGAACACCCAGAGGGCCAGCATGTTGCTGAGCAGGCTGATGATGAAGATGAGGGAGTACATCACAGGGAGGGTCACTGCAAGGAAGCCATCTTGGATCTCACAAATGGAGCTGTTTGTCTGAGGCTGTGTGAACTCAGTGGCAGGAAAAAGAGTGCTCCAGGAGCCCATTGTCTGCACTCCAGGGGTCTGGAAAGACAAGGGAATATGCGGTTGTTTGAATCCACATACTTATTAGGTGTTTATTCACTTACGGGGTGAGGGGTGTATAGTTATTCATTCCCCATACTTAAGTGCCCATCACTGTAGTATCTGGGTGCACTGTGGCATTAGAAACCGAATGTCATTGGTGAAGCCAGCACACTAGGCACTGGGCCAAGGAGCTGTAGGGCCAGAAGCATGAGTCTGTACAGCTTGAGCTAAAGAGCCAGCCCCTGCATGCAACTGCTGCTGAGACAGACTCACACCCTCTTTCCCAGAACGAGCCACACACCACACTGCTCAGTGGATTAGTTATACTGAAGTGCCTGTGGGGAAGGCCCTGTCCTCCTTAGCAGATTGGCCACTTGTGGGTATTCTGAGTCCTGCCTCTGGGTGACAGAGGAGACCTTTTGACCCCTTTTGCTCTTGCTCTGTAATGCAGGCTGCTGTCCCAGATGGGATACTGGACTTGAGATCTGATCCACTCTGGCAAATCCTTTGCTCTTATTTTAGAGTTGAGATTTACTCAGCAGAAATGACGTGTATCCCATGCTTCTCAGGCAGAAACAACCAGTGAGAAAGCAGCATCTTGTTGAGGCTCATATATTGGGGACAACCTACATGATGGTCATACACAGAGCCCCATCGGTTCAGTGCCTATGAATTCATGATGCAGACTAAGACCTTATTAATAGATGTGAGACTGTCTCGTTGCAGGAGGCTGGTTCAAGATCTCTATAGTTTTACAGTGTCACAATCCCAGAGCTGCTACACTCCAGTACCATTCTCCTTGCCTCACCTTGGAAACCACAACTCAGTATCGTTATTCTCTGTTCTCCTCTCTGCAGCACCTCTCATTTAACCTCTGTGGGCACACTCCTCTCTGAACACTCAGTGGTGCTCCTGGTGAGGATGAAGTTAAAGAAGTAAATCATTGGGACTAAGAGGCACCATCAAGGAGAGCAGCAAATCAAGCAGTTCTCACAGTATTTGTATCCAGATTGCACAGATTGGTTAGCTGCAAGCATTGTTATCCCTCCACCACCCAACTTGCATTCCCCAGTTGGTGACTCTGAGTGCAAGACAGCATTTATTATTTGCATGTTAGCAATGACTAGAAGCCCCAGCTAGCATGGGACTCGCTGCACTAAGCACTGTCAGGGCCGGCTTTAGGCCTATTCTACCAATTCCCCCGAATCGGGCCCCACGCCTAAAAGGGCCCCGTGCACAGTGAGAATCCCTTCCATGGCTAGAGGCGCCTTTTTAATTTTTACACACCCAGCGGTGCTCTGGGTCTTCGGTGGCAGGTTCTTCACTCGCTCTGGGTCTTCGACAGCACCGCAGCGGTGGGTCCTTCGCTTGCTCTGGGTCTTTGGCAATGGGTCCTTCAGTGCCGCCGAGGACCTGGAGCAAGTGAAGGACCCATTGCCGAAGTGCCACTGAAGACTCGGAGCATTGTCCAGTGAGTACAAGCCCCACGTGTTGTTTTACATGTGTTTTTTTTCTGTTTGTTTGTTTTTTCAGTCATCCCTGCTGGGGGCCCGTCAAAACTGTTCGAATTGGGCCCTGCACTTCCTAAAGCGGGCCGTGGCTGCAGGGAATACATCACATCTCTCTATGTGAGACAGATGCTTGTATATCTATCATTCTCTATAGAGATAGAAAGATAGTCATGTACCTTTATTTGCTATTTTTCTCACTGTCTCTGATACTATGGCATAGTATTAAAATGGAAAAAAGTCAATGAGGGCTATGAAGGAGATTAGAGAGATACAATGGTAGACAGTAAACAGTCAGTATGAAAGTTTTAGAGTTCACTTAAATAGCTGAAAGCTAAGAAATAAAAATGACACCACAAGATGACAAAGCGCCAGGTTTAATTTTTAAAGCAAATTTTACTTAACATTTTCTACTGATGCCCAGGCTAATTTCCGTCTAGGCAGAGCCCTTCCCTTCTCTGTTGACAATAAATACACGATGTCAAGTAATGCACAGACTGAAACAATGTTAATGTCAGCTTTTGCCTTGTGGCCCCGCTTCCCTGGCTAGAGCCCCGCAACCCCGTAGCCCCGCTCTCCCAACTGGAGCCCCACAACCCCACAGTCCCGCTCCCCCAGCCGGAGCCCCGCAACCCTATGGTCCCACTCCCCCAGCCGCAGTGCAGCAAGTCCCACAGCCCCTCTACCCCGGCCAGAGCCTCACATCCCTGCTCTTCCGGCCAGAGCCCTGCAACCTCGCGATCCCGCTCTTCCGGCCAGAGCCCCGCAACCCTGGAGCCCCACTCTCCCAGCCGGAGCCCCGCAACCCTGCAGCCCCGCTCCCCCGGCCAGAGCCCTGCAGCCCCTGCTCCTCCAGCCTCAGCACGGCAAGTCCCACAGCCCCGCTCCCCCGGCCGGAGCCCCGCAACCTCGCGGTCCCACTCCTTCATCCAGAGCCCCACGGCTCTGGTCCCCCAGCCCGAGAGTGGCGAGTGCGGCTTCCCTGCTCCCGCGGCTGGAACCCCGCAACCCCACGGCCCCGCTACTATCGCCGGCACGCAGAAATCTGAAGTGCCGTCCGGAGAGTACATGCCCCACGAATCAGGCTCCGCACTGGCTAAAGCCAGCCCTGAGCACTGTGCAAACACAGGGCGAGAGAATCCCTGCCCCAGAGCATCTGCAATCTACGTAGGTCAGACAGACAAAGGTGAGGGAATGGAAGGGTGGTTATCCCTGTTTTATCAAGGAGGAATCCAAAGCCCAGCCCTTTGTACATTACCCTGAGCATCAAACATTTTAATTGTAAAACTCTCCATGTATTGGTTCAAGCCTGCCTCATACTGACGCTTCCACTCAGCTCCCTTCATCTAGCACTATCTGCCTGTTACTGTGCCAAGAACCTTCTCCGCAACTCCTGCTATCAAGTACAGCCTCTATGTGTCTTTCTATCTCCTAGGACTCCTTTTAGTTCAGCTCTCACCTCCAATTTAAACACCGCCTTCCTCTCTGACCTTTGCTTCCTGTACTCTTTTTGCCACATCCACTGGCGTGTGATGGGGAGACCAGTGTATTCACACTGCAGTGTTTTTGCAGCACTGTTTTCTTTGAGACACTCTTTGAACATAAAGAACATAAGAATGGCCCTACTGGGTCAGACCCAAGATCCATCTAGCCCAATATTCTGTCTTTTGACAATGGCCAGTGTCAGGTGCCCCAGAGAGAATGAACAGGAGGAAGGAAGCTACACAAAAGGATGACATATAGCACTGAGCTTAGTGCTTGCTATTCATGCATCAGTCTATCTGTCTCTCTTTCTCAGAGCACCAAGGTTGGCAGTGCTGGTTGGGCTCACGCTGGGTGACGGGTCCTCAGGGCTGACAGCTGCACTACACCAGAGAATTTTTCAGAGGGTCTCTGCTCTCAGATACTGTTCAGACCTGGACATGTGAACCCTTGAGTGGGAAAATAAAACTGAGCTCACTTGCTAAGGGATGCAATGCACAGAGAATAATCCCTCCTCTGAAAGGGAACACGTGCAAAGGAATGCATACAGGAAAGCGTACAGGTTGGTGTGTATCTGCACATGCTCTTATAGAATTGGTGTATGTTCAGATGTGTGTAAATGTACATGCATTGCAGATGTAAGCATGCTTATAAGCCTGTGAGCCTGTCTGTATGCATGTGTATGGGGAGGGGCCTATATATTCTGAGAGTCCCTGGCTGTGAAATTCTGCTGTCCATGAATTGTACTCCATGGAGTCTGAGCTTTAATTTAAAAGACATAAATTTCTGACCCTTAGGGTTATGAGGAAAAGAATCAAAACAGGAGCTAGCTGTGAACCAGTGTGTGACATCTCCCTGAGCCTGCAGCCAAACAGCTACCCCACTAGCTCTGCAGTGTAGCGAATGCCTCATTCATTGACACAGAAGCTGGATGACAACAGCCTTGCTAGTGTTTGTTATTTCACTGCTGAATGTTTTAGCAGAAACTTTCCAGGAATGTGTTTATCTGTGGCTGCTGGATAGAGTGGCAAATGCTGGGGCATGCTGGCTCACTAGCTGCTGACACAGGCTGCAGAAGTGGGGAACTCAAGAATCGTGTGGTGTGTCCTGGATGGAAGCTGGAGGCATGTAGGTAAGTATAGCGGTCAGTAGGTTTCTGATATAGGGTGGTGTTTATGTGTAAGCAGAGTCAGGATACGCTACCCTGACATCTGGTGGTGAATTGTAGAGAGTGTGGAAAGAATTTTAAGAATTTACATTGGCATCCACCCCCAATTAGCATAACCCCACAGCAGCTTGGGATGGTGATTTTAACAGCTCTGGAATCCCCAATTTCTTTGTTATTGGGGGCAGGAAAAAAAAATGTTTCACCCTGATTGGTGAATGAGGAGCTGTGGGACTGCTTTGTGACAGAAATGACTCACCTCAGTTGGGTGGTACTTGCTAAACATGGGAAGGGGTTCCAAAACCTATGAATTGAGAGAGGTTGGGGATTAGTGTGTGTGTGTGCGTGCCTGATGGCATAGGCCCCTGTTGAGGATCTGGAACACCAATTGCATATCCTCCTCTCTCCACTATTAAAGAGTAGAGCTAATTTGATTCCATTAGGAGTCCATCTAGAGACTGCTGAGCTGAATTCATGTTGGACTAATGGTGCACCAGCACTAGGGTTCCCCTACTAAGAGCTGAAATCATTGAAAGAGCTGAACTGAGTGCTCTGTTAACTATGGGGGAGTCTGAAGACCTATTGTAAGCAGCTGGCAGAGCAGTTGCAGTGTGTTGGAGCAGCCCCTGGAATAGTCAGCAGAGTGAAGTGGTTGCAGGGGCAGCTGGAGAGCAGTGCACCTGGAGGAGCAGCACAGCTGGTGTGGTGGAGCTGGTTGTGTGATGGTTGCAGCAGAACTTCATGGAGAGGTGGAGCAGTTGCCCTGGCCCATGTAAGGTGCCCCTTAACACCCTGTGTGGACTTCCCCCCCATTTCCACCCAGGCTTGGGGGGTAAACTCTACAGATAAACTCTTGAATTCTGGGTGGCACCTGACTTTTGGATTGTTGGACTTTGGGGTGATTGGACTTAAGACCCTAAGGGGAAAAGGACATTGCCAACACGTACTTGAGGTGGGTTTTTGTTTATGGTTTGTGTGTTTGTATGGTGGAGAAACACCTGTTTGTGGTGTTTCTCCAATGGGATGCCGCATTGGTTCCTTTCTTTATTAAAAAGATTTTGTTACACTCAGACTCCGTGCTTGCGAGAGGGGAAGAATTGCCTCCTAGAGGCGCCCAGGGGGTGTGGTATGTAAGTGTCCAGGTCACTGGGTGGGGCTCGAGCCGGTTGGCATTGTGTTACTGAAACGGAACCCCTGGATACTTGGCCCTTGTTGCTGCCAATTCAGAGGGGCAGAAGGGTTACATATGTAACTATCACTTATTTGTACTGTAGTGACCAGGATGTGTGTCAACCGAATTTGCTCCAATCCCTCAGACAGAGACAAACGCCTACAAGATCTTTATTAAGCATTCTAAAACTACAGTCCCAACCTGGGGAAGTGAGGAAACAGATTGACAGAGCGAGATAGATACTCAGAAATCACCTACTACAGGACAGGCCTAACTAAGAAAATAACAGAATGCCACTGGCCATCACATACAGCCCACAGCTAAAACCTCTCCAACACATCATCAACGATTACAACCTATCCTGGAAAACAATCCCTCACTCTCACAGATCTTGGGAGGCAGGACAGCCCCCCAACCTGAAACAGACTTCAAACAGAAACTGCAAACTAAAATTCATTGCAAATTAACAACCATTAATGTGGGCTTGAATAGGGACTGGGGGGCTGGCTCACTACAAAAGCAGCTTGCCTCCCCTAGAATGACACCTCCTCACAATATTGGGAGTGGACTACATGCACCCTGATCGAATTGGCCCCGTCAACACTGGTTCTCCACTTGTGAGGTAACTCCCTTCTCTTCATGTGTCAGTATATAATGCCTGCATCTGTAATTTTCACTTCATGCATCTGAAGAAGTGTTTTTTTACCACGAAAGTTTATGCCCAAATACATCTATTAGTCTTTAAGGTGCCACTGGACTCCTTGTTGTTTCTGCGAATACAGACTAACACGGCTACCCCAATACTTGATCCACTATGACTCCCATATCCCTTTCCAGAGTACTCCTTCCTAGGCAGTCTTTCCCATTTGTATGTGATTGCTCCTGCACATTGCATTTGCCTAGTGATCTGCACAAGGACCCCGTCCTCTGTGACACACGGGCCTGGGTTCCACATCAGCCAGTGCAGCAGAATAGAAACTCTGTGACTGATTCAAGTGATCTAAGAGTCTGAGGTTTTAACAATAAAATGACTGCAGGGAATCCAGTCAGCACGGTGTCCTGCATCTAATTCACAGTAATGTCATTGTCTATGCTGGTTTTCCCCCCCCTCGTTTCTTGTGTGTGGAGATGGGTGTGTTGATAACCATGTTGCAGAAGATGTGTGGAGGGGTAAGGGGGAGAGTTGGAGTTTTAGCACCTTGGAAGGTGGAGGAGGTTGTTAGGGCTTGTGGCGGGGGGGGGGGGGTGACCTTCCCAAGGCTTTGACATCTGGGAGAGATGCAATTTTCCCCTCCCCTTGTAATTTCAGCTGGAGCTGACATGACACTTGGCAGGAAGAGGTTGGACCCATTGTCTACAGCCAGCCCTAAGATACACTCAAAGCAAATACTCACCCAACATCTACACACCACACCAGAAACACTAACTCAGGAACCAATCCCTGTAGCAACCTCGTTGCCTACTCTGTCCCCATATCTACTCTAGCGACACATCAGAGGACCCAACTACATCGGCCACACTATCAGGGGCTCATTCACGCTGCATGTCTACTAATGTGATTATTGCCATCATGTGCCAGCAATGCCCTCTCAATTACATGGCCAAACCAGACAGTCTCTACATAAAAGAATAAATGGACACAAATCAGTCATCGGGAATGGTAATGTACAAAAGCCAGTAGGAGAACACTTCAATCTTCTTGGACATTCTGTAACAGATTTAAAAGTAGCCATACTTGAACAAAAAAACTTCAGAAACAGACTTCAAAGAGAAACAGCAGAACCAAAATTCATTTGCAAATTTAACACCATTAATTTGGGCTTTATAGGGACTGGGAGTGGCTGTCTCACTACAAAAGCAGCTTTGCCTCCCCTGGAATTGACACCTCCTCATCAATTATTGGGAGTGGACTACATGCACCCTGATCGAATTGGCCCTGTCAACACTTCTTCTCCACTTGTGAAATAACTCCCTTCTCTTCATGTGTCAGTATATAATGCCTGCATCTGTACATTTTCACTTCATGCATCTGAAGAAGTGATTTTTTTACCCACAAAAGCTTATGCCCAAATAAATCTGTTAGTCTTTAAGGTTCCACCAGACTCCTTGTTATAGTGGATCACAGTCTAACACTGTTGCAAAAAAAAAAAGTGAACATCATTCTGGGATGTATTAGCAGGAGCGTTGTAACAAGACATGAGAAATAATTCTTCCGCTCTACTCTGCACTGATTAAGCCTCAGCTGGAGTACTGTGTCCAGTTCTGGGTGATACTTTCAGGAAAGATGTGGACAAATTGGAGAAAATCCAGAGACGAGCAACAAAAATGATTAAAGATCTAGAAAACATGACCTATGAAGGAGGATTGGAAAATTTGAGTTTGTTTAGTCTGGAAAAGAGAAGACTGAGAGGGGACATGATAACAGTTTTCAAGTACATAAAAGGCTGTTGCAAGGAGGAGGGAGAAAAATTGTTATAGTAAGGCTGTTGCAAGGAGGAGGGAGAAAAATTGTTATAGTTAACCTCTGAGGATAGGACAAAAAGCAATGGGCTTAAATTGCAGTAAGGGAGGATTAGGTTGGACCTTAGAAAAAACTTCCTGTCAGGGTGGTTAAGCGCCGGCATAAATTGCCCAGGGAGGTGGTGGAATCTCCATCATTGGAGATTTTTAAGAGCAGGTTAGACAAATACCTGTCTGGATGGTCTAGATAATACTTAATCCTGCCATGAGTGTAGGGGGTTGGATTAGATGACCTCTTGAGGTCCCTTCCAGTCCTACAATTCTATGTGGATGTGGATGTGAGTATGCATGCACCGATATGGCTAGCAGTGTCAGTATACCAACAAGTGTGTGATGCCTGGTGAAAGTCTGTATGTGTGTGTGAGAATATATACTGTCCTGTGTGTGTGTGTGTGTGTGTATAGCAGTAATCATTATATGAGTAAGTGTGTGTATCAACTGACTTGTTTATAAGTATGTATTTATAACTTTGACCATTTTATGAGTGTGAGTACACATATGTGTGCAAAGTGATGAGTACAAGCATCTGTCCCCAGCTGTTTCTATTAAGCTGGTACACTTTTCTCCTACCTAACTGCGAAAATTCTGTTCCAATAAATCATAGCAGAAAAGACCATCCATGACTATCAACCAACCTCAGAGAATCCAGCCCTTGACAGAAACTGTAGAATGACTCAGTTCACCCCAAGAGTCCCCGTGAAGGCAGAAAAAGATGGGACAGCTTCACCTACCTCAGCAGCTCCTCTCTGATCCCCTGCTTGCTGCAATGGAAGTTTCTGCTCTTTGGTCGTCCCCTTTAAACCTTTTCGTGGGGGTAGAATTTCCTGAAAGTGACACTTACCTTTATTGGCCTACCCTCCTCTCTCATATCTATATTGGTTGCTGCTGCTGCTGCTTCGGGTTTTTGCAAGGGGATGTGGCTTGATAGACCCAAAACGTAACCCACATCATGCCGATTACTGGACGGGGGCAGGAGGGCTGCTGCGCACAAAGATCAGAATTAAAACCGCTTTCTTTAGAGTGAAACTGACAAGACTAAAAACAAGGGTGTGGAGCTGGATGGAATGTCACCTTAATAGCTCTAATGGCACTGACTAGTGCTCAGAAATAAAGAGTCAGCTCAACTCAGCTAACTTGATTTACACCAGATGAGGTTCTGGCCCATAGAGCAAAATCCACCCTAACAGTGCTGGGGCCTACTGAATGTAGCAGCTACACGCCGGCATGTAGGGCCCTATCCTACCGGCTGCTGAACACCTGCTTTGAGGTACATTGATATCAAAGGGAGTTGAGGACACTCAGAACCTGGCAAGAGGTGCTCAGCACTTCATGAGATTGGGCCCTATTTTCTGCTGATGCAGCTGTGGTGCACCCTCCTGTAACATCCTGGGGACACCCTTGTCACAGCCTGGTCCAGTTCCACTCTCTGAATGGACACCAGTCTGTTGTGATGGGATCCACCTGCTGATGATCCCTCTGGGTCTGTGCAGTGACTGCTCAGTGCTCCTATCTCTGCTTCTCTCAGGTGCAGACCCCATCTCCAGGGATTTCTCTACACACACTCCACCTCACGCCTTTAGAATCACTGCCCTGGTGGTCAACTAGTTACATCGCAGTGTTGCCAATTTAGTCAAAACATTAATACACACTTTAAAAGCATGTTCAGCATATGATAAAACACATACCTGAAAAATCATAATAGGTTTGAAAAGAATGAACAAAGACTAGCTTCCTCACACAGCAGTTGTTTTTTATCACAATGATGGCACATTTGTTTCAGTGATGTTGGCCAAACTTATAATTTCAAATTATGATTTGCAACCAAGGTCTGAATGCGCTCTCCCCTGACAGCTAGTGATGAGCCAGGAAGTGTGTGTGTGTGGGGGGAGGAGGGGCAGAGTTCAGGACCAGAATGTATTTACATGAACACACCTAGGTATCTGGCAGACAGAGCTGTGCAGCCCATGTGATCAATTTTGGCTGGTGGTGTGTCAGAAATCACTTTAGTACTGAATGTAGGGGGTGGTGAAATGTTATACTTATTGTATGAGTAAAGGACAGAAGGTCTGTACTTTGCCTGTCTTGATTGAGGGGGTCACCCTCAATGCTTAATTTTTGCCAGGTCTGAGCCCCAGCACGTCTAGGCTTGGCAGTTCATAGTCCCAGGACCTCTGGTCTTGCTACAGAAGTGATGAATGTAAAAAACTTGCTTGAGCCCTGGCACTTCTTTCATTACACATTAAGCACTGGTCACCCTCAACTGAACTGCACTCGCTAAGCAGGGGATTTGCATGCCAGATCCCAGTGGAGAGAGAGAGAGAGGGTGGGGGACAGGTGTTTTGCTTGGTGGTGTGAGCTCTGCCTAAGAGTCACAGGGGAGTGACCTGCCCCTCTCCCCTATTTAAAGATTTAGCTGATTAGGCTCTGTAGAGAGTATTTTGTTTTCTTAAGTAACCACGACAGCTGAAATCGCTGATAATCAGGTCTAAGTGCTGATAACTGCTGCGGGACAGTGTTTCTGTGAAAGAGACTGTCCAGCCTGCACTAGAAGTTAGGTTCCCCCACTGAGAGCTGAAATCACTGAGAGCTGGAGCCCCACACACAGAGGTCACAGTGGCAGCTGGCAGCAGAAGTTGATGGCACAGACCATCAGCGATGGAGCAGTGAAGTGAACAGTGGCACGACAAACAACCGTGGCCAGAGCAAGCGGCCAGAGTGAGTCCTGAGTGGCTGAAAGAACAAACAAGGTGCCTTCTCTGGGTCTTCACTGAACAAGGAAAACAACTCTGAGTGGGGTGCAGTGAAGGGAAAAGGGAGGGACACATTAAAGGAGCATTTGTTTGTTGGACTGAGTTTTAGTGACTTTGCTCCAGAATGTTAGATTTGTGACTGAAAACTTGTATGAATATACATTTCCTATTAGGCCAAGATTTTTAAAATGCATTATTTGCCAAGGTCACTATCTCATATTGTCACTATCTTGGGAAGTTTCTGTACTAAACATTTTTATTATTATACTATCATTCATTTTTACATAAGAACATAAGAAAGGTCAAATTGGATCAGACCAATGGTCCATGTAGGCAGGTATCCTCTCTTCTGACAGTGGCCAATGCCAGGTGCCCCAGAGGAAATGAACAGAACAGACAAACATTGAGTGATCCATCCCCTGTCGTCCACTCTCAGCTTCTGATGAATAGAGGCTGGGGACACTCAGAGCATTGTATTCCATCCCTGTCTAACCTGACTAATAGCCATTAATGGACCTATCCTCCAGGAACTTATCTAGTTCTGTTTTGAACCCTGTTATAGTTTTGGCCTTCACAACATCCCCTGCAAAAAGTTCCAAAGGTTGACTGTGCGTTGTGTGAAAAAGTGCTTCTTTTTGTTTGTTTTAAACCAGCTGCCTATTAATTTCATTGGGTGACCCTGTGTTCTTATGTTATGTGAAAGAGTAAATAACACTTCCTTATTCACTTTCTCCACACCAGTCAAGATTTTATAGACTTCTATCATATCCCCTCTTAGTTGCCTCTTTTCAGGTACAAAGTTGTTTATAACCCAGTCCTCCCCTCTCTCAATGTGGAGAGAATAATGCACCACCTCTTGTTCCTGAGCAGATTCCCATGACACTTCAGCCAAAACACACTGGTTTAGGTAAAACTTAAGACAGATTTATTAACAACAGAAAGATAGATTTTAAAGTGATTATAAGTAGTGAGCATACAGATCAAAGTTGGTTATCTAAGAAATAAAGTAAAATTGCAATCTGAGTTCTATAAACTAGACAGGATTTGAATCAAGCAGTGTCTCACCCTGATAGATAGTACAAGCAGGTTACAGATCTTTCATACATAGGCTGGGACTCTCCTTCAGCCTGGGACCACCTCTGCAGTTCAATCTTTATCCTCCAGACATGTTTCCAGGTGTTGAATTCCCCTCTTTTATAGTTTCTTCCAGCTTCTGGAAAGACTCTTTGCTATGACATGAGTCAAGCAGTCTCCATTGTCTTTGTCAGGGGTAGCCAAACTTACTGATCCGCCAAGCTGCATACTACAATCTTCAGAAGTTCAAGAGCCAGGGCACACCTGCCAGGGGTTGGGGCTTCAGCCCCTTGGGTGGTGCCTGCTAGGGCTTGGGGTTTCAGCCCCACTCCTGCTGAAGCCCCAAACCCCAGTAGGTGTGCTACACAGGGCTGAAGCCTGAGATCCCCCGCCCCACATCCTTGCTGGGCAGAAACCCCTATCCTACCACCCTGCTGCAAGCTGTGTTCCCTTTAAGATGCATGCCTGCATGGCTGCTCAAGAGGTCATCAAGGGCCATGCACCAGCCATGCAGGCGCACACACAGGTGAGAGTGGAGAATGTGTAGGGTGGGGGGGTGGGTAGTGGGGTGAGGTGAGGATGCAGTAATGGGGACTTGGGGGAGCTTTATTGTGTACCTCCCCCTCACCCCACAATGTGCCTCAGTTTCCCCGTTTTCCAGATGGGAATAATGATATTGACCTTCCTCTGTAAAACACAGTGAGATTTATAAATGAAAAGCACTAAATATTGTTGGCTTTTTGATTTCTGTTTTAAACGGAAATAACCAAAACTAGGACTAATGAAAATGTTTTTGTCTGATTTCCAATGACAATAATTCCCTGTTGTGGATTTAAGCCTCCCCAGCAGTGTTTGCAAAGCTTTCAGTGGGCAGGAGACATGTGGTTTATCTAGAAGCCTGATCCTGCAAAGTGTTACTCATGTAGCTGTTACTCATCTGAGTGGCCTAATAGAAAGAAGTGGGAGAACTTCATGTCAAGCGAAAGTTTGCCTGAGCCCTGTTTTGTAAAGTGCTGTGTAAATTTACAGAGCTATGTGTGTTTCACTCTAAGAACCCAGACATTGGGTGAACTTGAGTGTGCTACTTTAATTGTCCAAGCTGATCCAGTGTAAAAATATAAAAAACATGAAGGTTGAATAGTCTATAGGACTTTAAAGTGCTTTATACTGTTAATACAAGAGGACTTTAGTAAGGGGAATTTGAGTGGTTTTTGTGAAATTATTTTGAGCTTAGTGTCTGGATTTTAAAAGAAGCAGTTACTTTGATTTCTAATATTGTGGTATTATATTTTACATTCTGTGATAAACTCAGGACAGATAGCTACAAGGAAGGAGTAGAAACCAGTCTCAGAGTGTTAAAAGACCCTCCTCCCTATCAACTGGAGGGTAACTATGAATCAATCAGGTTCAGCTGAGAAGGGGTTGCCAAGGTATCAGCTGAGAGGGAGCTACCTGAAGTTAATTAGGATCAGCTGATTCCAACTAAGGGCTGCCTGAGACCTTTGTAAACCCTCCCCTGGGAGGAAGGAGAGGGAGGAGGAGAGAGAAGGAGCCATTCTGCCAGGAGGTTAGGAGCAGCAAGACAGCGAGCCTCACCAGGAGGAGAGGCAGTATTCTCTCCCACAAGGGAGACATATGATTGGTGGAGGAAAGGAACTGACTTCCCCTGGGTCCCAAGGGAGGACCAGATTACCCAAGTCTATCTCACCAAGGCTAAAAGCAGTGGAGGCTGGGAAGACTGAAAAGGTGCCTTGCCACACGTGGTGTGAGAAGTGGAAATCTGAGTGAGACTTCGTGGAAAACCATCTCAGGGCAAGGTAAAACACTCCCTCTATTTAAAAAAAAACAAAATGGACGATGTAGTGAAGGCATTGGTGCAGGCCACTGCGGCCCAACAAGAAGCTACCAGGGTGCAGACAGCTGCCCAGTAGGAGGCAGTGCGAATACAGCAGGAGACAAATCAACTACTGATGAGCCAGGCGGCTCAGGATCAAGCCACCCTGCATGAGGTTGTGATCCAGCTAAAGGCCCTGACCACCCTAACGCACAGCCCCCATGGGACTCGGCCCCTGCGGGCAAGCCACTACTTACAGAAGATGATGGTGGATGATGATGTAGAGGCATATCTCCTCGCATTTGAGAGAATGGCTCAGTGGGAGGCCTGGCCCCAAGACCAGTGGGCTGGTATCCTGGCTCCTTTTCTGTGTAGGGAGGCACAGAAAGCATATTTTGATATGACAACAGAAGCAGCTTCAGATTACCCCCAGCTAAAGGCAGAGATCCTGGTGAGGTCCGGCGTGACGACAGCTATAAGGGCATAGCGGTTCCATGAGTGGAAGTACCGAGACAGCAAACCACCGAGGTCCCAGCTGTTTGACCTGATCCACTTAGCCAGGAAGTGGCTGTGCCCCGAGACTCACTGGCCAGAGGAAGTCGTGGAAACCATAGTTGTGGACAGGTACATGAGAAGGCTACCGCCGGACATACGAGGATGGGTCAGTCAAAATGATCCCTCCTCCTGTGATGAGCTAGTTGCTCTCGTAGAGAGATATCTAGCAGCCCAGGAACTTTCTCGGACCACCGGGGAAAGGAGTCTATGTACCAAGGGCCCGAGTTGCCGTAGCTCTGGGCCGAATTATGGAGGGGAAGAAGGAGGCCGAAGAGCGGCCAGAGATCTTGGAGGGACTTAGGGACTGGGGGAGAAAGATGGGGGGTAAGGCCTAACACCCCGAAAAATAGGGGGCTGCCCCGAGCAGGGTACCGATGTTATGCATGTGGAGAGATAGGGCATATAGCTGCCCAATGCCCAAACCTAGAAGAGTCCATGCAATGCGACCTGGGAAATCTAGAAGAACCATGTGACCTTATAAATCTAGAAGGGTTGCAAAGGTCCCTCATAGATATACTAGGCCAGTTAAAATGAATGGTATAAAGACCACCGCGTTAGTAGGCTCAGGAAGTGCAGTCACGCTGGTCTCGGGAAAGTTGGTCGGGCAAGATCAACTATCCCAGGCCAAGCGCACAGGACTATCCTGTGTCCATGGGGATGTCAATTACTGCCCGACCATCCCAGTAAAGATAGAGATCCTAGGAAACCCAACTAGGGTGACAGTGGGGGTGGTCCTGAAACTCCCCTACCCAGTCCTCATAGGAGGAGACTTCCCAGGGTTTGGCGGTCTACTTCCTAGAGGGAAGTCAGAAGAAGGTAACAACCCAGAGAGCAATGGGATGGCCTCGATAGTTAGCAACCCCCTGGTCTTCCATGAATTTGCCCAGGATTTATTCTCACCCCCTGGGAAGACCAGGAAGACTTGGCGAGAAAGGTGGGCAGATAAGAGGAGGGGAATGAGAATCTTGACCCAGAACCAGAAGCCTATAGTTGTAGGAGAAAGAGTTGGCCCGACTGACAAGGGGACTAGGCAAGAGGTCGATGAGCCCGCCAGCAGCTGGGTCCAGTTCCCCAGGAACCTCCCTCGAGAGGGAGAGGGAAATAGAACCCCCTGAGTTTGGGCAAATTGGACCTTCACTGGAGAATTTTGGACAGGATCAGTCCAATGATCCAGTATATAACAATATTTGTAAAGAAGTAGTTAAGGTGAATGGGGTCCCTGTGGAAGGAAGAGCCAAGGATCCAGGGCCATATTATATGATAAAGAAGGATTTGCTATACAGAGTAGTCCGGATCCAAGAGCAAGTTGTGGAACAGCTCCTAGTACCACAGAAACATCAGAGGGGCGTGATGGAGCTAGCCCACAGCTATCTGTTCGGGAGGCATCTAGGGGTAGATAAAACCCTGGATTGAATTCTGCAGAGGTTTTTTTGGCCTGGAATATATGCGGCAGTCCAACGATATTGTGCTTCCTGTCTGGAATGCCAATTACATGGGCCCCGACTCCGCTTAAGGGCACCTTTGGTACCTCTGCCGATTACTGAAGTCCCCTTTGAGCAAATAGCTATGGACCTAGTAGGTCCACTAGAAAAATAAGCCCGAGGCCATCAGCACATACTGATGGTGCTAGATTATGCCACCCGATACCCCGAGGCCGTTCCCCTATGGAATACCATGTCCAAGACCATAGCTAAAGAATTAATCCAAATTTTTGCTAGAGTGGGAATACCCAAAGAAATCCTGATGGATCAAGGAACCCCTTTTGTATCTAAATTAATGAAGGATCTATGTGCAATGCTACACATACGGACCCTAAGGACATCAGTCTATCATCCGCAGACCGATGGCCTCGTCGAGTGTTTTAATAAAACATTAAAGAACATGATACGGGATGAGAAGAACTGGGACACCCTGCTACCGTACCTAATGTTTGTGATAAGGGAGGTGCCTCAGACTTCAACTGGGTTTTCCCCATTCAAACTGTTATATGGTCGCCATCCCCGTGGTATACCGGACATTGCCAAAGAAAGTTGGGAAGAACAGCCAAACCCAGGGAGAAATCTCATCGAGCATGTGTTACAGATGAAAGACAGGATAGCCCAAGTCACCCCGTAGTGCAGGAGCACATGGAGAGGGCACAAGGGGCCCAAAAAATATACTACAATCGCCAAGCGACAACTCAGAAATTCCAGATGGGAGATCGGGTAATGGTGCTCATACCCACAATGGAGAGCAAACTCCTGGCCAGGTGGCAGGGGCCATACAAGATAATAGAAGCCGGTGGAGAGGTCGATTACAAGGTCCGACAGCCTGGTCGCCAGAAGCTGGAACAAATCTATCATATCAACCTGTTGAAACCTTGACAAGACAGAGAAGCTCATGTGGTCACTCTAGGGTCACTGCCCCCTGAAAGCAACCCGCCTAGCCAAGTGGGAATATCCCCAGAATTGACCCCTGACCACGAACTGAGGTGATCCACATGATCAAACACAACCAGGATGTGTTCTCAGAAAAGCCAGGCAGGACTACTGAGGTTCACCATCAGATCCTCACAGAGCCTGGAGTGAAGGTGAATGTCAAGCCATACCGGATCCCAGAGGCGAAAAGAGAAGAAATCAAGACAGAAGTCTGGAAAATGTTGAAGAGTCTCATAGCCAATGGTCAAGCCCAGTAGTCCTAGTACCTAAGTCGGATGGCAGTATGAGGTTTTGCAATGACTTCTGGAAACTGAATAAAGTGTCCTAATTTGATGAGTACCCTATACCCCAGATAGATGAGTTAATTGATCAACTGGGAAAAGCATGATTTTTGTCCACCCTTGACCTGACCAAGGGTTATTGGCAAATTCCCTTGGCCAAGGCTGACAAAGAGAAGACGGCCTTTTCAACACCAGAGGGACTGTATCAATACACCGTCCTCCCTTTTGGTTTACATGGGGCTCCTGCAACTTTCCAATGGCTCATGGACAAACTGTTGCATCAACATGGCAAGTATGCAGCCACCTATCTTGATGATGTCATTATACATAGTCCAGATTGGGAGACACACTTGGGAAAGGTGGAAGCAGTCCTGGACACCTTGAGGAAGGCGAGGCTGACTGCAGATCCCTCCAAATGCACAATTGGGCTAGCCGAAGCCAAATACCTCGGGTATATAGTGGGGAGAGACGTGGTGAAACCCCAACTCAACAAGTTAGAGGCAATACAGAATTGGCCCCGACTAGTTCGGAAGAAACAAGTCAGAGTGTTCCTGGGGTTAGTTGGATACTACAGGCAGTTCATCCCCCACTTTGCCACCGGGGCATGCCCGTTAACAGACCTAACGAAAGCCCGTGGCCCAGACATAGTAAGATGGTCTAGCACGACGGAGGAGGCTTTTGCAGATCTGCAGACCGCCCTCTGCACCAACCCAGTGCTGGTAGCTCCAGACTGGGAGAAAGAGCTTATTTTGCAAACGGATGCCTCTGAGGTTGGGTTGGGAGCAGTTCTTTCACAAATGGTTGAAGCGGAAGAACACCCAGTCCTGTTCCTCAGTAGGAAACTCCTGCGCAGGGAACGTAAATATGCTGTATTAGAGAAAGAATGCCTGGCAGTAAAATGGGCCATTGAAAGCCTTTGCTACTACCTACTCGGACAGAGGTTTACCCTCGTCACGGACCATGCCCATCTGAAATGGATGCACCAAAACAAAGAGAAAAATGCAAGAGTGACAAAGTGGTTCCTATCACTACAACCCTTCCACTTCAGAGTACAACATAGGTCCGGAATCAAGCATGGCAACACGGATGGCCTTTCAAGGGTACACTGTTTGCCGACCCAAGTAGCCCAACCCTGTAGTGTTGAGCAGGGCGGGGGGGATATTATATGATAAAACATCAGGACAGAGGACAGACAGCTACAAGGGAGGGGTAGAAACCAGTCTCAGAGTGTTAAAAGGCCCTCCTCCCTATCAACTGGGGGATAACTACGGGTCAATCAGGTTCAGCTGAGAAGGGGTTACCAAGGTATAAATTAGAATCAGCTGAGAGGGAGCTACCTGAGATTAATTAGGATCAGCTGATTCCAACTAAGGGCTGCCTGAGACCTTTGTAAACCCTCCCCTGGGAGGAAGGACGGGGGTGGGGGGAGAGAGAAGGAGCCATTCTGCCAGGAGGTTAGGAGCAGCAAGACAGCGAGCCTCACCAGGAGGAGAGGCAGTATTCTCTCCCACAAGGGAGACGTATACTCCAAAAAGGACTGGTGGAGGAAAGAAACAGACTTCTCCTGGGTCCCAAGGGGGAACCAGATTACCCAAGCCTATCTCACCAGGGCTAAAAGCAGCGGAGGCTGGGGAGACCGAGAAGGTGCCTTGTATGAGTAAAGGGCAGCAGAACTGTGCTTAGCCTGTCCTGATTGAGGAGGTCACCCTCAGTGCTTAATTTGTTCTGAATAATAATAGAGGTTTGTCAGGGTTGAGCCCTGCCCCCTCTAGGCTTGGAAGTTTATAGCCCCAGCCCCACATCCATTATGAAATTAAAAAAAAACTTGCTTAAGCCCCGGCACCTCTTTCATTACAAATTAAGCACTGATCACCCTCAACTGAACTGCAGTTGCTAAGCAGGGGGTCTGCATGCCAGATCCCAGTGGACAAAGAGAGAGATAGGTGGAGCCCACGCTACCAAGCAAAACACCTGTCCCCCACCCTAAGAGTCACAGGCACTATTTGACATGTACCCCCTCCCCAGCCCTCCATTGTTTAAAGATAGAGCTGATTAAGCTCCATAGAGAGTCTTTTGTCTTTTTAAGTGACCACTAGAGCTGAAATCACTAATAATCAGGCATAAGTGCTTAGACCAGCTGCTGGACAGTGTTTCTGTGGAAGACATTGCTGGCCCAGCCTGTACTAGCAGTGAGGTTTACCTGCTGAGAGGTGAAATCACTGAGAGCTGGTGGAACCTCATGAGACCGACTTGCAGAGGTCACAGTGGCAGGTGGCAGCAGAAGGTGACTGCGCACGGCCATTGGCAATGGAGCAGTGAAGTGAATGGTGGCACACAAACAGCAGCAGCCAGAGCCAGTGGCTGGAGCAAGTGGTGAGCGGCTGGAGAAACAAGCAAGGTGTCTTCTCTCCCCCACCCTCTAATGTGAGAGGTGAACTCACATGAAAACTCCTCTGTACTCTGGGTATCCACTGACCAAAGACAACAACTCTGAGTGGGGTGCAGTGGAGCGAAAAGGGAGGGGCATGTTTGAGGAACATTTGGTTGTTGGACTACATTTTAGTGACTTTGCTCCAGAATGCTAGATTTGTGATTGGGAAACATATAAATATACATTTCCTAGTAGGCCAAGATTTTTAAAATACATTATTTGCCAAGGTCGTTATTTCACATCATCGCTATCTCAAGAAGTCATTACTTTGGGGAGCTTCTGTACTAAACATTTTTATTATATTATAATTAATTTGTACATAAGAATGGGCAAATTGGGTCCCACCAGTGGTCCATCTAGGCCAGTATCCTGTCTTCAGACAGTGGCCAATGCCAGATACTTCAGAGGGAATGAACAGAACAGGGAATCATTGAGTGATCCATCCCCTGACATCCATGCCCAGTTTCTGGCGAACAGAGGCTAGACACTCACAGCATGGTGTTTCATCCCTCCCCAACCTGGCTAATAGCCATTGATGGACCTGTCCTCGAGGAACTTATCTAGTTGGTTTTTTTTGTTTGTGTTTGTTTGTTTGTTTGTTTGTTTTTGAACCCTGTTATAGTTTTAGCCTTCACAACATCCCCTGCAAAAAGTTCCAAAGGTTGACTGTGCATTGTGTGAAAAAGTACTTCCTTTTGTTTGTTTTAAACCTGTTGCCTATTAATTTCACTGGGTGACCCTGTGTTCTTGTTTTAAATGAAGGGGTAAATAACACTTCCTTATTCACTTTCTCCACACCAGTCAAGATTTTATAGACCTCTATCATATCCCCTTTTAGTCATCACTTTTGCAAGCTATAAGGTCCCAGTCTATTTAATCTCTCCTCATATGGAAGCTGTTCTGTACCCCTAATCATTTCACTTCCTCTTTTCTGTACCTTTTCCAGTTCCAATATATCTTTTTGGAGATGGGGTGACCAGAACTGCACACAGTATTCAAGATGTGGGCATATCATGGATTTATATAGTAAAAGTGGAGGAAGGAGCTTGGTTTGGCAGACTGATCAGCAAAACCAATGCTGACAACCTACATGAAAAGGCTGCAAAACACCAGGCCTCTGGACTGCATCAAAATGCAGAAAGCCTTATAAGCCTGTCACTGTCAAAGACAATTTTAGAAGTACTGTTAAGCACGCTAGAGACACAACAGGGTTTATGTGAACAAACATGGCTGTGGTATCTCTTGCTTAAATAGAAATACTTTCTATTTAAGCAAGAGATACCACAAACCATACTGGAGGCCAATGTTAAGTCCACTGTCACTTGTTAATTCTGAAGTTGGACAGTGGTTCCGAACAAGACCGGCAAATGCTCACTATCTTTCGGCAAGAAACTCAACTGCAACAGTGAAAAACCCCGCAGTTGAAAAAGTAAAGAACTCTCTCACCACATTCAGAAAATGTGCATACATGGCTGATGAACGCACCAGTGCAAATGGGCATCAAGTATTGTGTATGTTATCTTGATGTCAGTGACAGGCCAATAGATGCATTTCTAAATGTTCAGGTTATAGAAGACACATGGTCCGCATCTATGACAAACCACATCTTAGAAGAATTAAATGCTTGTAAATTAAACCCCAAACAGAAGGCTGCTTGTGCATTTGATGGAACTGCAAACTCCTCTGGAAGACATAGTGGAGTACAAGCTTAGCTCAGAGATAAGTGTAACCCTAATCTCTCCTATATACACTGCAGAGGCCATTTACTCCAGCTAGCACTAGTACGAGCTGCAGACTCTTCAAAAGACATTTAAAAAGCCATAAATTTAATGTCTTCATTATATTTTGTTTTCAGCAAGAGTCCAAAAGGACTGAATGTCTTGGAAAACATAGGAGATACAGTGGGACTGAAGTTCAAATTAGGCCAACCTGGGAAAATTGATCCTTGGCTGTTTTAAAATTCTTACAGCTGTGATTACTGGCTTTGAAAAGTATCTACCGAGAAGGGATGGATCTAAATAGAAAGGCTGGTGGACTACTTTTGCTAATAAGTTCAGAGAAAACTATTGCCGTTCTTTCTCTTGTAAGTCTACTGTTGAAACCACTTGGGTCATTAAACAATGTCCTCCAGGCATCTGCTACAACAGTAGTAGGTCTTTGTCCAGACACAGAAGCTACACTTGGATCAATCAGAGAAAGATCCATTGAAAATGTATTGGAAGAAACAAAGACTTCATTGCAGAAGTTGACTAATGAAGGCACTTATACCGAATACTTAAGTGAAGAGGATAAGGGTTTGTTAAGCCAGCTGAAAAAGTACACAGACTTGATTCTTACAAATCTACAACAGCGTCTTCTGGATTCTATTCAACCTCTACATAGCTTTTACTGATGCCTGTTTTATGACACACTGACAGTTGAATGGAGTGAGATGCTACCAGCAATGGGGCTGTCATGTGATCAGGACAGAATAGAGAATTTGAACACAGAATGGAATATTGTATGGCAAACAAATGAAGATTTGACTTCAACTTATTTATTATCTCTAGTGGTTTGACCCAATCTTTGTGCTGTTTCCTTGGATGGAAGTAGGAATTCATCTCTTGCTACTCCCAGTCACAACAGCTATAGCTGATGATTCTTTTTCCTCACTGAATATAATTTTGTGTTCTGAAAAGTTGCCTTCTGCCTGATTATGAGCATATCATGAAGGACTGGAAGTACTGGACACCAAGAAGCCACCAAAGATGAATGCACTGTATTCAAGTAGTTTATTAACAAAGTTGTGCAAAATTACAACAGGCAACCAATAAGGATGTAGATGTAGTGATTCACAGAAGGCTTGAGTGGCCAACTTTAATATTTGTGATGATTTTAAAACATGATTTAATCTAATAAAATGCTTGTGAAACATTTTTCATTTTTTATTATGGTGCCATACAGCCTACTTTCACCCTCATGTGGTCTCATCCCTCTTCGGCCTTCACCCCACCCTGTATATTTGAACACCCTTCCTAATTTCAGTTCCTGTAGAAAACACCTTGGCCACTCCTGGTCTAAGTGCTATCTCTGAGAAGTCTCTTTTGAATATGGTTCCTGGGATAATTCCTGGGAGTGTGTATTCCTTTAATGGGTCATCAGCAAGTCTGGCTCCTCCACTGTTGCAGCTGAAAGGCTGGTTGTGGGTGTTCCCAACCTTACAACATATTGCAGTAACACACACACACACAGCAAAACTGCATAACTTCCCACACAATGATAGCACATACTATCCAACAAGATATTAATGTTCAACAGATCAAGCCTTTTAAAATAATACCTCAAGGCATATTTTGTGCCAAACAGATCATAATTATATGGCAGTGGTAAATATTGGGGTTCCAAGGTGCTGCTTTGAAGCACACCATGCTACACCTCAAAGAACCCATGCCAGGTTTTATACTCAGCCCAGTGCATGACTGGGGACAGTTAGTGCCAAAGGGATAAATAAAACACCTAGATTAAATTTATCTCATCAAGTTTCAGCGCCTGTATTTAAGGGGTCCCAGTTGCCAGGACACAGGCTCTGCTGCTAGTGCAGAATCTGCTGTGGAGACACTCTGGGGCCCAGCTGACCTCATGAGCCAATGATGCTCTGGAACCCTCCAGACTCAAGACGAAATTCAATATTAAAATAAGCAAATTCCCCTGCATACAATTTCCACTTCGCTGGATTCTAGCTCATGAACAAGGTTGCGTTCACCCACGCAGATGCTAATCGCTGTACCGGGAAGGGAAGCGAAAGTGGGGGAGGACAAAAACAACAACGTTCCACAGCCTCTCACCTGCCACAGGAACAGGTTCAAGCACACTAGGGACGGCAAGAAATGAAACCTCATATACGCCTCCTTCAGTGGGGCTATCCCTATTTAAAACCTGGGGAAGCTGAGGCACCAAGGTAACTCATCAGAAAGTCTGTGGCAGATTCAGGCATAGAACCTATGGATCTGATTTGCCATCATCTTTTACCTCTTACAGTCACTTACACCTATGCAAAGTGGATGTAAATTGCTACTATTTGGATATTTTATAACCCAGGTGCAGGGTAATGGAGAATTGAATCCAAAGTCTCTTGACTCTCAGATCCCTACTTTAACCACTGGACTGCACAGCCTCCACTGCAAGTGCAGTGCTCTTGCACCATACCCTCTGTAAGTCTCGCCTTAACAACATGCACCAGCACCCAGATAAAGATGGTGTGAGGTTTCTCTTACGGCTGGGCGGGAAGGAAAGATAAGCAGTTGCTACAGCTTCTGCAATCTGCTTTCAAATGAGATAATTCACATGGAGGGTCACTCCATGAAAGTAATCACAGGTTAAATTAAAACGAGCAAGAGAAATAGTGAGGCCAGACACTCAGCTGGTACATTTCTAGGCCCAGCGCCAGTGCTAGGCAGAAGTAGACTAAGCAATTGCTTTGGGCTCCCAAGCAGCTCAAGGGGCCCTGCTATTAATTATTAGCATGTGTTGTGAGGGACCCCCCCTCAAATATTCCTGCTTAGGGCCACCAATGGGCTAACACCAGCACTGTCTAGGCCACCATCCCCCGCCCACTATCAGGATGTATAAAGTCAACCCACTCTCTAGGCCCCCTCTGCTTTGAGCACAGGGTCTAGATTTGCTCACTGCTAACACACTGCATCTCTGTTGTGCTAGTTGGATGATTTCCTCCCCCAGTGTTCCCATCAGGCCTGGTCTATGACATCTGCTTGATGCCATGCGCCCCCTCTCCAGCCGATCCTTGACATTTCAGAATTGATGCATCACTGTCAGAGCTGTGGTGCGTGTATATGAGGTCTGAAGGGGCAGGAAGCATAAAACGGAGACTGGGGCATGGGGATTGTGGCTCTGAAGAGTGAGTCAGCTCCTAACCTGCTCACACAGCAGTAGGAAACCCCAGCAGCACTGCCAGCTCAGAGTGCTCTGCATTCTCTGAAATGGATGACAGCTCTGCCTTTAACGCCTTTCCGCTTGTTGGTTGCTATGAGATCACTGGTGGGATCAAAGGTCACGAGTGCTGGATTCCGATGCTTTTGAAAACAGAGTTCAAAATGATAGAACGAGAGGACAGACCCAAGTGTTGCCAACACACTAGAAGTTCATGAGCTCTTTGTTGCATCTGATTCCTTTGTGCCTACCCTGAACTTGACGCTCAGTAATAGTGTCACCAGTCATGACTTGTCTGATCTTCCTGCTGCCATAGCCCATCCATCGCTCTCTGGGGTGTATGGCTAACAGTGCCATACCCTGACTTGCCTTTCTGTACTATAGGGTGCTGGTATCAAATGCTGACCTGTCTCTGTGATAGGTTCAATGGAGTGCTCTCTTGCTCTCTCTCTCCAGTGCCACCCATCCACCCCTTTCTCTATAATAGAGTCCCCACAGTTGCCTCCTGTCATTGCCTGTCTCTCTGTGGTGCAAGGATGTTGTCCCCACTATTTCTGTAAACTGCACTCGTCAATATCAGCAATGGCTCCTGCTCTTCAGATCAAATGAAAACCCCATCGAGATCAAAAAACTTAAAGATAAATCTCAGAGAAAGTCTAAACACTGAGTGAAGCCTGATTTCTGCACTGACTGTGGTGGAAACTCAGCACAGAAATGTATTCTTTAAAACTTCCCAGGTCTGAAATCTGGGTGCACTGAAGCTATCCAGGAGCCTGCAATATCAGCCACACCAGCTCTCTGGGTGCCTAATGCACTCCTTGCAACGCTGAGTGCCCTGAAATTTGTGTGTGTGGTTTTGAAAACTTGGTCTTTAATGTTATAATTGCTCCCCTGCCCAGCCTCGCCCCATCCCACCCTTCTCACTCAGTTAGTCTTTTTATCTATTTGCATTTACAGTCGCTCAAAACTACGTCAAGTTACCACATGTGATGGCCAGCATGGAAACCACACTTGTTCATAGCATTTGGGAAAACAAGCTGAGGAAGCCTGTGGGCAGATCTCTGGGCCCCCTCTTGGGGTGTGTCAGCACAAGCTGCATTCAGCATAACCAAGTCCTTCCAGTGAGCAGGCTAAATGTCACCAAAGAAACAATCTTGTTTCCATTGCAGGTTACTGTAGCACTGAGAAATCCGAGGAACCTACCCAGAATTTCCTGCCCTAGTGCAGCAAACCTAGTCAGCCTTGCACTGCTCACAGTGAAGAGAGGGCTGCCCACTATCCCCAGCCAAACAGCAGACACCACTCTCTTGAGAACTCCATTCAGCATTACCTGCAGACAGCCAGTGTGCTTAAAGTGGATGAGGTTGCAAGGGGTCATGGAACTAGCACCTCTCTGAGAGGTGGAAGAATCCTTCCATTCACCTAGCTGCTTCTACAGTGCGGATTAGGTGGACCTCACTACATTGCACAGAGTGCAACATTTTTCACAGCCCTGAATGATGTAGCTAGATCAAGCTAATTTTTAGGTGTAGACCTGGCCTTACTTGTATGGGTAGTCCCATTGGAATTAGGTCACCCTTGTGAATAGGGGGTGGACAGTCTGGCCCAAAGCAATTATTCTTTTCCTCCTCAGTGCTGTTCAAAGTGCAAAGGAGATTGTTTTGGCTGACATGCCTTGAAACAGGAAAAAGGATGGAAAGCTGGAAGGAAGGGGTCCATGGCAGTTAGGAATGAGACCTGAGTTCTGCAAACAGGAAATGAGATGCTATAAGGCAGGTTTATGACCATTAAAGGTTTGGAACTGACTCTCTCTGGCTAATGAGAAAAACTGCTCTCTAGAGGTCCCTCTGGGATACTGGCAAAATGACAGATATTACTTAACGATTCTTCTTTGAGTGCTTGCTCATGTCCATTCCAACAGAGGAGTGCGTGCATCGCCTGTACCGTTGCAGGACATTTTTCTCCTACTGGTATCTGTCAGGTTGACTCTGGATTGGCACCTCCATGGTCCAGCATATAGGCACCTGCCCAGTGCCTCCTCAGTTCCTTCTTTCCACTCTTATCTGTTGCTCACCAAGCAATACCCCATAGTGATCTTCTTCCTGCAAATAAATTGTAAATAAGTGTAAATAGTTAGTTAATAGTTAGAATACTTGTAAACTCCTGCCCTGCGGGGCTAGTCTGCCCGGTCTCCAGGGCATGCCTTGGTCCCAGGGCTTCAAACAGTGTGTGGCATGCTGCAAACACATGTCAATAAGTGATCCCCACAACAGTTATTTGAAGTGCCTAGAGATGGTCACATCCAAGAAAAGTTCCAGATTTGTAAGAATTTCAAACCTAAATCTAAGAAGAAGACAGGTAGTTAACTGAAATTCCTCCTCATGGTGGTGGTGCTGTGCCCCTCTTCGGAAAGACAACCTGACCCAACACCGAGGGCTTCTTTGACAAAAAGCACGTTGGCATCTATTAGAGAAACCCAGTGTGGCCTGGGTACCCCAGTACCAACCGCCTCCCGGCACTGACACACCTCTCTGGAAACCAAGAAGGCAGCACCGACAGCATGGCACCGCTATCCATCTCTGGTGCCGAAGAAGAGGACAAAAAAGTCAGACTGGGGGCATTCCTCCATGAGAAAGACCCGCATCGGGCCACTCCGAATCAGTCACAACTCAACTGGAGCCATTGACTCCAGACCCAGCAGAGGACCTGTCAAGTCTGGTGCCAGTGGACTCCCCTCATAGGGTGAGCCATGAGGGGGACATGACCCTAGCAGTACCATTGACACCAGAGGCATGTGAGGAGGCGCAGAGCCTTCTGACCCTCCCAGGACCGCTCTCTCCTCTGGACAGTTCAGGCACCGCAGGGCCTGGTTCCAAGAAGACAAGCACCATCCTTGGGCAAGCCAGCAAAGATGGTGAGGCACCGCCCCCAGTCTTGCTCATCTTCGAGAGGCTCAACACTGTGGTCATGTTCACCACAGCTGCATCACTTCTCACCACAGCACCGATCTCATTCTCAATGCTGTATGCACTCCCAGCCTCAGTTGCAATTGCAGCACAGCTCATGGTCGTGCCACCACTCTGAATTGTGGCACCACTCCCCATCATGCCTAGTTGGCAGCCGGTATCAAGCAGGGTCGGTCCTGGGGCCAGTTTTGTTCAACATCTTTATTAATGATCTTGATGAAGGGATGGATTGCACCCTCAGCAAGTTCACTGGTGACACTAAACTGGGGGCAGAGGTAGATATGCTGGAGGGTAGGGATAGGGTCCAGAGGGACCTAGACAAATTGGAGGATTGGGCCAAAAGAAATCTGATGAGGTTCAATAAGGACAAGTACAGAGTCCTGCACTTAGGAAGGAAGAATCCCATGCACCGCTACAGGCTGGGGACCAACCGGGTAAGCAATAGTTCTGCAGAAAAAGACCTGGGGATTACAGTGGATGAGAAGCTGGATATGAGTCAGCAGTGTGCCCTTGTTGCCAAGGTGGCTAAGGGCATATTAGGCTGCATTAGTAGAAGCGTTGCCAGCAGATCGAGGGAAGTGATTATTCCCCTCTATTCGACACTGGTGAGGCCACATCTGGAGTGCTGTGTTCAGTTTTGGACCCCCCACTACAGAAGGGATGTGGACAAATTGGAGAAAGTCCAGGGGAGGGCAACAAAAATAATCAGGGGGCTGGGGCACATGACTTATGTGGAGAGGCTGAGGGGACTGGGCTTATTTAGTCTGCAGAAGAGAAGAATGAGGGGGGATTTGATAGCAGCCTCAACTACCTGAAGGGGGGTTCCAAAGAGGATGGAGCTCAGCTGTTCTTAGTGGTGGCAGATGACAGAAAAAGGAGCAATGGTCTCAAGTTGCAGTGGGGGAGGTCTAGACTGGATATTAGGAAACACTATTTCACTAGGAGGGTGGTGAAGCACTGGAATGGGTTACCTAGGGAGGCAGTGGAATCTCCATCCTTAGAGGTTTTTAAGGCCTGGCTTGACAAAGCCCTGGCTGAGATGATTTAGTTGGTGTTCGTCCTGCTTTGAGCAGGGGGTTGGACTAGATGACCACCTGAGGTCTCTTCCAACCCTAATCTTCTATAATTCTGCGATCACCACCCCACTCCCCATCACAGCACTGCTCCCACAGTGGCATCACTCTCCTTTTTGGTACCATTATTCAGCACCAAAGAGCACAGCACCCCATGATCGCTTAGGAGCAGGTCCTCAGGCTCCGAATCACAGGTGGAATCATAAATCTTGCGAGGGAGAAGACTCTAGGCCGATCATATATGCTCTACTGCCATGGCTCCGGGGCTCGTTCTGGCAGCATGGCCTCCTGGCCAGTGGCAGATGCCACTCCAGTGGCTGATGTGAACCCCTTGGATGACTCACATGGCCCAGGGCTCCCATACTCACACTCAGCAGCCTCAGAGATGAGGGCACCCCTGCCATCCCAGTCGGAGAGGGGTTCCTTCCCAGGGCAGAAGTTCGAGACTCTCAGGTCACAGTTACGGGTGATCTGCTGGCACCAGAGGACGTAAAAGGTACTGTTGTACTGAAGAAGTTATGACAAAGTTAAACTAAATTAAAAGATGGTGATTTGGCCCCAGCATCCAGTATCTATCACCTGATAAAATAAAATCCCTCACACCCCACCCAGCACCCCAGGTAAGTAAAACTTAACCCAAGTTTAAGGTGCAAACAAAGTGTTATTATTTGGGGAAAGTGAACACAGTTAAGCGGGAGAAACAATAAACAGAGTAAAACAGCACAGTGGTCAGAACTGGTTGGGTCTGAAGCCCGGCTCCCAAATTAACCCTTAGAAAACTTTGGGTATCCCTAATTAGAGTCCTTTTTATATTTGCAGGGTGACGGCGATGACTGACAAGTGAACAGTGGACAGCTGATCGGGAACCTCGTCCCTGCAGCCGCTGTTGGGCTCCGGACCTTCCACTGCCTTAAGATGGAGTTTGCAGGAGAAACATGGGACCTGGCTGAGATGGAGCAGATGGTATGGCTCAGGACACGCTCAGGATCCTCATGGATGGTTTGCAAGTGAGTGATGCTGACGATGTTGACTCTCGAAGCATGTGCAAAATGACGGGTTCACAGGCTGCCTCTATGGCAGACAGCCACCACTGCTGGGCGCAGCATCCTTATATATATAACTTCTATGACACAAAAGTTCTGTAGAGAAGGGCTGTTGTTTAGCCCTATTCAATATGGCGATGCCAACAAGATGGCATCCAAACCATACATGTGCATAAGCAGCACGCAAACATCATAACATTAACTCATTATAGCATAAGGATTCACATAACAAAACAAAAACCTGAAAAATAAGCCTAGAGTCCAGTAACTGTACAAGCCTCTTCGTCATCTTTGCCTGGTGAGGCAGTAGCAAGTATGACCATAGCCCCGATGCAAGATGATTACAAGGCTCACCAGGAGCTCTTGCATCGGATGGCTCAGAACCTCAACCTCCAAATAGAGGAGATAACAGAGTCAGCCCTGGCCCTGGTAGAGCTAAACAAGTGGAGAAGAAATACTTCATACTCCACAAGATATACGAATACCTGTACATTCATCCCTTGCCGGGTTCCCTGGTTGTTGCTGCAGCCAACAAGAGGAAAAGGCAAGGGGAACAGGGACCGTCACCCAAGGCAAGAGGCCAGGAAACCGGACCTTTTAGGGAGGAAAATATACTCCACGGGGATTCTCCAGTTAAAAATCACCAGGCGTTGTTCAGCAGGTATGACTTTAATTCCTGGTTAGCCATGCAGAAGTTTAAGGAGCTCCTACCATCAAACTCTAGATCAGAGTTTGCTGCCATGGCAGACGAAGGCAAGGCCATAGCCAAGCCATCCCTCCAAGTGGCCTTAGATGCCATGGATGTGATGGCCACGGGGAGGTTAACAAGACAAAGCTCCTGGCTTCAGTCATCTGGCCTATCCCATGACGTCCAACAGACATTACAGGACCTACCATTCGAGGGACAGTCCCTCTTCTCAGGACAAACAGATGCCTTGCTTCATAGTCTAAAAGATTCGAGGGAGATGCTGAAGTCACTGGGCCTTCACACTCCAGCCCCTCCCCTCCCCTTCAGCCCCATCCGGAAGCATTACAAACCTCAGCCCATGCACCATTTTTACCTGCCACAGCACCAGCAGAGACAACACTTTGGTCGACAAGGTAATAAAGGCTTCAGAAAGAGACAAAACCCTCACTCCTCATCAGCCTCAATGTCTGCGTCCACGAGACAATTAATGGGCAATAAGCAAAACTATTGAAGGTGCGCCCAAGGACGGTGCACCAGTCCATAACCTGGATGTCACCCAGAAGTGAAAGAGGGCCCTGGGTCCTTTAAATCACCGACAGAGCCCCAGACAGCACGGGCCTGGCAGCACGGAAAGGCTGGCTGGGGGATGCTGACCCTCAGCTCCACCCCTTCTACCCAAGGCCTTGCCCCTTTCAGGGCCCTGGTTAAGTTTTTTTTTATCTTACTTTCACTATTGATGTCACCTCTAAGTTTGTGGACCGTTTGTCCAGCTTTTACTGGGCATGGGCCAACATCACTTCCAACCGATGGGTGCTTCAAATGGTAGAAGTGGGATATACCCTGCAGTTTATTTCCTCCCCTCCTTCCCACTTCCTTTCCCTGTCCCTCTTCAGGGACCCTTCTCACAAAGATCTCCTGACCCACGAGATGCAGTCATTCCTAAGGATGGGGGCACTGGAGGAGGTTCCCATGGAGTTAAGAGGCCAGGGGTTTTACTCCTGCTACTTCCTGATGCAAAAGTCCAATGGGGATTTCAGACCCATCCTAGACCTTCACACTCTCAACAAGTTCATGAAGAAGCTGAAGTTCCGCATGGTCTCCCTAGCCTCGATTGTTCCTTCCTTAGATCCAGGGGACTGGTATGCCGCCCTCAACTTGAAGAATGCATACATTCACATAGCCATCTTCCCAGGCCACAGAAAATACCTTCCATGTGTGGTAAACCAGAATCACTATCAGTTCATAGTGCTGCCTTTTGGCCTGCCGAAGTCCTGAAAATATTCACGAAATGCATGGCAGTGGTAGCAGCCTCCATCAGGAAATGGGGAGTGAAACTCTTCCCATACCTGGATAACTGGTTGGTCAGCGTCAGTCCAAAGAACTAGTAGAAGGGCACAAAGACTTTGCACAGTCCATTTTCAGGAACTTAGGTCTCCTGGACAACAAACACAAGTCCACCTTCATGCCCATTCAGAGGAATAAATTTATAGGAGCGGTTCTTGACTCAAAACAGGCAAGGGCCTCCCTGCCAGAGAACCATTTCAGGGACACTGCAGCTCTCATAAATGGCCTGAAAGTGTACTTACCATCATAGAAAGGTGCTGCCTGAAGCTCCTGGGGCACAGGGCACTTATGTGGTGCAGCATAAATGACTCAGGCTGCAGCCTCTCCAATTATGACTGGCATCAATATACATACCAGGTCATAACCTGCTAGACAAGGTTGTCACACTTCTGCTGGTGTTAATCGGAGCCCTTGGCTTCAGTGGTGGCTGGATCAAGACACAGTGTGTGCGGCATTCCCTTTGCAAAGCCTGCACCTTCAAAGAAGTTTTTGTTTTTGCGGATACAGGCTAACCCAGATACCACTCCGAAACTTTGTTGTTTGCTACCCTCTTGTTTTGATGTGCTGGGAGCTGGGAGCCTCTTTGGACCGTTTTTATGTCGTTGGGAGGCCACTAGCCTATGCTTGGACTCTGTGAATGGATACACATTAATGAAGGCTCTGAGGTGAAGCAGGGAGAGCTGGATGTGCGGCTGAGTATGCTGGCGCATTCGGGGAGCTAGTGCTTGTCCCGGATGAGGTGTGCCCCTGGTTTGTGGGGCCTGCCCAGCACCGAGCCCGTGGGCTGCCTGTGTCACTGTGGAACGGTGATGCTGTAGCTCGGAGGGGCTGGGACATGCGCCCTGGGCCCACGATGGGGTTTCAGGGCCGATGAGCTGGGCTGCAAGGATCTGGGGCTGTTCCACGACAGGTTGGGCTACCACACCCCTGTTCCGCCTCACTCCCCAGGGAGCCCCGACCCCCCCGCCTCTCGGGGCTTTGGGGAGCCGAGCCAACGCCGCCTGCAGCCCCTCCCTGCACAAGCGGGGGGGGCAACCCCCCCGTTCCGATCCCAGGAGCCGCGGAAATCTCAGCCCCGCCTCTTGCCTGTCCTGGGGGGTGGAGCGTATTCTCGCTAGCCACGCCCCTTCCCTGACGGGGTCGTGCGCAGCCTCTTCCGCTAAGGCGGCTGCCCATTGGCTGGAACGCGACGGTTCCACTTCCGGGTGGAAGCCGGTGCGGGGATGGCGGCGGCAGGAGGCTCGGGCCCGGCCGGCCCTGGGGTGCTGGGAGCGGCCGGCGCCGGCTGGGACGGGGACTTCCTGGCGCGGTACCGGCTGGTGTCGGCCAAGCTGCGGAAGCGGTTCCTGCGGAAGCCGAACGTGTCGGAAGCGGCGGAGCAGTTCGGGGTGCTGGCCCGGGAGCTGCGGGCCCAGGAGAGCCTTCCCTACGCCGCCTGGTGCCAGCTGGCCGTGGCCCGCTGCGCCCAGAGCCTCTTCCACGGGCCCGGCGAGGCGCAGGCCCTGACCGAGGCCGCGCGCCTCTTCCTGCGCCAGGAGCGGGACCTGCAGCAGCGGCTGAGCCTGAGCGGCGGCTTCGGCGAGCATCTGCAGGCCTCGCACAGCTGTTTCGCCTTCGCCGCCCGTCTGCACCTGGAACTGGGGCAGCCGGCGCTGGCGGCCGGGCTCTGCCTGGAGCTGGGCTCGGCGCTGCGGGACATGGAGCAGCCCGGCCAGGCCGCCCCGCACTTCCAGCGCGCTGCCGAGCTGCTGGCGGCCGCTGAACTTCCCCTGGAGGCGCTGCACTGCCTCGGCGAGCTGGCCTCCTGTCTGCTGCTCACCCGCGACTACGACGGAGCCCTGGCTGTGCTCACTCAGGCGCAGCTGCTAGCCCAGGCCGGGCCCAGTCCACCCAGCGGTGCCTTCCTGGAGATGTTGGTGCGTTGCGAAGTGTCTCGGGTGCTGCTCCTGCTGCTGCTCCAGCCGCCGCTACCCAAGCTGCTGCCCGAGCATGCCCAGACCCTGGAGAAATACTGCTGGGAGGCCTTCGAGAGTGGGTTGGGAGCTGGGCAGCTCCCCCAGGCAGGGTACCTGCCCCCGGGCCTCTTCCTCCTGCTGCAGTCCACTGTTATGGCCTGTCAGGAGAAGGACCTGGAGGCGCTCAAAGTGCTGCAGGCCGAGCTTTGGCCACTGCTCAGCCCAGAGCAGAACCACCTGCTCCACCTGGTGCTTCAAGAGATGATCAGCCCCTCTGGACAAGGGGCCTGAGTACCCCCACTCAGACTGGCTTCAGTTGCCTGCTGCCACTTCCATAGGGGAGTCAGTCTCCCACCAGAAAGAGGCCTGCCCCACCCACCTGCTGCTGCCTCAGTGGGACTCTGAGTGCCGCCGCCCCCCCCCCCCCCAACAGCATCACCAGGGAGATAGGCCTTGTCCACCTTAAGCTGCCATCTCTATGGCATCTCTGCACCATCTGCCATCTCCACAGAGGCTAATTGCACCTTCACTGATCTGTTGCTATCTCCCTCATGTAGCCTGAAACCCTCACCAAGCATTACTAGAGAAATTAACCTCATACACCTACTGCGACCATCCACAGGAGAGAGGAGCCCCATCTGCTACCCTGGGAAATGGCCTTCCCCTCTGCTGCCTTTCTCGGCATCACCACTAGCATGACTTGTTTCACCCATCATGGGATTCTGTTTCCCACAGTAGCCACATAGAAGGTTGTTCCATTTTGGCCCATTACCACTACACAGCCTTGGGTCATCTTTCTGCTACCATCTGCATGTAGGAAAGGACCATGTGAGCTAGAGACTATTTTCCCATTGGAGACAAGGAACTTGGACATGCCAACGCTTCCTCTTTACTACTAGTAGTTAAAGATCTTTCCTTTTTCAGCCCCAGTGCAGCCTCTTTGCCATTCTCCTCTCACTCACAGATTCAAGACACCTGCTACTGCAGGAGATGACTTGATCCATTAGAAACTGTATGTATGCTACTACAGTTTGAGGTAGTAAGAGGTGGGATTCTTGCCATTTTTTTTCAGAGACTGCAAATGGCACTCATTTTCCAAACAGTCCACGAATGCCAGGATTCAGTCTTTTTTTAGTTTAAAATTCTCACGTTTGGAGATGTAATGTCTAGTGCACTTTTTCTGTATCAGTGTAATTCACACATGAGCAAGCTGGTAAAAATATAAGTTTCTGTTTAAAGTGTTAAGTTTAAAAAAAAAAAGTAAACTCATAACTCTTTGCATTTAAAAACTAAATTGGAAGCTAAAGTTTTATTCTGTACCTTGTGCTCCAGGTTCTGTTTCAATGTTGGCATCTGTTGCCTAAGAATTGTACTTTCTAACTACCTGGCTCTTGGTCCTAGCTCTTGCTCTATTAATATTATGCTGTAGATAGAACTCTGGAGACACCAATTTATCCTGAAGCCTTGTAGTTCTTTAAGATGTAATTCAGTAAATATTGTAGAGTTTTAAAACTGTTTACTACTCAATGCAGATATCACTAGCTACAACCTAGGCATTATGGGGAGTCACTGCTGCTGGCTCATTAGCCTCACTGCCTTGTTGGTTTCATTCAACAAGTAGGTAAAGATGGATGCAATGTGTTTAATTTTGGCATTTCCTACATATACTATATTACTTTATCAGGCCTGTTACAGCAGTTTAAAGGATTGTATTGGTGTAGGGGGAACATTTTCTTTGGCTCTCAGATATGTTTTTGCAACTCCTAAAGGGTATAGGAGTTGTGCATTCAGAATGGAGGGTAAACTTCAGCCTTGATGTATGTTTGAAAAGAACGTGAACTTTGATTAGTTTTTAGCACTTTTAACATTAACTTTTTCTATTTTAATGATGAAATAGAATAAAAAATTGGATAATAGACCCTTTCTGTGGTCTAACGAACTAAACCTGGGCCTAGAAGCCATAGATTTCTGAATTTTAAATCCTAGTTCTGCATTGTGACTCGGTAGTCTAAGACAAATCATTTAATCTTTGTGGGCCAGCTTTCCTACTTGAATTTCCATTCCCATTTTACAAATCTCTGGTGTAAATTTAATGTTTGTATGGCACTTATGTGCTGAAAAATGGTAACACTGCCCTGAGAAGAGCATGTTGCTGGCCATCTTCTGGAAAGAATGTTTTTCTGCAGAGGATGAACTTTAGTTGTGCCTTTCTGGGGTGGGTTCCCTTTAATCATATTTAGGCATCCTAAAGAAACAATGTTTTATTTTTTTTCTTTTTGTGAACTGGATTACCTTTGACACAAATGGCACCTTGTGGACCTCAAACTATGTAGTATTCCTACCTAACATGGTCGTCTGTATAAATAAAAGTGAGGCTGTTTTGGAAGTTGCTTAAAAAAATATTTCAAGTCTTTGTTGTAAGTGGAGACAAAACATCCCTGTAAAGCATTGGAAATTGATGAGTATTTTGTGTCTTTGTTGCTTTATGTGCAACTGCAAACTGATTTATACATATAAAAGTGAACTTTACATTATTTCTTAAATGTTTTGAAATGTAATCTTTACTGGCAGATGTTTTGAAATCATCAGTGCATTCACTGAGGTATGACTCAGTAAAGGATCTTCTGCAGAAAAGGATCTAGGGGTTACAGTGGACGAGAAGCTGGATATGAGTCAACAGTGTGCCCTGGTTGCCAAGAAGACTAACAGCATTTTGGGCTGTATAAGTAGGGGCATTGCCAGCAGATTGAGGGATGTGATCATTCCCCTTTATTCGACACTGGTGAGGCCTCATCTGGAGTACTGTGTCCAGTTTTGGGCCCCACACTACAAGAAGGATGTGGAAAAATTGGAAAGAGTCCAGTGGAGGGCAACAAAAATGATTAGGGGGCCGGAGCACATGATTTATGAGGAGAGGCTGAGGGAACTGGGATTGTTTAGTTTGCAGAAGAGAAGAACGAAGGGGGATTTGATAGCTGCTTTCAACTACCTGAAAGGGGGTTCTAAAGAGGATGGATCTAGATTGTTCTCAGTGGTACCTGATGCCAGAACAAGGAGCAGTGGGGAAGGTTTAGGTTGGATATTAGGAAAAACTTTTTCACTCAGTGGTGAAGCACTGGAATTGGTTACCTAGGGAGGTGGTGGAATCTCCTTCCTTACAGGTTTTTAAGGTAAGGCTTGACAAAGCCCTGGCTGGGATGATTTAGTTGGGAATTGGTCCTGCTTTGAGTAGGGGGTTGGACTAGATGACCTCCCGAGGTCCTTTCAAACCCTGATATTCTATGATTCTACTGAAGCATCTATGTACTGGAACTCAGAATGGAGTTTCCTGTCTTTATTATCCTGAAATAGTCTTCAGCCGTCAAAGCTTGTGTGTGTGCTGCAAGGCTTGAGTCTAGGTGCAGTGCCAGAAGGCAGGATAAGGGGGGGAAATGTTCGAGAGCTACTATTGTATGTTACATCTTAAAGATAAAACTATGTAAAACCAAAACTGCAGGTATCCCTCCTCTAGGGAAGACTCATAACCATGTACTGAACTGTGATGGGTGGGAACAGAGTGCTTCAAAGCACGCTGAGGCTAAGGGCTATCATAGGAGTGCTGAAAATGTTTTAGAAGGGCTATTCTAAACATAAAAAACTCTGTTCCTGGTTAGAGATTGCTTATTACATACTTTCGCATGGTGTGTGAGTCTGTAACATGCTCATACTCTTTTCCTTCTACTCTTTTAATCTGTATTATGCCTTTTTAAAGAAAGGAGAAACACCTCCTCCCTCCACTCCACCAGAGTTCACTCCTACCTGCAGCATCACGTTTACGACAGCCCTAGGGCTTGGCACTAGTCTAGTGATGTCTACAGGGGACTGACAGGAGCCAAGGCATTAGGCGTTTCCATAGCGCTGGTACGCCTTTCCCTTAAAGTGAAATGAGCATGTGCAGTGTAAACACGGACTCTGGCACCGCTTTCCTGTAGCAGTAACTTTTTTTAAAGATGTTACTGCTTCCCACATGCCGAAGAGTCAAATAATCTGCTTGCCTTAGGGGAGGTCTGGCGATGGCGCTCGGACCTGACCTCAGCGCCAGCTGGCAGGGTCAGTACGGCCCTCCCCGTGGTGTGCGGCTCCGCCAGGGAGGCACGTTCAGTATCGCGGGGGTGGGAGTGCCGAGGCGGCGATGCGGGTGGTGGAAGGGGGTGACCGGCGCCCCGCAGGAGCGGGCCATGAGGGGCGGAGGCGCTGTGCCCGGAGCCTGCCAGCAGGCTGGCGCCCCCTGCAGGGCTGCTGGCCCGTCACGTGACGGGAAGCGGGCCGGACGCCGCCTAGTCAGGTGGCGGGAAGCAGCACCTCAACTCCCCACCCCTCGCGGGGTCCTTGAGCACGTGATAGGGACGGCGCTTGCGGCGGTGCATCTCGGGACGGGGGCGGTGCTCCAGTCTCTCTTTCTGCGCTGTGGCGGGTGGCGGCCGCACGCGGCTCAGGGAGCGCGCGCAGCGAAGATGGCGGACGGGGAAGGTGGGGAGCCTGGCCCGATCAGGGGTGGTTCTGTCTGGCCCGAGCGTGGGGCCGGTCCCGGTCCCGGTCTCGGTCTCTCTGGCTGTCCCGGGCGTGGCCTTGCTCCGCCGCCTGGGCCGCGATCCGAGCCCTGTCGCCACCTGGGGCCGCTCCGCTCTGCCTGCACGTGGCTTGGGCGGCCTTGAGGAACTCGGGAGCCCCTGGAATTACCTCCGGGCACAATCGCTGGTGCCGTAGTGACACAAACCCGTTTCCCAGGCCCGGCGGGGTGTGCGCGGGTCGCGGGGTGTGCCAGCCCCTCGGCTTTCGTTCACCCGGGCTGTGTTGGAAATCTGTCAGCCGGCGTGTGTCCGACTGCGGGCATCCCGGCACGTGGCTCTGAGACTGGGCGGTGTGAGCTTCTTCCCGCTCCTACCCCGTTAATCTCCCTTCAACATTGACTCTGAAGCCTAATGAAGATATTTTTCATGCCCTCGATGATTATTTCATTGCCCATTTTTGTCAGAAGTTGGGAGGGGGGAGGAGCTCCTGTAATTGGGGTTGCTTCGGAAAGGAAAATGGTAAAAAGTGGGAAAGAGACAGATGGGGAGGAGGGAGAGAAAGAAAAGACAACGGAAAAGGAAGAAAATTGCAGTGTGGAAATAGTTGCTCTTAAATATGTGTTGCCTCTGAGTGATCTTGAAGGCAACAAAGAATTGAACAAATAATAAAGTTGCTTCTAAACCTTATATTGAACTAAGTAATCTAATTTTTCGGAGAGAAATGTTGCTTGTTTGTTAATTTTGCTGTTTTATATGCTCTTGCCACAGGAGGTTATCCTAGTTTAAAATGTTTGGATTTGGATGAGTTCTGGTATGAAAAATATTTAATGTACCTCTCTGTTTCAAATATAGGTTGTATAGCTAAGAAGCAGAAAAAGAAAAAGGATAAGAAATCTCTACCAGATGCAGATGTTGCTGTGAGTGGAGCTTTTTTTCTCTTGTATGGCTGAATTTGCCTCCAGGCTAGCTTGGTGCCTTGACTTGATTTCAAGTTGAGCAAAATTCTTGTTTAGGGAAGATCTTGGAACCTGCTTCACCAGTTTTCAGTATTTCTAGAAAAGGACTCAATGGCCCACTTCTGGAATCTCTTACTGTGTGAGTAATGGTTTAACAGTGTTTACTCACCTGCAATTTTAGGTCTTTAGTTGGAGGGTGGAGGGGACAGAAGCAGCAGGATAGAAGGTGAGTCGTGTTGTTTCCTGCCTTGGTTTTGGTGAGTGCTGCCCATGGGAACTCAAGGACTTAGAATGAAAGACAATTGGAGTCTTTGTCCTGAATCAGCACCTCTCCTTGCTCCGAGTGTGCATAGACAAATAGAACTGCCCTGAGTGAGGGCAGAAAACTGTAGCAGATTTTTAAATTCTTTATCAGCTTTGATCCCAGAGAATTTATAGTGTTGGTATCTCTTGGAGTAAAGCTACTTTTTTTCCCTGCAATAAAAGTAAATCTCTTGAGACTAAAATGGCTGCTTAGGATCCAATGGCGTGATGTATTTGCACTACAGCTGACTACAGGTTTAGTATTTTGCTTTCTGCCACCAACTCTCTGTATACATTTTTTTTATGAGTAATGTACCGAATACCTAAACCAGTGGTTCTCAGACTTTTTTTACTGGTGACCCCTTTCACACAACAAGCCTCTGTGTGCAACTCCTTTTATACATTAAAAACACTTTTTTATAATGGTGTTAAATATATAAAATAAATGTTGGAGGCTAGCAGGGTTTGGAGTGGAGGTTGACAGCTTGTGACCCCCCATGTAATAAGCTCATGACCGCCTGAGGGGTCCCAACCTAAATTTGGGTTACTGCTGATTATGCGGTATATGTTTCTTATGACTTTAAAAACAAACTTTGTATTTGTGGATAATCTAAGCCAGGGGTAGGCAACCTATGGCACGGGTGCCAAAGGCAGCATGTGAACTGAGTTTCGGTGGCACTCACACTGCCCAGGTCCTGGCCACCGGTCCGGGAGGCTCTGCATTTTAATTTAATTTTAAATGAAGCTTCTTAAACATTTTAAAAACCTTATTTACTTTACATACAACAATAGATTATATATTATAGATTTATAGAAAGAGACCTTGTAAAACCTTAACATGTATTACTGGCACACAAAACCTTAAATTAGGGTGAATAAATAAAGTCTCGGCACGGCAGTTCTGAAAGGTTGCCGACCCCTGATCTAAGCACTGTACACAGATGTACAATCTTTTGTCAACTCTGTATTATTTGATTTGAATATTAACTTAATTACATTTTAAATTCTGTTCTTATCAGTTTAATTAATTATCCTGGTTGGGGGAGGGAGGGAGGAATGCATGTGCTTAGAATGTGTCATTCAAAAGAGAAGCTGTCCTAAGTTGGCCTTTATTCATTTTTTAAATGGAAATAATCTATTATTGGATTGGGATTTAGTCTTTTTTTTTTTTTTTTTTTTTTTTTTTTTTTCACCCATTCACTCAGTCATCTGAAATCGAGAGAAGCAAAATAGCCTTAGTTAAGCAACTTCTCCAATAAAGACACTGGCTAATCCTGTCTTAACACATCACAATTTGAAAAGAGAAAAATGCTATGTCTACACTATAAACGGCTGCAGCTATGCTGCTGTAAGGTCTCCCGTGTAGCTGCTCTATGCTGATGGGAGTGAGCTCTCCCAACGACATAATTTAACCACCCCCAAAGAGTGGCGATAGCTGTGTTTCCTGGAGAGGGGCTTCTGCCAACGTAGCGCTGTCCACACCAGCACTTTTCGTTGGTGACATTTATGCCAGTTGGGATGTGGTTTCTTTTACACCTCTGACCAAAAAAGTGCTAGTGTAGACATCGCCTAAGTCAAGTGTTTGCTCTTCTGTAATGCGTCAGAGATTCTGCCTCCTATGGTCTTTTGGAGAATAGCTTTCATTCTCTGTTTATGACAATCCCACAATCCAGGGGTACGGAACTGAAACTTCGCTAGTGTTTTAGTGAGTGAAGAGAGCAGACTGGGATTTTTCTGCATTCAAACATGTAGCCATCCTTTAGTACTTTGACTTGCCATGGCGCTCTGAGGAGCTGCTTTGCATCATGTTTCATTACTTCAGTTCCAGCACTCTTCAGCTATACTTGGTATTATAGCCATAATCTCTCTGGACAATGATGGGTTTGCAGCCAAGTGGTGGTTCTGTGGATATGTTGCTTTGGTGTAGCTGTTATTGTGTAAGATGTGTTAGTAATAACTTGTGAATGTTGGCAACAATACAAAAGACTTGCAGTTGTAAAAAAAAAAAAGAGATAAGGCGCTTTGCATGTCAACTCCACTTCTCTGACCTGTGATATTTCTCCCCAGGACATACAACACACAGAGGAATTCTTCATCAAACCTGAATCCCGAGTGGCTCAGCTGGACACATCTCAGTGGCCCTTGCTACTGAAGGTAAAGAGGATTATAGGATTCAGTCTGTATGTATACAGATGTGTGCCTTAGCCTGCCAGCAAAGAAAATAGCCTGCATGGGAACCTAAGGCAGAGGGCAACCAGTCTTACACCAGGCTCCATGACCCAAATGTTGAAAAGCGCTTTCACTTTTGTGCCTGATCTGTCAAACTGCTTATCATAGAATATCAGGGTTGGAAGGGACTTCAGGAGGTCATCTAATCCCACCCCCTGCTCGAAGCAAGACAAATCCCCAGTGTTTTTTGTTTTGTTGATTTTTTTATTTTATTTTTTTTATGATTTTTTTTAACCCCAGTTCCCTAAATGGCCCCCTCAAGGGCTGAACTCACAACCCTGGATTTAGCAGGCCAATGCTCAAACTACAGAGCTATCCGTCCCCCCACTGCCTTATAATCATCTCTACAGGATTTACACCCGTCCCTTCTTTCTGCATAGGGATGATGTTTGTATAAGTCTCCACAGAGACCCTCATTCTGTACACAGGCACACTGGATTTGCTCTACTTCATAAAGCTTTGTTGTTCTACAGAGCTTCTAACCTTTGCATAGAGTTGGCCTTTTCTTGCTGTTGAAAGCATCCTTGAGGCTGCTAAGTCTGTTTCTAGGACTCTGCCAGTATGGGAGAGGCATTTTCAGTTTATCATAATTTAAATTAGGTCAGATTGTGTGGGTGTGTTGTTTTTTCTCATCTCCCCTGGAGAGCTGCATTCTAGGTAAAATGGGATTTGTTTCTAAAGACTTACTGTATTTGTTTATGGTACATGTTGTTTGGATTTTGTAGAACTTTGACAAGCTAAATGTGAGGACAACGCACTACACACCCCTTCCCTCTGGCTGCAATCCCCTGAAGAGAGACATTGCTGAGTATGTTAGGTACGTTTGTTGGGGAAAACTGTAACTTCTGTCACGGTTTACACCCTCGGTGTTTGGTGACTCTCCCAGCTTAAGTAGGTCTGGAAATAGTTAGTTTTTCTCCACTGTTGTTGGCTATACAAAATTCCTCTTTAAATTTGGTTACCAGTCTCACACATTTCAATTTGTTCTAGTTACAGATTTTTTTGGGGTAGATTCAGAAATGGAAAGTAGAGTAATGTTATGGTGTCTGAAAGCTATATGGCAGAGGTTGGCAGCCTTTCAGAGGTGGTGTGCCGAGTGTTCATTTATTCACTCTAATTTAAGGTTTCACGTGCCGGTAATACATTTTAATGTTTTTTTAGAAGGTCTCTCTCTATAAGTCTGTAATATATAATTAAACAATTGTTGTATGTAAAGTAAATAATGTTTTCAAAATGTTTAAGAAGCTTCATTTTAAAATTAAATTAAAATGCAGAGCCCCCTGAATTGGTGGCCAGGACCCGGGCAGTATGAGTGCCACTGAAAATCAGTTTGTGTCCCGCCTTCGACATGCATGCCATAGGTTGCCTACTCCTGCTATATAGCTTGTCCTTCCCAGCATGGTTCGCTTCCTGTTATTGTATAGTGGGTATTGTTAAAGAGACACAAGTAAATATACATCCACTGTGAAGACTTCAGTGGAGATGTTTGGTCAGGCTGGGGAAGTTTTCTCTTGTAGTATATATGATGCAGTCAGGCCAAGGTGGCAGCTAGGGCAAAATCTTCAAAAACAGAAGTTTAGAGTTAGGCTGTTTAATAAAAGTCCTGTTTTAAATGTAGAGCATCTAGCAGCTCCTTTGACCTCGGTGAGAGCTGTTGGTTGCTCGGCACTTTTGAAAATGTTCAACGTTATGAGGATCTCCTTTGGATGTAGTTTATGTAGTTTTTTCTTGGCTGCAAAATGTCTGTCTTTAGAAGCCAGATGCCTTGGTAAAATACAACTAGGATATCAAATGGCATTGGAGTTTCTAATCATCTGAGTGGTGTGTTCCAGGACAGGCTTCATTAACCTCGACAAGCCATCCAACCCTTCTTCCCATGAGGTGGTTGCCTGGATCCGGCGCATCCTACGGGTTGAGAAGACGGGCCACAGTGGGACTCTTGACCCCAAAGTGACGGGGTGTCTGATTGTGTGCATTGAGCGAGCAACACGGCTGGTCAAGTCTCAGCAGAGTGCAGGCATGTCATTTACTGCATTGGGGTAGTTTACTCTCTAGTTCTTTTAAAAGCAGCAAAGAATCCTGTGGCACCTTATAGACTAACAGACGTATTGGAGCATTAGCTTTCGTGGGTGAATGCATCTGACGAAGTGGGTATTCACCCACGAAAGCTCATGCTCCAATACGTCTGTTAGTCTATAAGGTGCCACAGGATTCTTTGCTGCTTTTACAAATCCAGACTAACACGGCTACCCCTCTGATACTAGTTCTTTTAAGTGGTCAGATGAAAGACAGACTGACTGCATTTTAATGATGAGCAGAGGATTCCAGTTCCAGGCCTCTAAAGCCTGCCTATTTCTAACTAAGGTTTGCTGTCCATTATGGCAGAATACAAAGCTGGGATGAACTGAAGGCCTGGTATTCTGATTTAGTAATTTGCTTATAGGCACTAGTCCATTTTCCTGAGCTTTGTGCTGTCACCATTTATTTAGCTGATCGGGTCTTGGAACAGCAAATTTTAATTTACACGCAAGAAGTGACCATTACTTTTATTCAGACTTGTGCTGTGCTGCCCTACACAATGAGTCTGGCTCCATAAATAAACCTGCAGCTTGGGTTTCTTTCTTAATAGATTCAAGGAGTTAGAGCTGTTTGTGCTTGAGCCTCTTCTAGAAGTCGGTGGCTGTTAAGACTGGCCTCTACAGATGTTTGAATTGTAATAACACCGACATGGCGGTGAACAATAAAATGCAAGTGGCCACTCCTGACTACTCTTCTGTCATTCTTTCAGGCAAAGAGTATGTGGGAATCATTCGGCTGCACAATGCTATTGAAAGTGAGATTCAGCTTTCCAGGGTAAGTCTCTGAATGCCTGAGCCCAGGTTGGCTTCCTGCTGTATTGTCTCATCAATGTACCTTGGAGATGTGGGTAGGAACATTCCTTAAAGAGCCATTGAGAGCATTTTGTTGCAGTGGAGGTAATAGAGTAAACAGCCCCTAATAAAATCAAAAGTGTGCAGCATGACATCATGTTACTTAATCAGCTGCTTAATTTGCATTGGTTCACTGTATATTTGCTGTCTTGTTTTAGTAGAATTGTCCTTAACAATTGCAATTCTCCCTTGAGTGTATGGACCTCAGTCCTTGAGATGTTGAAATGCCCTTGCTGTTTCACAAATGCCGTGATTGTGCATTTTAGAAGAACACGTTAAGTCTCCTCCTAGCAGGCATGTGGTGTATGTGAAGTGGTGATGAATCCATTCTCAGAGTGCTGCTGCAATGCCCTCCCTGCAGCATGCAGATTCCTGTTCTAGGATCCCCGTGCTGTGCAGCCTCCAAATACCCTCCAGCCTTTCATTGTTCTGCTGGGAGCCACTCGTGTGTCTGGCTAACTCTGTGCAGGAGAGGGGTAGAGCCAGCTGGGTGGGAGCCCCTCTTCATGGAGGCTCTGTCTCAACTAAGATAAGTGCTGTCTGATCACATGCTGCTGCCTGGTAAAGTAGCCCCATTGGTAGCTGGGGGAGTAATTCCTATCTTCGAGGGGTGCTTAAGTGGCTCAGATGGGCTTGCTTTAATGGAGTATGATCAGATACAACATGTGATATACAATTGGAAAATGATTTTTATTCCTAAATAGCAGCATGCTCTTGTGTCTAGATGTGCCGCTGGGATGGCATGGGTTGCGAAAGGGTGAAGGCTGACAATTCGTCTGCTTCTCCCCCTAGGCAATAGAAACTCTGACCGGTGCCCTGTTTCAGCGACCTCCCCTCATTGCAGCTGTCAAGAGGCAACTGAGGGTCCGAACCATCTACGAGAGCAAACTGGTAGAATACGACCCTGAGAGGAGATTAGGTAAAACAACACCTAGGTTCTCTGATAGCACTTCAAAGCATGAAAGTGCTGTTGTGGACTCTCCCTGAGAGGCTCTAGTGAACACACCACTAGAGTGGACTTGCTGTTCCTCTTCCAGGTGCAGTGATGAGCAGACACTGGATGGTCCCATTTTAAAATCCAGGCTTTAACTTGTTAATTGAAACTGGTTTAAAAGAGGTGTGTTCCAGACTGAACGCCAGAAGGGATGCAGTACACTACAGCCATCTAAGGAAAGGAAAAGTGCCCTGTGTTGATGATCCTGGGGAAATGTGATGAATGCCTCATTATGGTGGTCTCTGACAGAATCCCACCAGTGCGCCAACTTCCATGTGGGATGAGTTTCTTCCAAGTCCAGAGAGATGCCCTTAGACTGCCAGTCCCCACCCTCTGCAAGAGCTAAAATTGTCTTGAATATTTTTCCCATGATAAAAGTTGCTGAACTCTTGTTCCATGAAGAGCCAAATGATGCAAAATAGATGACATTAGCACTCTGTGCAAAGATGACTTACATCTATCACCCAGTACTGATGGCTCATTGGAGACACTGAACATGGAGCCAATCACAGGGCTCACTTTAATGCTTACAGGCAAGTGGTGTTAAATTCTGGTACCTGTGGATAGCTCAAAACTCTTCTCTCCCTGTATTCCAGGTATCTTCTGGGTGAGTTGTGAAGCTGGCACTTATATCCGTACATTGTGTGTCCACCTGGGCCTGCTGCTGGGGGTTGGAGGCCAGATGCAAGAGCTCCGGCGAGTGCGCTCGGGGATCATGGGAGAGAAGGTAGGAGGGTATGGCTGGCTTTCTTCTGAAAGGCCCTTGCTGTAAGTTATCTTTACCCAGAGTGTTGAGTTCAGTTCAGGGCTGCTGTCCCTGTTCTGGTAATTAAACTTTGGGACAGTGAGTGGCTGGGAGTCATGTCAAGATGATGGGAAGCTTTGCTTTCTGCCACTTCCGTCACTCAGCCCACAAAATGTCCACGAACTGAAAGAGCTCAGCTGCTTTCTTGTTGCGCTCTGGCTTTGGGCTGTTCAAGGTATCTAATGTAGGAACCATACTTGGATTAAAATGGGCACCTCTTTGTAATGTCCTTGAATACTGCTGTGTTGGGGGTGGTATAAAAACGTAGGTAGACTTTCCAGCATGGGCACAGATGGTCTTGGAGTTTGGAGAAACACTTCATTTGTGAAACAAGTTCTCTGATCTCTTCATAGCAGGAAGCCTCTTGGTGCAGCCACTTTTCCTAAGAGTCTGTGATCTTAGTGCCTGTTGTACTGCATCTGGAGTACTGAGGTTTCTGATAGGGTGCTTACTGCCACTGCAAACAGCGTTGTTGTGTGCACTATTTGGGGCACTAGGTAGCTCAGTCTTTCACATGCTGATGTTTCATGTGTGGGAAGCTAAGTTCATTTGCGGGTCGGGTCATAAATGAGTTTTTTGTGTAAACATTGTATACAAACTTGGCAGTTTGGTCAGGAGGGTCCCAGGACTGGAACAGCAGAGGTCACAGCAGAGGGGTGCTAGCAGAGTTATGTGGGGGAGTTTGCATTGCACTTACCTGCCTTGTTTATAGCTCTTGCTAATTCTATCTTCAACCCCTTTTAGGAACCCCAGAATTCATCAGTGCTTTTCCTGTTTGTTTTAGCCATATTTTCTTGGTCTGATTTGATTGGGTGGCTGGGCCAAGGGTTAACATAGGGAGCATCTCTCTCTGCAGGACCACATGGTGACGATGCACGATGTACTGGATGCCCAGTGGCAGTATGACAACAATAAGGATGAGAGTTACCTGAGGAGGGTTATCTTCCCCTTGGAGAAGCTGCTGACTTCACACAAACGGCTGGTTATGAAGGACAGTGCAGTGAGTTCCTGCATGGCTTTGGAAAATGTCGTCAGGTGCTGGGACAGTGGGGTTACACTAATGCATTTCACCCTAACTTCACCTCTAGCTTGGACAACTAATAACAAATAATTTTGGTGGTGGTGATCCAGATCCTCATAAACAACCACCGGCATCTCTTTCAAGGAGGCAATGTGCAGGTCTGAACAGAGGAGTAATGGCCAAGTCGTGAAGTTGGGGGTGGGTGGGGGTAGACTCTCAAGTCATATATGAAAAAACATTTTATCACTGGGGCAGCACCAATTGGTATTTAGAGTGGCAGAATAAATTTGCAGAGTCAGTGTTAGGCATTGGTTAAGATCATCAAACTTTACATTCTCAACCAGATTTGTCAGTCTTCCTCTTCCACCCTTACAGGTTAATGCCATCTGCTACGGTGCCAAGATCATGCTTCCTGGTGTTCTGAGGTATGAAGATGGCATTGAAATTAATCAGGAGATTGTTGTCATCACCACTAAAGGGGAGGCCATTTGCATGGGTAAGAAGAGGTCAATGTTCTTCCTCCAGCCACCAAGCTAGTTAGTTGGCAGTAAAGTCAGGGCAATACAGCATCTTCAGAAGCTTGTAACAAACATTGGTGGCCTGAGCATTTCATAGGGGGCGGGATGACACTCACCATGGCCGGGATCTTTCCTGGAGGGAAATAATTGGATGCTCTCACTGAGAGAACTCTGACTTGCTACCCTTAGAAGTGCGAGAACAACATTGCTTAGAGGTCAATGATGCCAGCTGAGAAATAATGGCTTAATTATAACTCTGGTATCTGTTACAGTAACAGATTTTTTTTATTGCTCTATAACAATGTATTTTTTATCAATTTAAATTCTCACAGTTGTGCGAAATTATGGGAGGACAGATAATTACTTAATGACAGACATTAAGATTCAAAAAGTTAGCGTTACAACTGTTAAAACACATTGTCAACATTATATATCAAAATGTACAAATATCCTTAAATCAAACTCTAAGTTTTTAGGCCAAGAAAGAAATCAATGGAAATATTTTATAGTGAAATTGACATTTATTGACACCTTAGCAGTAAAAGTCTAATCCTTCCAAGCCTAGGTATACCCCCTCCATTAAAATAAAAAACCTGCAGAAGATAGCGAGGTTTTTGTTTGACTTCTCTCTACTCCATTCTCATGTCCTGGGCTTTCGGGCACACACTGTATGTGAAATGATGATGAAGTTTATCCATTCTCTGAGTGCTGCTGCACTGCCTTCCCTGCAGCACCTAGATTCCTGTTCTAGGGTCTCTGTGCTGGGTAGCCTCCAAACATCCTCCAGCCTTTCAGTGTTCTGCTGTGGGCTACTGGAGGGTTTGGCTGGCTGCCTGCAGGAGCGGGACAGAGCCAGCAGGGCTGGAGCCCCTTTCCATGGGGGCTCCATCTCAACCAAGACGAGTGATGCTCTCTGATCACATACTACTGCCTGTGAACTCCTCTTTCCTAATAAATCTAGTATAAAGAAATGATGCATCTTGGATGGCTGCTGAATGGGTGTTTACTGTTATTTTGTAGTAATGCTTTTTTATTACCAGATACTTACAGCAAAGAATTGCCTGGGTAATAAGGATTAAGGTGCCATCCTGACTGGGCGCACATCTGGCAATGAGCAGTGCTCTGTGTGTGTGGTGCTTATGCCCTGTATCCAATACAGGATACCACTGAGCAGTGTAACAGTTCACTTCTGGCTGGTCTGTGAACCTGCATCCAGTGTTCTAGTGGGGGCTGAGCCACATAGTGGTTGATGAGCCCGCTACAATCTTGGCTACGAGAGCTGAGTCTTTTAGCTCAGGCAGTAGGTGCTCGTGCTTTTAGATCTAGAGTTCTCTGGTTTGTACTTCCCCGATGATAAAACCAGATAGGGAGTGAGTTACAAGTGGAAGCTTGTCCCGGGGTCGAGTTGGATGGACTTTTTGGGTAATTGTGTAGGGGCTGATGAAAATTGTCAATCTTGGGAATGCCATCTCTGCACCACCATAACGTTGAGTCATAGGAGATTGACTCCAGTAGCTGGCCAATATTCCTCTTGGGCCTCAATGTTCATCCTTTTTATTTTCCACTAATGCAGCTATTGCCCTAATGACCACTGCAGTGATTTCTACTTGTGACCATGGAATAGTGGCAAAGATCAAGAGAGTGATCATGGAAAGAGACACTTACCCCCGCAAATGGGGTCTTGGACCCAAGGTGAGACTAAGGGTGGAAGGCTGTGTGGTGGTGGAAGTGTCATTCAGCTATTGAGAAATTGGGTTTGAAGCAGCCTCTTACAAAGCTGCAGGTCCCAGATAAAGGGTTCCAGTTTGTCACCACCCATTTCCAAACTTTTGTAGTTTGTCTAAACCCTCTGGACCCAAGAAGATTAGAAAGGCTTGATCAGCTTTGTTCCTCCTGTGGGACTGTTAGGCTCCTTGGGCTATGTCCACACAACTATAACCATGTCCGAGGACTGAGCTGTCCCTAACCTGGTTAAGTTTGGTCTAGTTGGTGGTGTAGACTGGATCTTGACTAGGCTAAGCCAGGGTCAGACTGATTTTAGTCTGTGCTGCGAATCCTTCCAGGAAGAGCCAAATGATGTAAAGTAGCTGACATTAGCACTGTGTGCAAAGATGACTTAAATCTGTCACCCAATATTGATGGTTCGTGGAGGAATTAGAAAGATGGTCCATGGCCCACTCTTGAGAGGCTGAAGTAGTGTCTGTAAGAATGCTCCAAGTGCTCTAATGAAAGGTGCCACTGAAATTCAAAATAGCGTTAGAAACACAGTGAATCATGGGCGTGTGGCAGAGTACTAAAGCCTGTCAAAAGGGACTCCAGGAGCAGCAGAAATACTACTTCTGTGTCTCTTGCACAAGTCCACTTCCCCGATGCACATGTGATTAGCATTCATGTATAGCTGGGTCTGTAACAGTAGAAGACTAATTCCAATTTGCTTGCAGTTCCTTCTCGTGCAATGAAACTCTTATAAGCAAACTGGGATGGTAAAAATCTTTTCTGGAGTACTACTACTTTAATTAACCAGTGTTGCAAATAGAAGAATGACATCAGCTAAGAAATAAACTCCTAAGCAACAACGATAATTTGCCATGAGCTATCAGAGGCTCCTTGAGGGCATATTTGTCTCTCTCTGGCCTGATAAAGGTTTCATTGGGAACTTGGTTCTCTTCCACAATGTCTCGTCACATGCTGTTTGACTTCTCCAAGTAGAAATGATAGCTGCTTTGAAGCTAGAATGTGACCTCTTCTCTCTGTATTGTCACACCAGGCGAGTCAAAAGATGATGATGATCAAGCAGGGCCTGTTGAGCAAGCACGGCAAGCCCAATGAGAGCACGCCGGATTCCTGGAAGAAGGAGTATGTGGACTACAGGTAGTGCACAGTGCTTCGGAGACGCGTTTGAAAGACAGGGCAGAGGGGTCAATTGCATGCATTCAGTCTCTGCTGTGCTATCTTAGCAATATGCCCCAAGAAAATGGCATCCTGACTTCTGCTGGAAAATGTCAGTTTGGGGTACAAAAGGTCACCGGGGTTGAATGTAGCATGTTAAAAATACTGTCAGGCAATATAAGGCCTTTTCAAAGAATGTTAATTGCAATGCAGTTATTTGCCCTCCCTAGGGAGCACTGCCCTGGAGGAACAGCAGGGGGTGCTATTCCAGACAAACGAAGTGAGCAGACAGTTATCCCTTTCTAGCTTGATATCTGTGGCTCTAGAGGGAGTCAGTCTGCCAAATTAAACAGAGAAGGCTCTGCCTTTGTCCAGCACGGTTAGGCACTGATGCGGGCTGCAGGCTTTCTGTACACCACCGAGTGTTATATAACTGTGATCAGAAAAAGGAGCTGTAGTATGTCAACTGTGTAGTAGCAGGAGGCTGAAGGATGTAGTTTGGTTTGCAGCAAGCATCTAGGAGGGAGGGTAATAAATCTGAACATACAGGATTGATCGGCAGTACTCACACATCCGACTTGGTGTTTTCCTCCCTTCAGTGTTGCTGTAAAGAAAGAGGCAGAAGCCCCAGCAGCCATTGCCGAGAGGGTACCAAAAGTAAGTATCAAGCTACTTTCCTTTGACATCCGTTTCAGACCTGCGTATTGTCAGATGAACATCTCTGCCTTGGCAGATTGATCCTGTGACTTAGTGCTTTCTTATGTTATTGCTTTGGGGAAGGCAGAGTTAACATGAACTCTCCTTTGATTTGCCCAGCAGAGTGGACTTTCACATGCAGTCCGTATTCTGTGTGGTTAGTGTTACATCGGCAGGCTTTGAATTTGTTGAGGTACAAGATCTGGGAACAAGAGCCCTGAAGATGGCTCAAGGCCATGGCCCAGAATGTGAATGCAGAGCTGTGCCGATGGGATTCCAGAGGCCATGGGCACCAGCCCCTATTCTGCTCTGTGCAGTTCAACCCAGTTGAAAAAGCCCAACCAGCATGTGTGTGTTACCAAAGGAAGCAGGTTATCTCTGGGGACCAACCTTGGACCTGATTTTTGGGCTCTGTCACTTTGTGTACAGATGACACAGCAGAGACTGGAAAAATGTGGAGCCCTAAGCTGTAGATGGAATGATGTTATGGGAAGAACATGAGGGAGGGGTGTGGCAGGGATTCTTACAAAGCTTTCAGGAAACCATAGACAGGTTCCAGCAGATCTATAGTCTCATCACTGCTTTTGTAATGAGGGAACTTGACAGCATTACCGGGAATAAGGCTTGCTCTTACCACGCTCCTGAGGGTGCTGAGGCTAGGATAGGAAGGCAAATTGAGGAGGTGGCCTCAGGATTATGTGGGCTCTGTCATCTGTACTCCAGACAGGCCTCCTGTTACTGCTCAGCTGGGAGAGAGCTGATCTGATGCTGACTTTACTCTTAAACAGAGAAAGCGGGAGACAGAGAGTGAAAATGAGGAGACAGCAGTGGTGCCGTCCTCCCCGGCCACTCCGCTAGCAGAGGAGCAGAGCAGGAAGGAAAAGAAAAAGAAGAAAAAAGAGAAGAAAGCCAAACAAGCTGCTGAGAGCGAAGGAGAGCTAATGGAAGTGGTAGGTAGCTGGATGGTGCCGCAGAGCAGGCCTAGGAGTGTGGCTGCATGGCATGACTTGTACATCCCTCCCTGTGATACTTACAAAACTCGACACCTATTCAGTTTGTCCATGTATGTTGCTGCTTTCCCCCATCAGTATAGAGTTACAGCACTGCAAGTGTCCTCAATATAGCTAAGCTCAGTTGGCACCATTGTCTGCCCTTGGGGGCTGGCCTGCTGTGGCTAAGCAGATTAACCTGTAGGGCAGGGTGTGGAAGCAGCTGTTAACGTTCAGCTTGTTTAATGGGTTAGGTATAATTTGCCCCGGGGTAGCTTTCTCACAATTGTCTGGCAGAGATTATTACGCTTTCCTTTGGCATCTCTGGAACTGTGCACAGTTGGAGATAGGGCAGCATGCTAGATGGCTATTGATGTGGTGTGCCAATTGCTTCTCCAGTGTACTGGGTGCATTGCATGCCAGGCAGATTTTGTGTTAGGGAGCCTTGGATGGGGGAGGGGGCAGTATGGTATGTCACTCTTCCTTCATGGATGAGAGCTGCTGGGGGGTAGTTAAGATGAATCCTTCTATAAATAGCTCATTAGTCCTTGCTGAAAGGTGTATCGCAAATCAGCAGTGATTCCTTCCCAACCACCCTTCCTGAGCTCCATCTTCTCTGTAGGCCAGTGACACCAGCACCAAGAAGAAAAAGAAGAAGAAGAAGAAACAAAAGCAAGCTGAAGAGAGCTCGGAGTAAGTGGCTAGATCCCTCCCAGCCAGACGAGGCCGCCTGCTTTGGATGGAAGTTGGAGAGTCCTTAACAAAAGCTATTCCCCAGCAATGCAGAAACACTGACTGCAGTGGGGTGACGAGGCTCCCGATCCATTGCTTTATACAAACGAAAGCATGTCTGCAGGGTGGCTCAGCAAGCTCACCATAAGCCTCTCCTCATCCTGTTTTAAGGGTGGCTGGAGGGAAGAGTGCAAAATTTACCCACTGGACTGTTCTGCTAAGCTGGTTGCCTCAATGCATATAAAACTGTTCTCAGGGAACCAGCAGCTTCTGCTGAAGATGAGTCCTCCTAACCCCCAGTGTTTCGAGCTATTTCCACAGATGGAGATAATGCCCCCCTTCCTAATCCTGCCTTTCCCTCTGTTTGTGGGTCTGGGAGCCACTACCCTGACAGTCACAGAATGTTCTTACAGCTGAAGGAATTGGCCTGAGCCACTCATCCTCTTGGAGCAGTGTTAAGGGTCTGGATGATCAAATCGGCTATTTTAAGTGCTTTGGTTTTAAACTTGCAATGCTTGGCTTGAGTTTCAGCTAGCCAAGTGCTAGTGTCCCCCAGAGGAGAGGAGATGTTTTAGGTACACGTTTTGGTTTGTATAGGCTTAGAATTTGTGCTTGAGGTTTCTTCCATTTTGTTTCATAGTGCAAGGACCTGGCTCCATGTGCTGTTCACCAAACTCCCATTTCAATGTTATGGCTGCCGTGTCCACTGCTGCCTCGGCCCTCCTTTCCAGTATTGGCACCTAATCAATTCTGGGGGTTGGAATGGAGACAGGCCAGGTATGATCGGGAAGGTGTCAACTGTTCATACACTTTCTCTAAAGGGTAGTGTGTATGGAGATTGGAGGTCTTTGGCACCAGCCCTCGGCTGCTTGAAGCTGAATGTGCTATGGGCAGAAGATGGTCTGTTCCAAACAAAGCACCCAAGTTCTCTTGCTAGAGTGCCTTGCTGGTGCTGCTGGCTGACTGGATTTATCCCTCTACCGGTTTTCCCCCTTGAGGGAGGGGCTAGGATGCTCTGCACTGAGCTAATACCATCTGAAGTAAAGGCCTAAAGGTGCTTAACTTGTGTTGCTCTTTTTCCCTTGTCCAGTGCTAGGGAGACACACAAGTGGTGAGCACAGCTGGAGGCTGTGAGGGATTTAAGGGAAAAGAAAGTTGATTTGTATTTACTTTTTATAAAAAAAAAAAAAAAAAAAAATAAACTATTTTTCAAGTGTTGACTTGTTGCTCTTCAAGCTGGGTAGGAGGCAGTGCCTCAGTTAATTGGCTACCTGCAGACAGGCCTCTTCCCCATTCTAGCCTTGATGGTGCCTCCTTTCCTGTGGCGAAGGAGCTGCAGGGGAGAGGATAGTTGGTGCTGGCTGCTAGGACTGCCTGCAATGGTAATGATGCTGCTCTGGAATCTTCTAATTGGAACTGACTAAATTACTGATTGGTTTTGGTCAGCACCTGCCTTGGCCATCTTAGAACATGAGATTTTTCCAGTGGAAGGCCCTGTTCCCTTAAAACTGCCCTGAGGCTGTTTGTGAACCAACCCACATGCAGCAGCCTCGCTCCTACTGCTGGCCTTGCCCTAACTTCCTTCACAATAAGGCTAACTTGCTGTTGGGTGGGAGGGGAAGGGCGGTGAGCGCTGTCAGTATGGGTGAAGAAATCTCCTCCCAATTGAGTGTGGGGAGTAGTTTGAGCTTGTGCTGGTCCTGTGGCAGAGAATAAGCAGAGCAGTGATTCCCTCCCCCCTTCAGGGTCTGTATGGAGCAGTCCTGTAGATTTTTCTGCTCTTCAAGGGTAAAGAGGGCTGCAGCTTTGGGAGGCTTCCAGGCGTAGGGAAGATCTCACTGCAGTTCAGCTGGTTTCAGGGGGAGCAGTTTTTTGGATGGATGCTGCAGTGACCTGTTGAGCTCAGCACAAACCATAAAACCAAGCAAATGCTTCAACACACTTTTATTGCTGCAGGGTATTGCCTTGCTGTGGACTAGAATAAAGGTCCCTATTGCACATAATCAGGTTTTTTTGGCATCCTTAAATTGCAGATTTCAAACATGTTAATCCCCTTTCCTGCTAGCCTCCCTGACAATAAAGCACTCAAACTGGTCCTTTGAGCTTGACATTGATTATGGCTTGAAGAACTGCTGCTCCAAGTGGGCCATGTTGTTGCTGTGTAATGCAATGGGTAGATAACTGGGTCCAGTCAATCTAATTTACTGATTCCAGGGTGGTGTTTTAATTATTGGTGTCTGACTATGGTCAGAGGTGGTAAATCACAACTGCACAGGCTGACTCAGGAACTCCACACATCCAGCATGGAAGACCAGCCCCTAGGGTGACTAACTCCAGCTCACAGTTAAAAATAACTAGCCCTTCTGATTTGTGAGGAAAACCCTTGGACTACAAGCTGTGGTATCACTAGCTTAGCCTGAAAAAATAGCTCTGTGGGATTTGAACTGCCCCTTCCTCTCATGTGTATGCTGACTCTGAAGACTAGTGCTGGTAGGGCCAGGGTTTTTAAAGGTGCATTCTGTCCAGCTGCATCATGTAACTGTGTAAATGGCCAAAAAATGTTCAGAGCTCCTGGTGTTAGAAGTACCTCCATCCCATCTTCCTCAAGAGTGAAGCAAAGCACAAAATAGCTACTACTTATGGTGAGGTACTAGAGCAGGCTCCTATTTTCCCCCTCAGTCACTGGGAAAGCTTCCCTGTATGATCAGTAGGAGTGTTGCTGAGTGGAGGGGTACTATATGGCCCCAGCTGTGTAGCACTAGGGTACAGACCCTAAGATAAAATAGAATTTCTCCCCTAAACAACACCCCAGGTTGGAGGCTCCACCTTACAGTAGCACTGATGCATGAGGACTGGTGGCTTGTGGCCTGAGCTTGGTGACCCCTGTACTCCTACTGTGGGCATAATAGACCAAGTCAGACTGTGGCCATAGAATATTAAAAGAGAAGGGGGCTGGGTGTTGAGCTATGTAGATCAGAGGTTTCCATCATCCCATTCTGCAGGATGGGAGTAGCAGGAAGCTGCCAGGGTTGGACAACTGCTCAGTAGACCCAGGAGACAGGCACCCACTGGGGTGAGCTGCAGGCCTGCTCAAAAGCTTCTTGTAGCACCTTGAGGCTCTCATCCACACCATTGTTGACTATTGACAGGTCAAAGTAGTGTGCGTAGCAGTTGCAAATGCTCTCCGAATCCTTGCGTAGTTGCTGCAAGGCCTCCAACTGCAACAGAAGAGAGCCAGTGAGCTGAGGCTTGTGGGAGGGGTAGTGTGTCTGTGCAGAACCCCCAGGTCCAGGAGGTTGAGGCAGGTGGGTTGCCCCTATTGGTTTGGGAGGTACATGATGCACTAGGGGAGGGCCTCTGGCCCAGATGGGACATTGCACCCATGTCTTAGTGCAGTGGCTTGTACTGAGTACTGGTCTCAATAGGCAATGTCCCCTTACTCTTACAGCAAGTTCCCCTTGCAGGGATACTGCATTATGCCCTTACCGCTGTATGCACTGCAATTATAGCAGCTTATTTAGAGACTTGCAGGTGCTTCCTAAAGCTCTGGGTGCTGCATGCACCACTCCCTACTTGAGAAAGCTAGCTCTGTTTTGGGTTTTCCACATGCTACAGGCTCATGGCAGTCCTAGCACAGTGCACAGGAGCCAGCTCCCTGGGCTGGCCTGCAGAGGACATATACACCACAGTGCAGGTGGCAATTCCCATGTGAAAAGAAATCCCTTCAAGCTGGGTTACCAGAACACTTTCCAAGCAGTGTTATACTGGTCTAACTTCCCAGATGGGCACACAAGAATAACAGCACCTCGTCGCTATGGCGTTTTGAATATGCTATCAGCTACAGCAGAAGGCAGCATCCCTTCCTGACTGTAGGTGTCCCTCAGCAGGGAGATTAGACCCATACAGTTCTGCTGGTAAATTTCCCAGGGGAGACAAACTTCCTGAACCTGACTCTGGAGCAGAGCCCCAAAGGCTGAGAGGTGGGACTCTGGACAAGAGGTCTGTTCCCAATCCAGCTGCCAGCCAACAGCATGCGCTCAGGGAATTTTACTTACCCCCCACCCCTCAGTTTATTCAGGCAGCAGGCGCTTTACAAGTTGGACTATCAGTCTCTGTTCACAGGCCTCTCTGCCCCACTTTCCTAGCACCTCTACTGTTGAGGGCTACCTTTGGTAATAGCAATCGTCAGAGACGGCTGCATGGCACTCTGCAGCACCCCAAACTACTGCAGGCGCACAGGAGCCTACTCCAGCATCCAATTAATATCATAAATGGGAACTCCAGTACAACTTCCTTCCTGATTCTCTCTTTCAGAAGGGCAGTCTGTATCCAGAAAAATGAGGACTCTGGTGGCACCTTAGAGACAAACAGATTTATTTAGGCATAAGCTTTCGTGAGTGGGTTAAAAACAGAAAAAACACTTCTTCAGCTGCACCCACAAAAGCTTATGCCCAAATAAATGTGTTAGGCTTTAAGTGCCACCGGACTCCTTGTTATTTTTCTGATTCTTCTAACATTGTTCTTTCATCTCTATCCCTAGTAGCACTTGAAATTAATATGGTTCTTCTGTTTACCAGCATCATGAGCTCAACTCTGGGCAACAGTGAATTGCTGCAGCCTGTGCCCCTCTGGGTGGCGCTCAGCAGCCAGAGCATATTTAGAAGGGAAAAATACCCCAGCTCCTTGCCCTCTGAGCTGCCAGAGGTCACGTTTTGGCTCTAAACTCTCCCCTTAACTTACTAAGCAGTCACCTGAACTGTGAAAGCAGGCTAAATATAGCACTTGCTTCACCACCCAGGGCCTGTCCCCTGTGGCAGGAGACAGTTCTTAGCAATAGTAGCTCAGCCTTGTTTCACACTGGCACCTTCAGCAACTGCAGCCAGTGCATGGGGTAGCAGGCCCCTGGAGCCAGCTGGCCCACAACTTTTCAGGTAGCACAAGAGTTAGCCCTTACGTAACACCTTCCATTGGACAGCACTTCACAAACACACACTAATCACCTTGCGGGTGGCACTTCATTCAAAGACTACATCAGCCCTCCGGCCAGTGATGAGTTGCTAAAATTTTAACAACCGGTTCTCTATAAAAAGTTCTGATTTAAGGGCTGTGCCATAGTATGTATTTTTTGTACCAACAGGGTTACCATACATCTGTATTTTCCCAGGAGGAATTTTAAAAATTCCGCCCAGACGGTGATTTAAGAACCAAAAAGCCTGATATCTCCAGGAAAATACAGATGTACGTTAACCCTACCTAAAGTTCTTTTTTAAAAAGACGGGCCTGAACTAGAAAGGAGCTCTGTTTCACGTGTGGGTCCCCGCCACTCCCTGGGGGTGTGCTAGGGTGAGCAGATGGCCCAATTTTATAGGGACAGTCTCGATTTTTAGGTCTTTTTCTTATATAGGCTCCTATTACCCCCCACCCTGTCTCGATTTTTCACACTTGCTGTCTGGTCCCCCTAAGGTGCGCACATGTGTGGGTCCCAGTTGCTCCCTGCCCCCCTCGTTGAAGTAGATGTGCAAGGTTACTGCCCTGGGAACTGCAGGGCACCAGTGGGCATGGGGCAGGGCTAGCTGGAGGAAGGAGCTGACTGCGGGCAGGGGTGCGGCAGGTGGTGGCTGTGGGCAGGGGTGGCTGGGGCAAGGGGTGGCTGCAGGCAGGGGGGATGCAGCAGAGGGTGGCGCGGCAGGGTGTGGTTGTGGGCAGAGGGGATGCGGCGGGGGTGGCTGGGGCAGGGTGTGGTTGCGGCGCAGAGGGGATGGGCGGGTGGCTGGGCAAGGTGGTGCGGGCAGGGGGATGCAGGCAGAGGGTGGTGCGGCAGGGTGGTGTGTGCTGGGCGGATGCGCGGGGTGGCTGGGGCAGGGCGTGTTCGGGCAGAGGGATGCGGCGGGGGTGGCTGATGGGCAAGGGTGCTGCAGCAGAGGGGATGCGCGAAGGGGTGGTGGCAGGTGTGGTTGTGGGCAGAGGGATGCGCGGACGTGGCGGGCAAGAGGGTGGACTTGCAGCAGGGGGATGCCGTTCGAGAGGTGGCTTGGGCAGGGGATGTGGCAGGGGCTGTGGGGCAGGCGGGATGGCTGTGGCAAGGCAGGAAGTACAGCAAGGGACTGCTGCGGGCAGGGGATTCGCAGAGGAGATCGGCAGGGGCTGGCATTGGGCAGGAGCGGGAGGGGGATGCAGCGACGGCTGCTACTGGCCAGGGGATTGGCAGAGGGGCTGTAGGCAGGGAGAGCAGCAGAGAGTGCGGAGAAGGGGATATGGTAGTGGCTGGGGCAGGGGGATGCGCAAGGTGCTCGGGCAGGCTTGGCTGTAGGCAGGGGCATGGGCTGCTGGTGGCAGGGAAGATGCAGCAGAGTGCTGGAGCAGCAGTGCGCGGGCCGGGAGTGGGCAGTGGGATGTGATCAGGGCTGCTGCGACAGCGGCGCGGCAGAGGGTGCTGCGGGCAGGGGCGACTGGCAGGGGCAATGGGGATTTGGCAGGGCGCTGGCTGGGGCGGGGGATGCGGCAGAGGGTGACTGGGCAGGGTGTGGGTGTGGCAGGGGAGTGATGGGGATGCGCATGGGTGTGCTGGGGCAGGGTGGGATGCGGCAGAGGGTGACTGGGGGCCAGGGGGATGGGATGTGCAGGGCTGCTGGGCGCAGGGATGGATGATCAGGGCTGATGGGCAGGGGGATGCGGCAGAGTGACCTAGCGGCAAGGTGGATGGGATTGTGGCAGGGGGCTGCTGGGCAGGGGATGGATGTGGGCAGGGCTGCTGGGGCAGGGGGATGCGGCAGAGGGTGACTGGGGTGCAAGGGAGTGGGGATGTGGCAGGGGCTGCGTGATGTGGCAGGGCGGTGCTGGGCAGGGGATGCGGCAGGGGTGGCTGGGCAGGGGGTGAGGACGGGCCGCGGGCGGGGGTGCAGGTACTCACACCGGGAGAGCGGCTGGGAGCAGCTCGAGCAGCAGGACGCAGCCCAGGCCCAGCAGAGCAGCTGGGGAGCCCCAGGGCCAGAGGTCCCAGGAGCAGCAGCAGCAACAGGGCCAGGGGGCAGCCCACATGGCTCCCTCAGAGAAGCGCAGCGCCCCCCGGCGGCTGGGAGGAGGAATTACACGTTTCCCGGCCGGAGCCCATCAAAGCTTCCGTTGCCGGGAAGCCAGTTAACACGGGTTCTAAAACCGCTTAAAAATGTAACAAGCGGTTCCTGCGAACCGGCGCGAACCGGCTCCAGCTCACCACTGCCTCCCGCTGTTACATCCTCCTGATCAGACTGGCTGCAACCTAATCCCCAGCTCCAGGCCGACTGACAGCCAGCCCTGTCCAAGAGCTGGAGCAGGGGTCCTGGCCTCGGCTTGTTTACTCCTCTAGGGAGTAAACAAGGGAAAATGCAACATCCCACAGGGCTGACCAAGGCCCCCCTCCACTTCCCATCCCCCACGCAGGGCTGGCATTCCCACTCGCCCCCCTGCACATTCCTCCGTGCCCTGTTAGGGGTCACACCCCGCTTTTCTGGCAAAACTGCATTTGTCCACTTTGATCCAGTGGCAAGAGCAAACAGGACAAATGCCCAGTTTTGCCAAAAGAGTTGGGACGGCTGGGCTAGGGCTTAAAAAATGGCCTGTCCTGGCCAAAACGGGATGTGTGGCCAATCCTGCTCCTTTCACCCCCTGGTTTCAATGTCCAGCTATGCTCAGCTCTACCCTGCCATTGCCATGCAAACACCCTGCTTAGCAATGGGGTAGCTTAGCTGGACCACTAAGAAACCAAGAGGGCTAGAAAGACACGCGCCTGCTGCAAGCTGCAGCCTGGGAGCCCAGTGCTTTCTGAACAAATCACTGCATACCACCCCCCCACACGCTGTCATATTCAGTCGTAAGGGGCAGCAGCTAGGCTAGCTAAATAATCAAGAGAACATACGCTGTTCCATTTGCATAGGCAAGACTATTCAAGGCCAGGACAAAGGGACCCATCCAGCAGCACACCTAAGCCAGTCTCTCATACAATGCCCATCACCTGGCTGCTGCACAGCACCGGAGACTGCACCATTAAATACCCATGAGATTGAAGAGGGGCAGCTGATCTGGGTGTTACTGTTTTGGGCTGGCTGCAGTCTAATCGGTGTGAGCCCCACTGACAGCAGGAAGGTCTCTGCAGCTAGAAACTACTGCGAGTTGACAGCGCTTTGAGTCTAGGAAGTGCAATGACGTGCACAGGGAAGGAGAGCCTGAGCAGGGCAAAGTCAGAATCCATGAATGCCATGCCAGGGCCCCTTAGGGAGCCATCCAATTGGAAACTCAGCACCTTAGCTGGGATTCATTCATGAAGGAGAGGTTTTTGGGGAGAAGCTGCTGACAAACCCTCCGCCCGCACTGCCCCATCCCCTGTAATTCCAGTCCTGAGACAGCCCTCCCCTCCCCAGTTCTGGTGGGGGAGAATGAAGCAGCAGGGGCACCCTCCCCAGCTATGCTGCTGTCTGGGTGAAGGTCTAGCTGCCTTCGCTATTCCTATAGGCTTGGAGGCAGCCAGGCACTAGGGGAGAGCTATGGAAGAACACACATGCTGGACAGTCTCACTCCCTCGGCTCCAGCCACCACAATCCCTCTGAGGGCAGGGGAAGCAGCCCTGGGGGAGGGGCAGGTTTGCCTCATCTCACCTCCTAAGGGATTCCTTTTGCAAAGTGGGGAGATTGGGACCCACTGGGCCCTGGGTGCTGGCAACTGGCTGAGGGGGAAGAAGCTGTGCCCAAGTCTCTTGTTCAAGTTCAGGTAGCCACCAGCCTGAATGGGGAATCAGCTCCCAGCCCCCTACAAACAGCTGCTGTGCTCCCAGCTGGGGGGTGAGGGGGGAAAAGCACACCCATGCTCACAGCTTTGGAGTTACCTGGTGCTCAGCACTTTATCTCAGGGAGGTTTAAGTTTGGGGTATTTCAGGTGAACTCCACTCCTGCAGCTGGAAAACCCAGACACCCAACAGGGAACATGCAAGCTGGTTTCTGAACAGGGGACAGGACAACAAGTCCCCAGGGAGGAAAGGGAACAGAAACAATTGCTTGGGGTGAACTGTACCTTTGGGGTCCCACCACTGTGAGGAAAGGTCTCTTCATCCCCCCGGCCACAAGCCACAGTGGCCACGGAGGGGTGCAAAGAGGCAAATGTGCGCGACAGAGTGAGTATGGGAGGACATCAGGCCAGATGCACTGGCCAGCGTCACGCCTGCGTAATCGCTCCACCTCCCGCCACACCACGGCACCCACCTGATTGGCCTGGTCTGTTGGTGCGATGAAAACAATGAATGGGGACAGCTCGGCAGTGCGAACAATCTTTAGAGTCTGCAGATGGGGGGGCGAGGAAAGAGAGGGATGAGGAGCAAACGAATCACAGCTGCTCTTCAGGGCAGGGCAGGGCAGCTCTGCCAGGAGCAGAGCGCATGGCCCTTCCTGCCTTGCAGAGCACTGCCAGCTCTGCTGGATCCCTGCTGGAGGCCAGGATCCCCAAACATCACACTCAGGGCATCTGCTGGCCTCAGAGGGAGGCAGACAGCTGGCCACAGAGAGGTGGGTCAACGGCTGGCTGTGGGGCTGGAGACAGCTTGCACTGTTGCTGCTAGAGGCCTTTGGGCTCCAGGCCTGTCACATCAGCTAAGTATAAATTCACTTTAAAAATCCTTAGCTTGGGATGCAGCCAAGGACTCCGACTGCACCCTTCCAGGAGCTGCCATGCGGATGCTGGCCCTTGGCTGCAGGAGCAGCTGATGTTCTGCGAGCTAGACAGTGCCGACCTGAAATAGTGACACCTGAGGGCAGAGCAGAGCTAGCTCGATCTACCTCTGCAGGCCAGCAGCTGGTGACCTCTGCAGCTGTAATTATCCTCTCTCATTCCATTAGAAAGTTCTCAGGGACCCACAGAACAGGCTTCATCATTAAGGGCTGGAACAGTCAGCTCTGACTGAGGGGAGAGGTTTGCCTCCATGCCCCCGTCATTAGCTGAAGGCAGTAAGTCACTGAGTTGGGGCACAGACTCCCCTGTCTTTTCCACCGTGCCCTGGGGATGGATATGCCAATCTTGTGGCAGCTTCGCCATCTGCCTTTATGTTTTGCTTCTAGGAGGCAGGTGCTCCCTGCCATATCTGTGCAGCAGGAAGGTGTGGGGCCATCAGCAGCAGTCTCACCCAAGGTATCTGCCCAGTATAGGGGCACTAGGTGGAGTCCATCCATTGGTTTTATCTCTGTGGTTATTTTCCTCCCTCTATGCTCTTCCCCCCTGGCTACTGGCAGGTCCATAGCTCAGTCCAGCTCACTGCCCTCTACAGTGTCTCACTCTCCTAGCCAATGGCCTGCTCTTTCACTGCCTTGCCTTTTCACCCAGCCCCTCCTTGGGCTATGCTTTAAGGGATACATTTTTTATCCAGCCACTAACATCATGCCTGCGAGTAATGGGCCCCAGCATTCTGCCTGCCCAACTGGTGTGCACAGTTTGGAAGACAGGGCTAAAACCTCGTTTGCACCCTCAATTGCAAGTGTAGTTAAATGTAGGTGCAAAGCTGCCCCCACAAATTTTAGAGGTGCTTTTTCCAACTCTGACCCCTAACACGCTGCCCCCGTCCCCTCCTCACCTGGGGCTCAATGTCCAGAATGGCGACTTTATCCTGCTGGTGGATCTGATGCACTGTTTCAAACTTGGTGCCAAATATGTTTCCCTGGTAGCTCCCGAATTCCAGGAACTCATTGGCAGAGATGTCCCTGGTCATTTCCTCAGTGGAGATGAAGTGATAGTCCTTCCCATCCACCTCGTTCTTCTTCTGGGGGCGTGTGGTGTCTGGATGGGCGGGAGAGCTGGGTGACTGACCTGTGCTGCCACCCCACAAGGGAACCAAAGGGGCCAGCCAGCTTGGGCCAAGGTGACTACTGAACAGGAAGACTGTGGAGAGGGTGACTGCTGTGCCATTCTGCACCATGGGAAGCCTAATGCGTTCCCAAGAAGTGGGGCTCATCTGGGCCCTAGGGAGGCCAGGAGAGGGGAGCCAGAGCCAGAGGAAGTGAGCAATTGGTGAAGAGAGGCAGGGCCTGCACCAGCTTTAACCCTTTGCTGCTTGGGCAGAGCATGGATTTGCTGCCTGTAGTGCTTTGAAAGTTGCTCAGGTGAGGTGATCTGGAGCACTTCTGCCTCTCGCCCTCCTTACCTATGTCAAGGGCCTCCCAGCCCTGCCCCTAGCAATCAATAGGGCAAAGCTGGCGTTATTCATTGGCCAGCCAAAGTCACTGTAAGCAGCATCACTTGGGAAGAAGGACTCATGTTAGAGCCTGGACTGGACTGTAACTCTTCGGACAGTTAAAGTTCTATTGGTAACAAAAATCAGGCCCAGGAAGACCTAGGAGGCCTGCTTTGTACCTGACTAGGTGTCATGTTGATGGTGTCATTTAAAGCCAAGGGAAAACACTGACCTACCAGCTCTGAGGCCAGGCTCCTGACACCTCTTGTTCTATTTCTCCACTGCTGGCAGGAGGCTCCGAACAGCCAAGATAACCCAATGAAAGCAACCTCCACCAGCCTTTGCGTGCATACCAGGCCATTCCCAGCATGGGCCTGGCTGAATGTGCTCTTCTCCAGCTGGCCTTGCCATGTTTTCAGCACTGGCACAGCTCAGGAGTTATGGCAGGACCACAGGGTAATCAGCCCAATCGCTTTCCCCTATGGCAAAGAAAGATGCCCCAGGGAAAAACAAGCTGCCACCTTGCTGGAAAGTACAAGTGTGCTGGAGACGCTGCAGCCCCAGCTGGTCAAGGCAGGCCCCATTTACGCAGCACACACCCTGTGGGACAACACCACCTTCCCTAAATATGACTGCAGGCAACCTCCAGAGCCACTTTAGCAACACTGACAAACCAGACCAGACAAAACTCGCTCAACACAGTGGGTCACTGAGACATCCAGTGGCAGGAGCTTGGGTCTGATTTCAAGGCTGATTGCACTGAGGTTGTGCACTCCTGTATCTATGAACACATAGGGCTGAAACATTCTCTGATGGCATTTAGGGTGGTCCCGTTACTCTCGTGAGTCACTCCAAAGGAGCATCAATCACCTCTTCCTGCCACTTCATCCCCACAGGGGTTCTGCACGCACCACGGACGGTACAGAAAATCTGGTTTAGGAATGCCTCAGAGCTTCCCTATCTTTCTTTTTTAAACAGGGACTATTTTTGGTATCCCTCACCCACTAAAGCCCAGTGCTCAGTGACCATGAGCTCAAAGTGTGCAGGGTTCAGAGGGAGTTGGAGCAATCTCTGAACTTTCCCTGAAACAGCTTTTCTGCACATAAAACCCCTCAGCTCTATGCAGTCTGCAAGCAAGGCTAGGAGTGAGCACTGGGAAACTTGCCTTCTGAGGGCTTTAAAATGGCTAGTTCTGGTTGTAGAGCCCGACCTCACTGTGGGGGACTACTTACATGGAGCTGGATACCCAAACTTCTCTGGGTTCTTGCTGAGCAGGGCATTCTTAATGTGGCTACGACCTACCCCGCTTGCACCTGTGCAGGAGGATGAGAGAGGGATGGGAGATCAGTGCTCCCCGAGAGAGGCTTTTCCTGTGCTGGAGAAGGGGAGAGGGAGATGGCAGGAGCCATGTCAGGGGGGTAAGAGAAGAACTCCTATTCATAGAAAGGACCTCTGGCAGAGAAAGCAGGTAGGGATGGAGCAGGATGAGTTAGCAATGGAAATTCCATCCCTGTTAGGTCTCCCAGAAGGAATGGGATAATGACTGCCCAGGCCAGATAGCTGAGCCTCTTCCCCCCTTTGGAACGGACCAGACGCTGCAAAATGGGAGACCCCATGCTTTTCAATACAGCCATAACGCAGGGCAACACACTTCCAGTCCCAGAGCCAGCCCACTACTTCTCCATGGACTGGGCCAGGCATAGCCTCGGCACTGCCAAGTTACGTCTGGATCCTCCTAGGTGCCTAACGCCCAGTGAAACCAATAGGAGTTAGGCACCAAAATACCTTTCAGGATCTTGATCTTAGTGTCTACACAGTGGCACTCAGCAACATTAATCCAAATTACCGAAAGGAATGAATTTAAAATGAATTAATTCAACCACATCAAATTCCCGTGTGGACTCTCATTCAGAATTAGAGCAGTCTTAATTAAGTTTTGTTTAAAGTGAATTAAGATAAATCAAATTAAGGCCACTTTAATTCTGAATGAGAGTGTCCACACAGGGGTTTAAATGTGATTTAACTAACCCACTTTAAAAGCTAATTTAGAATAACTTTCCTGAGTGTCCCCATGTAGACATGCCCTGAATCTCATACCAAGGGATCTGTGCCATGCAAGGCTCAGGACATGGATTGAGTCCCACCCTGAGGTTTAAACAAGAGGCAGCTTTATCATTCTTTAAAAAAAAAAAAAAACCCCACCCCCTCCCACCCAGGGCTGGCTGCTCTTCCTCCAGGTGCCCTCTGCAGCACAATTCGCACCATGACTTGGGTACTGCTAACAGTGCCAGTTTCTAGATGCCCGACCTGGCCAGCACAGCTGTGCCTGAGGATGCCAGTTCAGCTGTTGAACGAGGGGATGGTAACTTTTACTGCACAGCCAGCAGGGGCAGCTCAAAACACGGGGAGAGTGGGGGTTTGGGGTGACTCTTGCAGCACCCCAAACCCTGACACAAATCTCTTTAGAATCCAGAGGACTCTCAATCCGAGGAGAATGAATTTTATTCAGGCCAGCTCTAGGTCATAAATCCACCAGCTGATGTTGTTTTAAGGATCAAGGGCTTGATCCAAAGTCTGTTGAAGTTAATGGAAACACTCCCATTGCCTTGAGATCAAACCTGTGTTAAAGGAGTAACTGACTAACCCTCAGCCAGCAGGGTTCCCCAGTGGAAATGCTCTATCAGGTTCTGTTCTGTCCAGGCCATTGTCAGGGTCGGAGTGGAGAGCGACAATGGCCAGAAAACCACAATGTGTACAGAAGGGGCAGGGCCATACCTATCAGTACCAGGGTCTTCCTCTTGAAGGCTGGCAGCTTCACCACCTCCTCATACGAAATCACATCCAACTGGTCGAAAACTGGGAGGAGAGAGGGGAAATGGAACCAAGAGAGCATCAGAACCAATCCAGATGCAAAATCAGGGCACATCCCTGCCCAGGGCCACTGGGACATATTGGCATCGATATAGAATACCACCACATAGCTCTCATATTGCACTTTGCATCAGTAGATCTCAAACTACTTTACAAAGGTCAGGATCATTAGCCCTCTTTAAAATATGAGGAAACTGAGGCACAGAGAGGGGACGTGACTTGCCTTTTGGGGGGCACAAAACTATTTCCAAATTCAGTGAATAGTCTGGGCTGGAAAAAAAATGGAGATTTTTTAAAGTCAAAATGAAATGCTTTGACTTTTCCTTCCAAAATGGCATTTCATTTAAACGTTTAGCTAATTTTTTAAACAAAATTAAAAAAAAAAAAAAAAGATGGCGCCCGAGAGTGAGAGGGAAAGGCACTCTAAAACAATAAACCCAAAATGATTTTTTCTCCTGGCCAAAACAAAAACAAAAACAAAAACAAAAACAAAAAAAAATAGGCTTGCTTTGAGCCTTTTTTTTTTTAAAAGATTTTTTCAGTTTGCCCATGTACCAAAAAATATCAATTATGCACTCAGCTCTGGTCCTGAGGCTCCCTCCTAGGTCACACTGCATCCCTTAGAAACTCAGCTGCAGAGAGAAATCAGCAAATGGTAACTTACTTTGGCGATTAATATAGGGAAACTGTTGTGACAAGGTGTGAAATAAACAGCTGATCCTCTCCTCTCCCCATTCAGTTCTGCCCAGGAGTCTGGACCCCAGAGGAGCCAAATTGGAATCTGCAAGACTAACTCTTATCTGAAGGAGTTATGGGGATCTTAGTTTATTCCCCTGAGGGAGTTGTGGGGATCTTTATTTATCCCCTTGATTTATTGCCCTGTTTGTCACCGTCTCCCAGTCTGCAGGCCAGGCCAGGTGCCAGCATGTCCCCAGGCTCTGGTCACATGACTCTCCACCCCGCACCACTCAGTTCTCTGGGGCATTGTTGGCACTGGCTTATTACAGGTCAGTTTCAGGTCCTGGTGCATTAACACCTCACTAGTCAAGCAGATCATCACTTAACCAACAGCGTTTGTTTGCTTGGCTTGGCTTGGCTGGGCTGGGCTTCTGGATGAAGGTGGTGAATAGAGGGGATTATCCCTGATTGAGGAACAGATTTCTGATCTGTTACAAAGTTTTAAGGAGAGGTGAACTGAAAACCGCTGACTTGCCAGGACCTGAGTGCAGGATTTGTGATGCGTCTGATGACGAGGGCCATAAATTAGCTCAGGGCCAGATTTCCAAGGTCTCCACTCCTACAGTCAAGGCAGCTCAGCACCAAACAAGGACCAGAATTTTAAAGGCGCTCAGCACCCATCACGTAACCACTGTGCTAAACTGTGGCCCTGGCTGTGGGTGCTGAGCCCTTCTGAGCATTCCAGCCTGTAATGTGTCACCGGGGTGCCATGGCAATGCTCGGGTGTCACTATGCACAGTGTAAACGATGACACAGTGCAGGGGAGAATTGGGCCCATAATTCCTAATGCAGAGCAGAGAGCTGCACTTCTGGGAGGGCAAAATCCCAGGGGAGAGGGAGCAAAGCAGGCAGAGATCAGGTGGGGGAGTCTGCAGGAGGGGCTGGACAACAGGCTTCACATTATCTTTAGTTACGGGTCTCTGTCCATCCCTCCTGAACTGGGATTTAACTCTGCACCCATCCCCAGCTAACACACTTGGGCCTAGAACAGCTGTAAAAACTCACAGATGGCTTTTTTACAAAGCTGAATGCCTAGTGGCAGCACCCCCCTCCTCCCTTGGCACCAGCCGCTGGGAGAGTTGTTCCTACATAGCTCTTTCGTTCAGTCAGGCTGAGAACACCGCTTGTTTAAACTCAGATGACATCCTCTCTCCTCCCTGCGTACACCCCAGTCCATGCCTGTTGCGACTCCACAGCAGCAATGTAAACAAAGCCAGCAAGTCGGGTGCTTTGCAGGCTGCTTTGCAAACAGGAGGAGACAATGTAAAGAGATCCCCGAGGGGAAAAATAATAGACTGTCATTTACCAGATGACTCAGGGTCATCTGACTGATTTGTACCCGAGGGGGCTCTTCCAGTAAAGTCAATGCCAGGCACGGCGCTGGGCAAGATGCCTTTCCTCCTGCTACCCTGGGGGTAGGTGTGGTAGCCTCCAGTAAGGAGACAGCTACCAGAGTGCGCACGGCCATGCTGTGCAGCTCTGACTGCACTGTTCCCAGGAGGGGAAGTTAAGAGATCCCAGGAAAGACAGAGGGGTAGCCGTATTAGTCAGGATCTGTAAAAAGCAACAGAGTCCTGTGGCACCTTAAAGACTAATAGACATATTGGAGCATAAACTCTCGTGGGTGCTTATGCTCCAATACATCTGTTAGTCTTTAAGGTGCCACAGGACTCTCTGTTGCTTTTTACAGGAAAGAGTTTTCACACGACCAGGGAGCCTATTGCAGAGGACATGTGGATCCCAGCCCCGTCACCAGGCTGCAGCACCCTGCGTACGCTGTCCAACCGATGAAACGACCTCACAGAGCCAGTGCTTGGTCTAAGCACCAGAGTCCTGTGAGCACTCCTGTCCTGCTGCCCGATGGGAAGGTGCATTGCGGCAACAGAGCTGCCAGGGTTGATCCTGAGCAGCAACAGACAGGGACTAATACAAGGAAGGAGGCTGCTTACTTGAGCTGTGCTTGGCCAGGTATTTGTCTTTGCACTTCTTCTTTTTCCCAAAGGGGCTGCAGCTCTGGGCTTCGCTCTGACTGCACTGGGTTGTACTAGCCACACGCCTGCAAGAGGAAAAAACACACGAGCGATGGGGGGGGAGTTCACATCAGGTCAGGTTTTGGTCCAAACCTAGCAACCCCCAGAAGCATCAGGATTTCCTCAATGCACAAGAGTAAGGAAAGGATACTCAGGGCTCACGCCAAAGGGGTCAGAGAGTATCTGCTTGCCAGATATAGTGTCCACACCAAGGTGATCAGGGCAGCACCAGGCTAGACACATGGGTCACTGTGGTCAAGGTCAGAGGGCGCCAACAGCCCATTCCAAAAGACACCGTCTACCTAGCTCTCTGCACTGAGCAGCTGGGCTCAGCTTCTCCAAGGAGCGGCACCTACACCGGTCTCATCTCTGAAACACATTCCACATGGATGCAAGGTGTGGATTCTGAGCCACCAGCTCATGGGCAGCTCCCATGCTGGAGATGCAGCACTTGGAGCTGTGCACAGAGCCTGCAACTGGGAGTCCCCCAGCCCCTTTCCCCCAGCTGCTTTCACCAGCAGCTCTGGAACATACCATTCTTGCAGTTCAGGGGAGGGGATCAGCCCTGCTGATTCCGTGGAGGACCCTTCTACCCGGCCCTGCCACCAGTTGCTGTCATCCTTGTTGATGATTTGGATGATGTCCCCGGTCTTGAACTTCAGCCCCGCCTCCTTGCAGGGGATCAGGCTGTCCATCTTGGGATCATAGTCAAACTGGGCCCTCATGAACATCTAGAGAAGAGGTCAAAGATCAGCTGGTCAATGCCACGTGCTTTCGGCTCTGCCATTTCTGCTACGCGACTCCTGTGACGTTCCCCAGCAGTGACTATACAAGATGGGGTAAGAAATTAACTGGCCCAAACCTGAGCTGCAAGTGTCGGGCACATCCCCATCTAATCTCCCCTTTCCCTGACCCCCTTTTCAGATCTTATCTGCAGACCTGATGAGCTAGAAGAGATGCCACAGCCTAGAGACAAAGGGGCCCAAGCACCAATCATTAGATTACGTCAGGGGTGGGCAAACTACGGTCCACGGGACCGTCCTACTTGGCCCCCGAACTCCTGGCCAGGAGGCTAGTCCCCAGGCCCTCCCCTGCTGTCCCCCGCCTTCCCAGACTCAGCTCGCTCACTCTGCCACCAGTGCAACGCTCTGGGCGGCCGAGCTGTGAGCTCCTGGGGCAGTGCAGCTGAAGAACCCAGCCTAACCTGGTGCTCTGAGCTGCGTGGTGGTGGTGGTGGTGGCGGCGGCAGCAGCATGGCCTGGCTCCAGTTGGGCAACGTGGCTGTAGCGCCGTCAGCCACCCGTGCTCCAGGCAGCATGGTAAAGGGGTCGGGGGTGGATAGAGGGCAGGGAAGTTCGGGGTGGTGGTCAGGGGGTGGGGGTGTGGATGGTGGTTGGAGGTGAAACATGGGACTGAATGGGGGCAGGGGTTCCGGGGGGGCAGTCAGGAAGGAGGGGGGGTTGGATGGGGTGGCAGGGGCAGGGGTTCTGGGGACAGTCAGGGGACAGGGAGCGGGGTGTGTGTGGATGGGACAAGGGTCCTAGAGGGGCCGTCAGGGAATGGGGGGGGTTGGATGGGGCCACAACCCCCTCCCCTAACTGGCCCTCCACACAATTTACAAAACCCGATGGGGCCCTCCAGCCAAAAAGTTTGCCCACCCTGGATTACTTACACACTCCCCTAACCTCCTTGGCCAACCCAGTCAGTCAGTCTATGGGGGTTTAATTCTACCTGAAGATCCACCCAAAATCTAACTCCATGCCTTCCCCTGGCCATCCCAGCAAACTGTGTGTCCTCTGACTCTGGGAATCCCTTGGGGAAGGAGGAATGGCATCATTCTTGGGGAAATCTAAGAGACCAGACAGCAAGTGTGAGGCCAGCACTGCCAGAGGTTGGGGCACAAACAGGGAAAGACTCACCTCCTGGGGGTGAACAGGAAGTTAAAGGTGGGATGAGTGGGGCAGAGGGAAGAGAGAGCTTTGAACTGCACATTAACCGCTACAGCCATTGCCTCAAAACAGGACCAATTCTCCTTCCCATTTCTAGTCCTTCCAATATGGGATGAGCCGGAGCAGATCAGGACCTTGTGGTCTAGTTGTCTCAGGTTCTCACCCTGCCGCTGGTCAGTCCCTCCACACATGCTATTTCCCCTCTCTCAGTGCTAAGACTCTCACTATTAATCAGAGCTAGTCCAAAACCTAAACGCAAGTCACTGAGAGCAGGGCACAGACAGGGTTACTTGGCCTGGAGCCAGCCAGATAAAGTACAGTAACCCAACAGCAGGCGGGACCGGGGGAATTCCTCTATATACTAAACATACACAGCTCTCTAGCAGGCACGGACTCAGCTATCTGAACCAAAGGGGCAGGAGAGCTGGCAGCCATGATACCATCGCTTAGGAGTCAAGTGCCAGAAGCCACAGAACAGACAGTGAATGTCTTCAAGCACAAAGGTCTCCGCATGAGCGTCGATTTGGGGAGTGAGGGCTGGAGTGGAGAAGTTTCCAGGGATGGGAATGACCTGATCCCTCATAACTAGACATCTTCTCCCATCCAGCCCTGAGGCAGCAGAGACTCTGCCCAAGGCAGCAGGTCTCAGAGGTTGGGTTTGTGTGTCCACACGTCCCCAGGAACAGCGGTTTTCCTGAGATTCTACCTTTGCTGTGTAAACTTCTCCAGCTGCTCCCTGGCCACCTCTCGGAAACTCACATCTAAGCTTCGCAAACATGTCCATCACACTGGCTTTAGCAAGCAGGGCAACCCAGAGGGCTCACCACTGGGGACCTTTACAGATAGAAAGGGCTCAGTGTGTGAGTACGGTCCTGTACCACTGCCCAAACCAGCTCCCTGCATCTCTCCTGTGGCATGTCTGTTCTGTGAACATTGCAGAGCCCAGAGCAACTGCAGAAGAGGAAGTTCATCATTAGCAATACCACTGGTAAGCTCCACCCACGGGGGCTTTCTGGCTGTGGGAAGAAACTTGAGCATAGCTGGGATTTTGCCATTGAGGGACAGCTTTGCAGGCACCAGACATTTGGTGCTGAAAGGTGGTGGTGGCTAAATCCACAACCCACGGAAGACCTGAGGTGTGTGATCAGCATATCCCATGATCACAGCTTGCACGTAGAGATGCTCATCACTGAGCGGCAAACCCGTAAGCAGGAGAGCTCTACTGGCCAAAGGAGGCCCCCTGTTTGAGATCAAATTTACCTTCATTCCACACAAATGTGGAGTTCACTCAACTGTTATTGCTGCGAGTTATTTGCCCTGGGAATGCAAAGCCATGACACTTAGAAAGTTTGCAGATGACACCAAGCTGGGAGGGGTTGCAAGTACTTTGGAGGATAGGATTAAAATTCAAAATGATTTGGACAAATTGGAGAAATGTTTTGGAGGAAACAGAATGAAATTCAATAAGGACAAATGCAAAGTACTCCATTTAGGAAGGCACAATCAGTTGCACACATACAAAATGGGAAATGACTGCCTACAAAGAAGTACTGTGGAAAGGGATCTAGGGATCATAGTGGATCACAAGCTAAATATGAGTCAAAAGTGTTACAGTGTTGCAAAAAATATGAACATCATTCTAGGATGTATCAGCAGGCAGGGCCGGCTTCAGGCCGATTCGCCCAATTCCCCGGAATCGGGCCCCGCGCCTCAGGCACCTTTTAATTTTTTTTTTTAAACTTACCCAGCAGTGGTCCTAGGCTGCAGCAGCATTTCGGCGGCGGGGGGTCCACTCCGGGGGGGTTTCGGCGACATTTCGGCAGCAGGGGGTCCTTCGGTGCCGACAACAACCCGGAGCAGACCCTCGCCATCGAAGTGCCGCCAAAGCCCTGGTCCGCCGCCGGGTATTCAAATCGGGCCCCGCCCTTCATAAAGCCTGTCCTGTCAGCAGGAGTATTGTAAGCAAGATGTAAGAAGTAATTCTTCAGCTCTGCTCCGTGCTGATTAGGCCTCAGCTGGAGTATTGTGTCCATCTCTGGGCACCACATTTCAGGAAAGATGTGGACAAATTGGAGAAAGTCCAGAGAAGAGCAACAAAAATGATTAAAGGTCTAGGAAACATAACACCTGAGGGAAGACTGAAAAAAAAAAATGGATTTGTTTATTCTGGAGAAGAGAAGACTGAGGGGGGACATTATAACAGTTTTCAAGTACATAAAAGGTTGTTATAAGGAGGAGGGTCATAAATTGTTCTCCTTATCCAGTGTGGACAGGAGAAGAAATAATGGGCTTAAATTGCAGCAAGGAAGGTTCAGGTTGGACATTAGGAAAACTTCCTAACTGTCAGGATAGTTAAGCACTGCAACAAAATTGCCTAGGGAGGTTGTGGAATCTCCATTACTGGAGTTTTTTAAGAGCAGGTTAAACAAACACCTGTCAGGGATGATCCAGTTATTACAAAGTCCTGCTTGAGTGCAGGGGACGGGACTAGATCTATGAGGTACCTTGCAGTCCTACACTTCTACGATTCTGTGATGTGGAAGCAGAGAACAGTGCAATTCGTGCTTGGAAAAGAAGCTACTCCCACATGCTGTCTGGAGTAAAATATTCTTTTTTGTCCCATCTTTAGACCATGCCAGATCAGAGCTCTGACAAGCAGGGCCTTGGAGATCTTCCTTCCTGAGCAGGATAAACCAGACTTTCTTTGCACAACATATTAAAATAGGGGTTGGCGAAGTACTGTCCACAACTGTCCTCACTTTTACTATAGAGCTGTGGCCTGTGAGATAACAGGTCCCAGCACGTAGTACACACAGTATCCCTTTGTTGCCAGAAGGCCAGAATTCTAGGGATCAAGATGGAGTATTGCATGCTGGGACTTGAAGACTCTGTGAGCCACATCTCGCACTAAAGACCATAAAGGGTCCCTGCAAGTGAGGCTCTCAGACTCCAGATTTGCTAGTGCAGCTCCCTCCATTGGTCAAAATTTGGATGGACCAACCTGAGGAGAGGCTGTAAAATACCAGTGACACTGGCCAATCTCTTGTTAACATAAGAACTCAGCGGGTTGTGACACCCTGTATTCCATGTTCACTACTTTATATGGCTAGAATATATTTTGTACAAAATATGCTTTGTGAGGTATCATTTGAAAACTCAATCTGCTGAATATTATTATCCTGTTGAAATATGCGTAAGATCACTGCATGTCAAATTATGAGATTTTGCTCTATGATCGTTACTGAAATATGTTGTAGTTCTGCGTAACACCTACAAACTAGTTTCTGAGAGACAAAGACTCACCGAAATATCATCATAATCAAACGAACCCTCAGGGACTATCACCTAGATAAGCAGCCATACTCTGGTAGGAAGGAAGGTGTAAGCGAGAACTTTACATATTAGCACTGGGAAACAATTGGAGGTCCCATGTAACCAGACTGTCACCTGACTCCCAGCTGGGGGCAATCCTCAAAGAAGGGAAAAATGGTGTAAGAATGGAGACCAACCACCACACAAATTACCTCTCCTTGCTACCTTACATCTCTCTGCTCATAACATCAATGAATACCTGAAGAACACTGAATTAAAGGGAGTGGTCCCAGGCCGAAAGGAAATCAAGTCTGTGAACTGAGAATAGCTTGCAGCATCCGGCGCGATGACAATGATATTTGCTTCTAATCTTATTTGCCTTGGCAAAGTTTAGGAATCAGCTTAGTTTTAACTTCTTATTTCTTTTGTAACCAATTCTAACTTTTATCCCTTATCACTTAAAATCTTTCTCTAGTTAATAAACTTATTTTATTGTTTTATCTAAGCCAGTGTGTTTGTTTGAAGTGTTTGGGAAACCTCTGCTTGGGATAACAAAGGCTTGTGCATAAATATTGCCCTTTGTTTGAATGTCAGACTTTCTATGAGCTTATATTGTCCAGGGGTCTACCAAGCAGTATAAAATGCACATTTCTGGGGAGATATGCAGTATCACCCTGTATTTATTCATGGATGGTGGGAGAGCATTCATGTATACATCTGGGAGTGATTTTACGTGCCAGTGGCTGTGCATGACCAGGCCAGAAGTGGCTGTTCTGACAGCAAAGCAGTGTAAAAGGCACCCCAGGCTAGAGAGTTAAGGGGACACAGCATTTCAGCAGTCCAGACTGTACCCTGGGGAATGCCACATGGGCTGAACCTCCCAGCTCTCTGAACCCCCAGTTGTCCAAAGATGGGGTGTGCGTGTGTGTATAGAGATATTTAATTCTGCCTTTGAAATAACCTAATTGTAAAGTGGGTCCAAATCAGAGCACTGGATCTAAAAACCTCAAACATTATCTGGGGCCTTGTTCAAACAGGAATTGTTTTGGGGCAGTTCTCTGGCCTGCATTATGCAGAAGGTCAGAGTAGACAATCACATAGTCTCTTCTTTCCTTGGAATCTAGGAAGTGAACTCCAGATCTGAACTGCACGTTGGACCTGTCTCCCCCAGAGGTGTAACCCAGATCCCAGTGGTGGAGTTTGAAATCTAGGCCAAGTCTGAATTTCAGAGCTTGCCTCTAGCTCTGGTTATGAGGTTACAACAGGTGGGACCTGTTTGCTCTTATCCTTCCATTCAAATCATTCATGGTGGTTTAGTTCAGAACGGAACCACCCCTGCAGTCTCTAAACAGCAATCTGATTGGCGCAAACTAATTGCTCTGCTTGGGGTTGGCTGCTTACAAGATGGGCAGAGGAGCTTGGGCAGAGGCTGGGAAGGGATAGTTTCGCTCCAGACAAGGTGATGGGATTTGCTTCATAGTGTGTAACCCTGTCAATCAGTCATACTGTGAAGTGACAGCAGCCATGAAGGACAGAGAGACTGATCACAATGGGCAGCCAAAATTGAAGTCATTAGACTTCCTAGCACTGAACTGTCACAAAGAAAGGCAGCAAGAGTGTCTGTGCATGGCCATTCAATGGCATAGACTGCTCCAGAACCCCAGCCAAAATGATATAAGGAAGAAATGAGAGAGACAAGGTGGGGGAGGAAGGAAATATCTTTTATTTGAGCCACTTGGTGAAAGAGACAAGCTTTCAACCTCACACAGAGGGAAGAAAATTTCAGTCTTCTGGGGAACAATGTCTCAGTGAGGAGGGTTTGTTTGTGCAAGATACTGCCCTGGTGTCCCCTCTCAGCAGAGCCTAGGTGCCTGCACACATCTGTTATTAAGTCAGTGGCACTGCAGCTGGTTTTGACAGCAACAACTAGGATAAGTCTCTAGCTAGAGAAGGGAAAAGAGGACAGAGCTTAATAAATAAGCAGAGATCAGAGCTCATCCTGGCAGGAACAGAGACGAAGGGGAGAGATGGGGAGGAGAAGATATTCACCTTTCACCTCATTGCTTAGAGAAACAGATTCCAGTAGGAGATGTGTGACAAAGGAAGAATAAAGATGAAATACAGGAAAGGGGGGCAGAATGACTCCAGGGCCATGTATGTTAATTAAAAAAAAATAACCTCACCCAATCATCCTTTTTAAGAAGAATCTGCCTGAGCAGAATATTTGGCTCTGGGCAAATGGTGACAGAGTAAGATCAGGGTGTTTCATGTTGCTAAGTTTACTGAACTAGGGTGACCAGATGTCCTGATTTTATAGGGACAGTCCTGGTATCCAGGGCTTTTTCTTATACAGGTGCCTTTTACCCCTATCCCGATTTTTCACATATGCTATCTGGTCACCCTATACTGAACTAACTTGAGGTCAAAGAGAGAGAAAATCTTATGTTAACTCCTGCAATTTAAATGTATGAGATGTGAAAGAGGTCAAATCACTGGAGACACATAGTTGCCACCTCGAAAAGCAGTTTTCATGTAGAATAACTAGCACTCTGCTGGGATGAATTTAGTTTAGACTCATTGCATGGAAGAGATACACTTTTGCCATCTGTAACTAGATAGAGTCTGTTAGCCTGCATAGTTGGTATCACACATTTATGATTGATGCCATCTATGACAGGTGTCATGCCCTGAGATATTGGGGGGCAATGGGGAAATAAACTAGCTGCTCCTAGATTAAGCCACAAGGAAAGCTCAAGTAGCTATAAGAAGGGTGGAAACTGTATCCTCTTGGAATCAGTCGGGACCCATCAGTCCTTGCCAGCCCCCTCTCCCCTCAGTCATCTCCAGAAGCCAAATGAGCGAGATGAATGCAAAGATGAATGGGCCAGCCCTGGCTGCTGAATCCCTGTGCTGAGAGCAGAAGCCTCGTAACAACATGCATTTCTGTTGCTATGGCAATGGCAGTGTGGTTGCATAGCCAAGAGCTGGGGTGTTTTGCTCTGCTTTCCCGCCACCCCCATTTGCTTCCGACTATCACATCAGCACCCCCGTGGCAGCAGAAATGACCCAACCCAGCCTGACTGCAGAGTAACAGTATTGCACCAAAGAAGCTGGAGCAGTACAACACAAGGCAGGGTTTGTCACTCTCTCCTCCAGCTAAGGAATCGGAGTGCAATCCTAGGAGCAGACAGGATGCTCCAGGCACAGGAGCCCATGTGTGTAAAGGGTCTTTGCAGTCTAACCCCACCACCACTGAGGCCAATGGGAATCACTCCCACAGAACTGAGTGTGGAGTCCAGCCTTTGGTATCTACCAGACCCCCTTTCAAACTACTTAACACAAGAAGTAAATATTGCTGTCCCCTTTTTAGAGATGGGGAAACTGAGCCACAGAGCGGCGCCATTCTGGGCAGTGTTATACAGAGTCTGTCTACACTGCAAGCAAAGGTGTAATCGTAGCACGGGTTGGCTTTAATCTAGCTGCCAAGGGTAACAATGATAGTGTACCCACGAAAGCACAGGCTTCAGCATGGGCCTAGCAGCCCGAGTACAACCCAGGCTCCCTGACCACCTTGTTCTCAGGGTGAGTAGCTGCAGCCTGCGTCGCTGCGTCTACACTGCTATTTTTACCTGTGCTAGCCAGATTCAAGCTGGCACAGGTTTGCCCACCTGTGCTACCATCATATCTTCACTTTGCAGGGCAGACAGACCCTCAGACTGGGTAAATCCTGCTCTCTTTTCCCCCATGTAAATGCACAACAGCTCTTACCCTGTTCAGAGTTTGTATCAGTGTAGCAGAACAGTTCAGCTCCTGAACCTGCACCCCAACCCCGTGACACCCCATGACTTCTCACCAGCTCAAAGACATCTGGTCCACAGGGCCACTTAGAGGACACAGCTGAACCTACCTGTAGTGCTGGGAGGCGGCTTTGCTGATTGGGGATGACTTTTATTGAGACCGTCCCCTTGGCTTCTCTCTAATGGACAGAAGGAAGGGGAAGAGAGAAGAGTTGGAGAATGTAGCTTCTAGATCAATACAGAAACCAGCTCAAGGCCCCCAGTGTGTCGTTAACCTCAGGGTGCACAAGCACTTCCCACTGACTCCAGGAAACCTACAGAGGGCTGGGACTGGGAGCCATGGTGGCAATACAGGGGAGTTGCCTTGTTTACTGAGTGAAGAGCTGATGGGAGCTCAGCAGAGCCAGAATCACTGTTGCTAAAGGCTTTAGCGCTGTTGAAGTCACAGTGGCTAACTTAACTAACTCGGGCCTAGAGCTGCATCTAGGTAGCCACACAGAGCAGAGTTTTGATCCTCTTTTAGCTTTGAAGGAGTCACCAGAATGAACTAGGAGAGAGAATTAAATTCACCCCATCTCTCCAGCCACAGAGAGGGTTCGGGGCTATAGGGCACTGACAGACCAGCCTGGGGAGAGGAGGGCAATTTGAACCAATTCTTCTTCCAACCCTTGAGACCGGCCCACCCACTGTATTGCCATTGCCTTGTGAACCAGTTCAGGAGAGCAGGGAGAGGCAGGGCCGGTGCAACCATTTAGGTGACCTAGGCGGTCACCTAGGGCACTGGGATTTGGGGGGGGCCCATTTTCTTCAGCAGCGACCGTGGCGGCCGGATCTTTGGCCGCCCCGGTCGCCGCCGGCATTTAGGCGGAGGGAGCTGGGGCAAGGGAGCGCGGGGAGGACCACCTGCAGCAAGTGGTGGGGGGCATGCAGGGGAACTCCCCATCCCAGCTCACCCCTGCCCCGCCTCCTCCCTGAGGGGGCCATGCCTGCTTCACTTCTCCCGCCTCCTAGCCTTGCAGAACCTAAGCTGATTGGCGCTGCAAGTCTGGTAGGTGGGAGAAGTGAAGCAGCCACGGCGTGCTTGGGGAGGAGGAGGTGCAGGGGTGAGCTGCTTCACTTCTCTTGCCTCCCAGGCTTGCGGTGCCAATCAGATTAGGCACCGCAAGCCTGGGAGGCAGGAGAAGTGAAGCAGCGATGGCATGCTCGGGGTGCTCGTGCACGGAGCAGGGGTGAGCTGGCGTAGAAGGGGTGCCTCAGGGCAGAGGGTGGGAAGCTGCCGCAAGGGGGCACCTCAGGGCGGGAGGGAGGGGGCGCAAAGTGGAAGTTTCACCTAGAGCGTGAAACATCCTTGCACTGGCCCTGGGGAGAGGGACAGGAACTCAGGGAGATCAGAGGCTGAGACCAGTGGTGTTAGAATAATCCACAAACTCCAAACAGCCCTTCCCTGCTCCTTCCAACAGCACCTCTAACAGGTCTGACGGGCTGGAGTTTTAACCATGGACAGGATGAGCGTTCAGCGTGTCCTGAGAGAGGCCCTTCTCTGAAGCTGGGCGGCCATCTACTGAATGGTGCAAGAGGATCATTGTGGCCCTAGCAGCTGGAAATCAGAGCCCGACTAAGCACCATCCCCCTAGCTCCCATGGCAGAGGGGGGTTCTGGTTTGACTGCATGGGGGCAATTTTAAATTGAAAAGACAACTGAACAACCCAAGCCCCACCATGGGTGCTGCATGCACAGCTCCATCCAGTGCTCTGAGCAGAGACGGCCTGCATTCGAGAAGTGGCCTGGCCTTTGAAAAGGCTCCAGCAGAAAGGGGAACAACAATCGTTCCTCCTAATGCAAGAGGTGTTGCAACATCTGCCGTGATTTGCACATTAAGAATGAATACAATCAAATAAGGCAACATGTGAAATGTGGCCAAATGAGTAATTCCTCAGGAGCAGCCTCCCAAAATACCTACCAGCATCTTCTGCAGCTGGTCGACCGAGTGGTTGCTCACACTTTGCCCATTGATTTCTACGATCTCATCACCCACATGAAGGGAGCCTGCCAGTGACGGGAGAAATTAACCCATGAAATTCACAAGTAAGCAAATACAACCCCCCAAAATTCTGGATCCCCCCCCCCACCTATTCACAAGTCTCTAAGAGACCTCAGACCAAATGGCTTCTGCATTCACAATGCATAGGCATAGTTGCTTTGCAGCATGCAACCATCTCTTGTAATTTTACATCCGATTGGCTCATATAGCATGGTTCTACCAAGGAGTCATTGTGTGTGTCAGTGCACATGCAGGCATATAAGCATGTGAAATACATACATGAGGGGAACACAGCTTCACTCCCTCCATACACACTCCTTTTTATTATTTTTTTTTAAATTGATCAAAAACTAAAGCCATTCATAGTAGCCGTTGATCTTGCATCATTCTGTAGTTTAGCTTGCAGTAAAAGCATTCTATTTTAGTGATATCCACAATGTTAACCAATATGTAATGTAAAGCTAAATGGTAACCTCATTGCACAGTCAAGTATATATAAACATTCTCTACCTTAAGTGCTCTCATTTTAGATATCTGTACAGATAACAAAGGCTGGATTCTGATCTCAGACATACAGGGATAAGCCAGCACTCCAATGACGTCACTGGAGTTGGTCTTGACTTATTCTGGTGTGAGATCAGGATCAGGCTCTTGTTTTCTACATGGACCTATAAAGGCCTCTAAATGGACCCAAGGCCACCAAAGGGCACTCCTTTTGTATGTACAGGACAGCTATTTTGCATGCAGTCACCACACCATCTGCAGGTGCCAGAATAAAAAAAGGAAACAATGCAAGTTCATTTACTTTGGCAACTTCTTTTTGTTTGCAGGACATTGGCACAGAAATTTTGCCATGTCTGTGCATTTTAGCAACAGAAAAAAACATCCTTCAAAATTGGTGGGATCTGATCCACACGGAGTGACAAAGAATCCATCAGCGAGATGAACAAAAATGGTTTCTGGTTCTGTTTGCAGGCATGAGCTTAATGACTGGTCCTGCCCCATCCCCCTCCCCCTTTTCCCATCAGAGAACATCCTGAAACCTCCAGGGCAGTGGTTCTTAAACTTTTGTACTGGTAACCCCTTTCACCTAGCAAACCTCTGAGTGTGACATCCTCCCCCCCTTATAAATTAAAAATATATAAAAAGTATTTAACACCATTACAAATGCTGGAGGCAAAGCGGGGTTTTGGGTGGAGGCTGACAGCTCACGACCTCACACGTAATAACCTCACGACCCCGAGGGGTCCCAACCCCCAGTTTGAGAACCCTTGCTCCAGGGCATTAATGCAGCAGCCACATGTAAAGAGCAGAGGGAGGTGATACAAGAGATGGAGAAAGGGCACTGCTGATATAAATCAAATGGAAAATTCACCAGCACCATGGAACTGTTTAATCCCTTTGCACTGAAACTGCCCAGCTCCAAAGATGAAACTGACAGGCCCTACTCAGCACCAGGGTGGAAGGAAAGGGCTAAAATTTCTGACTAAACGGAAGCCTTGTGTGTCTAGGTCTCAGTCAATGACGACTTCAGATTCTTGCCATTTGCTGTTACCTTGCCTATGTATCATGCCTCCATGGAGAATCCTGGCCACCATGCAGCTCTGCTTCTCATTCAACTTCAGTGTGATTCCCTGGAAAACAGGAAAATCTGTGATCATCTATTACATATCTAGGGTGAGACACTCACTTCTCCAGGTAAAGTCCATGCCTAGCCAGTATCCAAGACGGTCTGTCTCACTTCTCAGAGTCCGCTCCTGGCTCAATTCCAGCTGGGTTAATTTCCTCTTGGCAGAATAAATCAACAGGTGATGCAGCTTCCTCCCGGTCCCACTACACCCTGTGCAGCTCAGGCTCCAAGTGGGGTAGGCGGTGGCCAAAGCAGCACCCTTGTCCCAGTGGATCATCCCTACCTCACCCACGGACCTGGGAGCTGGACTGGATTGTCACTCTCACTGTGCATGCCAATGCACCAGTGGGTCTCACCCTGACCCCTGAGGCCTTAAGGGTTACCAAACTCTTGCCAGCTCACCATGGGTTCCTCGGTGACCTTCTCGAACTGGATCAGCCGGATCTTGCGCACCTCCCAGCTGTCCATGTGAGCTGGGCTGCCCAGCATGGCTGAGCCATTGGTGTAGATGTCCTCGGTCACAGCGTTTGATGGATACACGACAGCCTATCAGGGCAAAGAACAGGCCAGGGTTAGGGACAGCACTGGAGGCCCTGCAACATGCCCTTCTGTGGGAGATGAGCCTGTCTGGAATTCCCATGACGATCTCCTATGTGCCCAGGGGCTGTGGGTGGCTCTTCCCATGTTCTGCTGAACCCCTCAGCCTCAATATGCACTTTCTGGCCACATTACTGATGCCTCTCCTGTGAACAGAGCTGGTCAGGGAGCTGCCACCAAGCTGAAGAGCTGGGATTGCTGACCATCACTGCCCTTGGGAAGGTGAGGTCCAGGAATGCTGGAAAAGCGACACTCTTAGCTCTCAGGAGGAAGCTGAGCCTTGTGTCACTCCACAGTGATCCCTGCTGGCCAGCTCAGGAGTAACATTAGTGGAGCTCATTCTAGCCCAGACAGCAGGTGGGGCCTGTGTCCAAGAGAGACGGAAGAGTAAAAAGAAAGAAAAAGAAACATAAAGGACTTCAGCCAGAGAGAGACAAGCTTGATCCAAATGTCCAGCGTGTAAACAGAGCTGGAGGCTTGGCAACACTTGAGAAAGGCAGCCAGAGGGTTCCCAGGAGCCTTCTGCAAGGTGTTCTAAAGCTTAATAAGACAGCGTGGCAGAATATTACAAGCCTAGAGTTAAATGTCTGACAAAGTGGGTATTCACCCACGAAAGCTCATGCTCCAATATGTCTGTTGGTCTATAAGGTGCCACAGGACTCTTTGCTGCTTTTTTCTAGAGTTAAATGTTACTTTTTCTCACATGAGAATCAATCCAGAGTAACATCACTAAAATAAATAGAGTTACTCTGGATCCACACAAATGTAACTAGGAGCAGAACTTGGACTCTGGTTTCCATTAGTTTGAACCAACTCTCACCTCCGGTCCAAGCAACACAGCTGTCTGCAGGCTAAGCTCCTCACAGCACCTATTCTCCCCAGCACCCCACAGGGTTTTAAGCACTAAACTTTGCTGGATAAAACCGATGGATCACTGACACAAATCATGGTTGTCTCTCCACCCATAGATGCAACAACTCCATCTAGGAACCACCATGCCAAGAGCAGGCCTTCCAAAACTCACTACACCAAGGAAGCATGAACCAGTGTACCCAGAGTTGTTCACACACATTGCAAGTCCTAGAGCTCACCTGTAACTCCTGCTGTCCCAGCCCTGACAGCATATCCAGCTGGGATGGCTGTACAACTCTCTCAATATCACAAATTAACAGGACTAGATGGAGGATATTTCTCGAGCAGCACACAGCAGCACATAAATGGTTAAAGAACTGATACCTGGGTCAGTAGGAAGCATGGGAACTGCCTGAACTAGCTCCCACAAGGCCAGCTTCCACAAGGCCAGCTTTTGCAAACATAACCCCCTGAGCAATCTAACATCTCCCCTGCCTGCCAGCGGGGTCATGTTTCATGGAAGGACCAGACCTGCCTAACCTCGGGCTTTTGGGGTTGCTTGTCAGGCTCCCCGATGGCCTCTCGGAGCTCTAGGACTCTTGGTACCATTCTGGCCATGATCCACAGATGTCACAATTGCAGGTGCTGAAAGCTGTGAACAGCACATTGGATATAGCAGAGGTGGGATAGAGATGGGTCCTATCCAGGCAGCGCAGGAGAAAGAGTTTAAGCCCCACCACCAGCCAGAAACACTTGATTTTCCCAATTTAACAACAGTTACAAAAGAGCTAGCTGTTGGATGGCAGTGAGAACGTGGGGGGTGGGGGGAGGAGGTGTTATTTGCAGCACGAAATTGGAAAGGTGGAGAGATTCTCAAGAGCATTCTCACTCCCCATGACTGACCTGGTCCCAATACAGTGATGCTTTCCACTGGCCAATAAGCAGAAGGGAAGAGGAACCATCCCAAAGCCAGGTTGCAGACCATGTGTGTGAAGCTCTGGAGACTTAATCATCCCTTGGCCGGAGGATCTTACACAACGCACCAGTAGAAATCTATAAACAGCAATGGGCCAGATTCCTCCTGGGACAAAGTGGGCTCGACTCCACCAAAGTTGATGCAATGACACCACTTAGGCCCTTGGCCAGCATGCCGAGGGATCCTGGGAAATAAGCTAGGCACACAGGATTTCACCCAGAGTGCATCTTGCAAGTGCCAGGGGCCAGTGGCACCTCATTTCAGCCCTGCAGCCTCTTTCAGTTCCAGTCTTAGGCCCCACTCAGCCTGGCCAATGCTCCTCAGTCCTGACCCGCAGCTCCCCCTGTACTCCAGTCCATATCCCTGCAATGAGTCCTGCTTGGGCAGCTCACTGCTGACCTGCAGCCCCTGCTATCCCATGCTGGGCCCCAATGACACATCCATTGGCGGTGAGCTTGTCAGACATCCCTCGCCCCTCCCCAGCTGGCACTATACAATCATCCTCTTTAGCCAGCTCCCAGCACTCGCTAGGGTAAAGCAAACACCTCCAGCTGTTCCAGCGTAGATATTAGTCCACTGATTTTACTGCTTCAGGAACAATTAATGAGCTGCAGAGAGCAGCCCTGGCCAGGACCAAGCCCATTAACCTCTTCTGGTGCTGAGGTGGCAACATGCATTCATGGTTAATACGTAGGCAACCCTGGCTCCTTGCAGCAGGGGCTACTGGAAGGACATGTGTGTTAGGCTTCCCATGTCAGCATATGTCAGAAGACTGATGATCAGGCTACAGGAGCTCAGATCAGGAGTCCTGGCCAGCTCACACCAGGAAATGATTGTGGCTTGTCAGTTTTACTCCTGTACTCGTGATTTTGCATGTTGTATCATGTCACATGGAATTAATGCAGCCTGTCCTTGTTGCATGCAGTCTCTAGCATCCTCCGAGGTCCTGCTCTCCCACCGGACCCTGGGAGGAGTCCAAGATGGTGGCCAGTTGCTCAGCCCATGTGAAGCACTTTGCTTGTGCCCCAGGATCTCATAGAACCCCAACAAATTACACTGGAGTTAAAAAGAGATGGCACAGTATAATCTTTTCAAGAAGCCAGCAGGCTGCAAACAAACCACTCTACATTCCAGGAGGAGCAAGTTTAACTGAACCTGCTTGGGCTATGATCAGGATTTGAACTTGAGACCTTCAGTGCTAAAAGCATGAGCCTCTGCCACTTGAATTACAGGAATAACTCCCCTAGATTATAGCAGTAGTAGACACTCATCTTCTTATGTGGGCCAGCCACTAGGGGAAACAAAGACACACACTGTGTTAGTGTGTGATACAGAACCTCTCTGGGACAAATCTGAGACAGAGATCACCATGTGCCTTACTCTTATATCAATTTGTCTTCAGACATTTCTGCTCTGAACTCAAAACGTCTCTTCAACCAGCTGATTCAGCCACTCCCACTGCTCTGCTCCACTCCACTCACCCTCAGTCCCAGCTGCAAAGCACATTCAGAAGACACAGGATCAGACTTCGGTGGGAAATTGTTTTTCTCTAGTTTCCTTGATTTTTGGTTATTTTGTTCGTTTTTAAACTGACCTTGGATTCCTCTGCAACTTATCTGACACCTTGCCTGTACCCTCCCCTCCTTTCACCTTAGGGGTAAACACTAAGGACATGTCTACATGGGGAAAGGTTTGCAGGTTATACCAGCATCAGAGTGCCATTGCTGGTATCACTTATGGTTAAGGGTATAATTTGGTCACGGGTATTTTTAATAAAAAAGTCATGGACAGGTCACGGGCAAGAAACAAAAAATCACAGGCCGTGACCTGTCCATGACTTTTACCATAAATACCCCGACTGAATCTTAGGGAATGAGGGACGGTCTGAGGGGTGAGCACTGTGGGGGTGAAGCCTAGGGTGACCAGATGTCCCAATTGTATAGGGACAGTCCCGATTTTGGGGTCTTTTTCTTACATAGGCTCCTATTACCCCCCACCCCCATCCCAATTTTTCACATTTGCTGTCTGGTCATCCTAGGAAGCCTGTGCACTAGTAGTGGGGGGTCTGCTGCTGCTCCCACCACCACCGAGGTGGGAGCCCCAGGGGGCCGCTGCCAATCTGGCTGTCACCAGGGATGGCGGGGGAAGACCCAGGGCCAGCAGCTGCTCTGGCCACCCCAAGATTGCTGCTGGAGATGCTGAGCTGTGGCTGCTCCCGCCACCCCCGGGACTGCTGCTCAGGTGGTCCCTAGGGCCAGTCACATCAGCTGCTGCTCGGGTGGTTCCAGGGGCCAGCTGCTCAGGGCTGACAGAGCAGCGGCTGGCTGCAGAGCCATTTCAGCAGCAACCAGTGTGGTTGTCCCCAGGGCCACCTGAGAAGCTATCCCCAAGGCAGCTGCTTGGGCGACCCTGTGGTCAGCCACACAGGCCGCTGCAGAAGTCACAGAGGTTGCAGGAAGTCATGGATTCCGTGACTTCTGTAACCTCCATGACAAACAAGGAGCCTTACTTAAGGTTGGTGAATGAAATAAGTGATAGCAGCAGAAGCATTTTTTTTAACCTGTCTACACATTAGGGCTTCTGCCAGTTAGAATCATAAATCACACTTGAACTGGCACTGCTAGTGTAGACTGGGCCTGTTTTGGAACCAGCCTTGTACACAGAGAATGCAGACTCAGTCGGGTGCAGCTTCCTGTCTTCAAGAGCATGCGTGTGGGGATATAGGAACTTCTCTCCCTACACCACACACACACTTCACATTCATCTACACTACAAAACCACAATGCAATTCAACATGTGCTAGCAGATGCTGGACAAAAGGGGCTAGGGGCTGCAATAGCAAGGGCGGGGGGCAGGCAAACTGCAGGCCTAAGGTGCACTGGCAAAGCTGTGTGGGGAGTACAGAGCTCTAGGGGGAGATGGGGGCTGCAGGTCAGGTTTGAGGGGCATTGGTGGAGCTGTTTTGAGTGCTAGGACTGGAATGGTTGCGGGGGGAGAAGGGAGGGAATGGCTGTGGGTCAGGTTTGAGGCATGTTACAAAGTTGCCAACTCTCATGATTTTACCACGAGCCTGGTGATACGGCGATATTGGGTGCCTTATTCAAAGCCCCAGCTCCTGGAGTCCTGTGCTCAGATGAGAATCTGAGGTTTCATTTTAAAAAGAATGGACATTCTAACCTCCACGGTCAAAGAGAAGAGCTTGGAAATCGAATCTGAATGCATCCTAAAGGCTCAGAAACTAAATGCAAGAAAATGAACCGAAACAGTATTGTTTTTAAAAACAAATCTCATGAATTTTACACCAATCCTGTGACTCAAAGAAGGAGCCTGACTAATGATTTCTGAACATTTGGAGTTGGCCATGCTGCATTGGAAGAGTTGGGTGAGAAGTCTAGGGCAGGCATAGCAGGGTGGGGTGGGGTGGGACATGCTTCAGGACTGAGGTGCACTGGGGGACATACTATGGGGTGATGCTGCAAATCAGGTCAAGGGTGCATCAGCAGAGCCACACGAAGACCCCCAGACTGGAACCAAGGAAGATAGAAAGCTGCCCTGACAGAACTGAGGGTAGAATCCATCACTGGAATAGCAGGCGGTGCAAATCAGGACTATGGTGCATTCGCACAGCTGCGCAGATGCCTGGCCTGGACTCCTAGAGAGAGCTGCAGTCAGGATTGCAGGGCATCGGCAGAGCCAGATAGGACACCAGATTTATTGAAAGAAGCTATCTTTGAAAGCCCAAAAAATCATCTAGAAATTAAAAAGAGCCAAACAGGTTGCTTCTGCCAAATTTGTTAAATACCTTCAGACTACGGATCCTGCAGCCAAGCCTCAGACCCAGGTTGTGAACGTGGCTATTACAAGCTCCAAGAAAGCCTGGGCTTTTGGTGGAAGGGAGAACAGCTAAAATATCAGGTAGGGGGCTGGGTCTGCAATCCAGGCTGGGAAGACAGAGGGACAACCAGATGCTCATGGGTGGCGGGTGAACCTCCCCTTCAGGGAGACTATCCCCTGGCCTTCCCCCTTCTGCCTGAGGCACTGCCCGCTGGAGCCCTGAGGGGCCCCCCATGGCTGGAGGAGCCCCCGCCAGCCTCAGGGGACAGAGGGGGTCCTCAGGGTGGAGCATTGGTGAGGACACGGCCTGGGTTAGGGGAGACTTAGCCTCCCCTGGCCTATGATACGCGCCGCCCATGCAGATGCTTCTGGGTTCAGGGAGCAGACAGACAGCGGGAGATGAGGAACGACACATGGTGAAATTGCCCTGGGCCACCAGAGAGAGAGAAGGGGAAACAGAACTGTTCTGAGTCAGACAGCAGACATGCTGCTCCCTGTTTGCCTTCTCCAGCAGAGCTGGCAGGGACCTTTGGGAAGCGGGACAAAGTCTCACTCTGGCCCCAGCCAGAGTTCAAAGTGCCTCCAGGGGAGCAGAGTCAGCATGGCTTCCCCTCTTATCTCTCCTTGGCTTCCTCTGCATATATGATACAGCACGATTCCAGTACATCAGCAGCCCTCAAACGCCAGGCTCAGCAAAGCAGCACATTCCAGTCAGCTGAGCTCAGGCACTGTCACAAAGGTTGGGGCAGCGTAGGAACCTCTGCTCCTCCCCAGCCCTGACCTTTGCTTTCAGCTGAGGAATGGACAAAACACCCTGTCCAGGAGCTGACTGATAGCAGTGAATCAGCCTGGCGGCATATTCAATACGGTCACTGGCTGGCTATGACTGACTGTAATTTATATAGGGCCTTTTACCCAGACAGTCCATCAGACTGCATGGGGCGAAAGCAAACAATCTGCATTTGAATACAGCTCAGTGAAAATGTCTATGCCTAGGAACAAAGCATGCAGGCCACACTTACAAGCTGACGGACTCTATCCTGGAAAGCAGTAACTCTAAAAAAGATTTGGGGGTCGTGATGGATAATCAGCTGAACAGGCGCTCCCAATGTGACGCAGTGGTCAAAAGGGCTAATGCTAGCCTGGGATGCATCAACAGAAGAATCACAAGTAGGAGCAGGGAGGTTATTTTACCTCTGGATTTGGCCCGGGTGCAACCGTTGCTGGAATCCTGCGTCCAGTTCTGGTGCTCACAATTCAAGAAGGATGTTGATCAACTGGAGAGGGATCAGAGAAGAGCTAAGAGAATGATTAAAGGATGAGAATATCAAGCCGTACAGTGATTCATGGAGCTCAGTCTGTTTAGCTTAAAGAGAAGGTGAAGGTGTGACTCAAATACAGTGTATGATTAAGGCTGAAAATCTTTCACAGAGGTCATGGAAGTCACAGATCCTGGAACTTTCTGTGACCTCCATGACTTCCAGTAGCTGACCCCAGGACGCCCCAACAGCTGAGGCCAGCCACACCAGCCGCTGCTCCAGCGGCCCCAGGCAACTGGTCCCAGGCACTGCCCTGGAGCAGTAGTCCGGGAGCAGCAGCAGCACTCCAGGCTGTCCCTGCCCAGAGGAGCAGCAGTGCTGGTGGAGCCTTGGGCCACCCCCAGAAACAGCATTGGCAGCAGGGCTCCGAGCTGCCCCCAATCCCCAGGAGCGGCAGAGTCAGCTGGAGCACTGCCATCCCCCGACCCCAAGCAGGTAAGGTTTTGTTAAGGGTATTTTTAGTAAAAGTCACAGAAAGATCATGGGCTGTGACTTTTTGGTTATTGCCCATGATCTATACATGACTTTTACCAAAAATACCCGTGACTAAATCGTAACCTTATCTATGAGTACCTATATGGGGAACAAATATTTAATCATGGGCTTCAGTCTAGCGGAGGAAGGTCTAACCCGATCTAATGGCTGGAAGCTGAAGCTGGACAAATTCGGGCTGGAAATAAGGGGTACATTTTTAACAATGAGTGTAATTAAACAAGGGAACAATTTATCAAGGGTTGTGGTGGATTCTCCAGCAATGCCAATTGTTCAATCAAGACTGGATCTTCTTCCAAAAGATTTGCACTAGAAATTATTTTGAGGAAATTCTCTAGCCCATACTATACAGAAGGTCAGATTAGGTGATCATAATGGACCCTTCTCACCTTGGAATCGATGAAACTTTATGAACACTCAAATACTTCCCACTGAAATGCAGCCACCAGAGTTACAAACTGACCGGTCAACCATATCCCTGATTTGGAACTGGGAATACGCAATCAAGCAGCAGCCACGACAAAAAAAAAAAAAGGCAGATATAGTACAGTGCTGTGTTAAATGTACAGTACTAAATAAATAAACGGAAAGTTTAATAAAAGATTGACAAGGTAAGGAAACTGTTTCTGTGCTTGTTTCATTTAAATTAAGATGGTTAAGAGCAGCATTTTTTTTCCTGTTGAACAAAGTTTCAAAGCTGTGTTAAATCACTGTTCAGCTGTAAACTTTGGAAAGAACCAGAATGTTTCGTTCAGAGTTACGAACAGCCTCCATTCCGAGTTGGTGCTGCTGATGAAACAGAAGCACTAAGGGATCGTGTGTAATGGCCTTACCGGGTTAGGGGAATGTGACCATAGGGACAGTGTCACAGCCTGCTCAGTGTAAACCTCCTGCCTAGCACACACCCGCAGCATTGTTGTTCCAAAGCTTTGGCCTTGTATAGCCTGTGACCTCTCGACCCTTCGAGAGTCGAGGCGATGAGGGTCTGGCAGAGCCGGCTGCTTACGCAGGGCTCTCAAATCCCTCTGAGGGAGAGGAAACATCTGCAGGAGGGCTCAGAGTTCAGGAGCACTGCGAGGAGCCAGCTGAAGTTAAAATACAGACTGAACGCCAGCTCAGCAGAATCCAGGAAGAGAGAATGTGGGTTACTGCTGTACCTCACTGGAAATGGGATCCAGGTCAAGTCAGAGCCCAGGGACAACACAGCTCCTGAGCTCAGTGCAATAGCTGTGTAATGGGTGGCAAAGGAGGAGGCACTAGGAGCTGCTACTCTGTACAAAGTGGCCTTGATGGTGCTTAGCAAATGGGCCATGCTGCACTGGGTACGGTGATGGAAACGTGCCCTGCTAGGGCCACACGTTCCAAGGAATGGGGGAGCAGTGCATGCACTCAGCCACCAAATGTACCAACCCCGCCCCCAGCATTCTATTGAGAGCAACATAGAGCAACCAGATCACCCCCGGGATCTGGACCCAAGCTCTGGAGTGTCTGAAATCCAAACCTGAATTTTGCAGTGGGCCCCCATTTCAAAAAATGGGCTGAACCCAGATCCCAGGCTGGAGAGGGGAGACTCCTTGGAAAGGGCAAAGAACTCTCATCCCTCCAGGTCACACGGGTCCTAGGGGAGGGGCGGTGCAAGCAGCCCCAGCTTAGCAAAGGAGGCCAAGCTTCTCCAGCCAAATGCTGCCAACCTTGCTACAGCAGGCAGGGAACACACTGGCAGGTGATCAAGCATTAACTTCACAGCAATTAGATCATTTGAACAGCCATCACCCTTGTCCAAAGATCAACCAGCATGGTACGCTTTGCTAATGCCTGGCCCCCTGAAAGAGGATAAGGGCCATCTACCTCCACTACCTGCTTCACTCTCGGTTACTTCTTCAGGTCAACTTTGAAAGACCAGGTCACCCAAGGGAAGCCCTGACTAACAAGGGCAGATATAAAGTCACCCCGCAGAAACCCAAGGGCGCTGCTGGCTCTCTGCCCACTCCAGGCTGGCACAGGGACCCAAGGAAACAGCTGTGCAGTGACAAATGAGGTCAAAAACACACAATGATCTAGGTCTTTCTCTAGGATCACCCTCCAGGCAGGGATCACTGCACAGCCAGCTGCAGACGGGAGGCAGGCTCCACTGCACAAGTCTACTCCCTTCACAGCACCCTCACCGCTGCCTCATTGCAACAGGCCATGGCCACGCACAGACACCGTAGCTGTCAGTCAGTAGCCCTATCATGCACTGGGAATTAAACTGCCATGCGGGGGATGGATGGTGTAGCTCAGGGGAAGATTAAAGTGACACAGAGCCCTTTGCACTGAGCTCCCCAGTTCAAACCCAGCCAAGGCGAGTGGAGGCTGGAAGCTGCTGCCAGGGGTTTTTGGTGGATCCCAGTCCAGGGCCATATGATCAAGCACCCTGCAAACCAGCAACACCATTGGCACATCAGACCATAAGATCGGTCATGCTGAGTCAGACCAAAGGTCCGTCTAGCCCAGTATCCTCTCTGCCGACAGCACCAGGTGCTTCAGATGGCGTGAATAGAAGAGGCAATCAAGTGATCCATCCCATCATACTGTCCCAGCTTCTGGCAGCCAGAGACTTGGGGACACCCAGAGCATGGGGCTGTGTCCCTGCCCATCCTGGCTACTAGTCATTGAGCGACCTATCCTCCACACATGCCCCCTTCACAGCAGCCCCAGCAGATGCCAAGGAACAAATGGACAATGGAGACAGAACTCCCCTCTTGCCGGAGCCCCCCGGCTCAGGGCTGAGGCACGCTGGCAGGGCAAGATGGCTGGGGGAAGCCTGGCCCCTGTGCTTACCCTAGTGAATAAGAAAAGGCATTCTGCCTCCAGGGGCCTCCTCTTGCCTTTTGCAGGATACAAATAATCCTCCTGGGGAGCCACTCAGATCCCAGGGCTGCCAACCTGGCACCTTTCTCCATCAGCCCCTGCACACTTCAACAAGAGACACAGCCCAACAGCCACTTATCCTAGAATCCCAGCCCCCATCTGGGACAGAGGGCAAAGGCAGAGCCCCAACACCAACCTACGCTCTCTCTAGCAGAGGGCCACTGTTCCGGCCCAGTCTCACAAGCCTAGTGTATCAACAGCACAACTCGACCAGTCTCTCCTGCCCCTCCCCAACATCCCCATGGCACCCACTATCTGTGCACAAAGACAGTAGAACCTCCCCACACCTTACCCTGCCATCTGGCTACTGATAAGGGGTTACTTGGAGGCACAGGACCCTTCCAAAGGGCCAGTGCTTCACAGCCATCTCCTGCGTCTGCATGTAACTGCAGCAGGAGGGCTTTGGCAGACTGGGACAGAGGGCTCCGTGGTTTCATAGGTCGAGAGGTGGAAAGAGCACCTGGCTGCAGTGTATGATCCAGTAACTAGAGAGAAAAGAGGAGGTAGCATGGAGTCAGGAGAAGCCATGGAGACCCCACCAATATGGCCACAGCAGTAAGCACAGGTGAAAGGGTTAAGCGTCAATGCACGAGGGGCCAGGGACCCTCTCCCTTCGCCACTCCCACCCAGTATTGGGAGCCAGCGGGGAGCCCATTGCGACTGAATTATTATTTAAAGCACTGTCAATTTAAAAAAACATTGCAATGAGGGCAAAACTGCCCATTTTGAACTTTTTGGAACAGAACATTTCAATTTTCCTTTTTGAAATGACTTTTCATTGCAATTTGCTTTTATTCTGAAAAATAGTACGAAATTTTAAAAGATGCAAAATTGGAATGCTTTGATTTTGTCAAAACAAAACAGGCTGATCGACATAAAGTGATTTTTTTTCCAGAATTTCAGTTCACAAGGAATTCAGATTTTTGTTATTTTTATTTTCGATCCAGAAGAGAAGGCATTTTGAAAGTGCGAAACTCCCCTTGAAATACCCATTTCTCAACAGCCCTACTCATCACCCAACCTCAGAATTTCTGGCCTAAGAGCTTTGACATTGGCTTAAGTGGAAGCAGGATGAGACCCTTGAATGCATTTGAGGTTGGCTCTGTTATTAGTATTTTACAAGCATTTTCTCACTGTATCTTCAAATGCCCCATGGAAAGTTTGTGATGGGTGGTGCTAGGACTTAGGGAAATGTATGGCTGGAGTGAGGAGGGAATGCAGAATAGGATTTTGCATTAATTTGTATTGCAACAATCCAGTCCCCTGTTCCCAGAGAGCAATCTTGACTCCAGGGTGGTCAGGCTTGCTACACAGAAGATTTCATAAACACTGTCAAAACAAAGAGAGAGAGGAACAATCCATTCACTCCATTTGACCAGAGTTTAGAGTGTGGGGCAGTTACAGAGGTCCAGATCCTCAGGTGCCTAAATACCTTTGAAGATCTGGGCTAGATAGCTTCATAAATGGGGGGAGGACTGCAGCTTTGCACTGCCAGAGATGGCTCCAAGACTGTACGGCTGGAGATTTTTCCATTGCCTGAAGTCCCTAAGGGTCTGTCTACACTTGGAACTGGAGGTGCAATTCCCAGTTTGGGGCGACATACCTGAGGCTACCCTCGATTTTCAGCACACTGGCTCCATCATAGCTTGTGCGAGTATCTCTCTGCAAATTGAGAGTTACAGCCCCAGCTCGAAGTGTAGATGCACCTTCAGATTCTAACAGCGAGCCTGTAACTAGCCACACACTCAGCATTTTCTCCATTTCTTTGAAGTGCGAGGTCTTGGTGACTAGGCAGTCTGATTCATGGGCTCAGAAATACATAGCCCCCTCCTGGTGCTGTTACGAAGGCCTGTCCCAAATGTCCTGATACACATCAGGAGACCTTTAAGAAAAAACAGAAGAGCCCTGTGCCATCCCAGCTCACCATCAGCCCTGCTGTTTATGACTTTCACCCTCCAGCCCCACACAGCTTCTTCGGATTTCACATGACTAATTGCATGTCCCTTGTGTCACTCTCTCACTGTGGCTCCTAAAGGGTTAAAGACACTCTGATGCAGAACAGGGCATAAAAAGGAAAGACTGGGGAGCAGACACATAGTGGGTATAAACTGTCACAGCTCCACTGAAGTCTATGTGGGCGCAACAATTTACACCTGCTGTGGAGCCAGCTGTGGGATTCCAGGCTGGTGAGATGGGGGGCAGGAAATGTGAAAAGTTTCTTTGGTTTGACAGAAGGACCAAATCCCATCTTCCACACAAGATCATTCAGCTTTCCTCATGGTGCCAGATTTCAGCCACCAAAAAGAGAGAGAATCCAGAGTTCTGGATGAAAGCTCACATTTAACTCACTCATGATGGATAGTTGTTTTTCTTTCTATAGCTTTATTGCACAACAGGGTGGGTTAAGGATAAAGTTTCAGTCTGGTCTCCAATTTCCTCCCTGCTTTTGTGAGTTTAAAAAGAGAAGCAGTCATTGCTCAACTGCACAGCTTTGCAGCCTGAAAGCTGCACACCCTAACAGTGCTGAGATTCCCAAGCCTTCTGGGATAACGGGCCAGATCCTCAGGCAATGTAAATTATCAGAGCTACAGTGACTGCACTGGAGATACCCCAATTTACACTAACTGACAAAATAGCCTTGAAGCAGGGGGGCACACTGCAGATGTTTTCTTAACCAATGCCACTGCCATTCAGCCAGTGCTGTTGTGTATGAAGCCTCCCACACAATGATCATTGTCTCAGGAGTAGGAATTAGGACGCATGTGCAAGATTGGCTTGCCCCAGTTTCCCAGGGCTAAAATCCATTGCCACATCTCCTCCAGCTTGACGTGTGGACCTGCTTGCTGGAGGTTGCTCAGCAGCTAAATCAGCTCATGTGACAGGCAGTTCCAGTTCAGACCAGCTACAACTTTGCAGCAAAAACAAGAGTCTCATTTTAGCTTGGAACTGCAACTTTCGTCCTCCCATTCAGCTACCCATTCCCTGCCCAGGAGCAAAATGGCAAATCCTCTTCCAAACTAGCTTCACTTGCCTCCCCCCCGCATGCCTATCCACCTAGAGAGGAGAGCCACCCATGAAATGCTGCAGCGTGATGGCAACAGGGAAACAGAGCAGGACAGTTCATTACAGATGTAGGTACAGCTGTCAGCCCCTCAGCTGTCCCCCACCCCACTAAGAGATCTAAGGACAGTGAATACCACCTCCTTCCCTCACACCCTGCTTTTGCATCTGCAGCTCTCCCTGCCCTCAGATTAGGGTTTCCTCACTGTACCCTGGCCTGGAGGCAAGGGCTCCAAAACCAATCAATGCTGTCCTCATGTCAGCCAGGAAGGTAGCACTGGAGTAACACAGAGCAAGCACTCCCTCCCTGTTCTTCAGCCACAGCACCTCCCAGCTCTAACCCCGATCCCACTCACAGCAGTTTTACACTGCTCTAATGCTGCTGTCTTCAAGGGAGTCGCCTTGGATTCAAACCAGAGCAAACAGGAGCAGGATGAGGTCCACAATCTCTGCCAGCGCCGTGGACAGAGTGGGGGACGGGGGAGAGGCAAGTGAACTGGATTCCTAAACACTGAGATCCTCAGTGTTGTGAAGAGCAGCTTCACTGAAGCCAGTCTCAACCCTTCAGTGACCTCACAGAAAAGGCTACACATGCCCAAGGGCCAGAGACTAGAGTGAATAAGAATCAAGAGATTTTGCAATAAGCACCTTCCACCTGTGGATCTCGCACTGGAAGAGGGATCATTATCCCCATTTTGCAGATGTAGAAACTGAGAAATGGAGCGGTGCAGAGACTTGCCAAAATTCACACTGGGAGACCCAGACCTCTTAGCTCCCAGTACCCCCACTTTGCCAGCTGTAGGGAGGGAAGTGAAATGTGATTGGCGCTGTACCACAAGTGTACATCAAACTGCTTGGTCACTCAATTCTACCCCAGGGAAGTTAGCAGCTAATAGTGTGTTCCCAGTGAGGGGAGCCCCCAAACATAAAGTGTCCTGGGGCTATCGCCCCACACTGTATAAGACCTGGCCAGGGCCGCCCGGGGGGGGGGGGGACAAGTGGGGCAATTTGCCCCAAGCCCTGGGCCCCGCAGGGCTCCGGGAGCCCTGGCCCAGAGGCGGTCAGGGTCTTCAGCGGCATTTCGGTGGCAGGGGCCTTCAGTGCTGCCGAAGACGTGGAGCTACTGAAGGGCCCCCCACCGCCGAAGACCCAGACTGCCGCCAAGTAAGTAAAAGCGCTGCGGCTGTCCCGCTTTGTCCCAGGCCCCCTGAATCCTCTGGACGGCCCTGGACCTGGCTGCTAGAGGCCCTGGGCACTCTGCTCGGCTTGGCTCCCCCATCCCACTCTGCTCGGCTGGGCTCCCCCATCACACTCTGCCCTGCCGCTGGCTCCCCGGCTGTCGCAGCTTCCCAGGGCGTGCTACCCTACTGCGGCGGCCTGCCGCTGTCCCTGCCCCAGGAAGCGCCCGTCTTACCTCGGGCTTGGGCCGGCTCTGCAGCAGGTGCTCCAGGTACAGGTCGGAAAGCGCTGTCCGCATGCTGCTCACGCTGTCGCCACGGCTCGACTTGAGAGTCATGCCGAGCTCTCTGCTGTCACCCGAGCCGGCTCCTTTGCGCAGCGGCCGCTCCCACGCCGACTCCAGCCACCTGATCCGGTTCCCCTGGCTCCAGCAGAGCGGGCCGGCTCCCCGCTGCAGCAGCGGCTTCCGGGCCGGCTCCAGTTCCTGCGCAGGCTCCTGGGTGCAGACCCTGCGTTCCCCGGCCGCCTAGTACCGGAACGTTAATTCAATAAGCCGACCAGTGCCTGTAAAGCTGCTACGGGGGGCGGGATCCGGGGCTGGCCGGGCGGCTGCGTTCCCTGCCTGCGGGCTCGGGATGCTGTAACCGGCCGGGCAGCGTGCGGAGCCGGCGAGGAAAGGAAGCGCCGGGCTGAAGCGAGGGGGCGGGAGCTGGCAGGGTCACTCCCCGTCACTGCCCTGCAGGAGGAATGTCCGGGCCGGGGTGGCCGCGGCCCCTGCTCCCGCTGCGGGGGGAGAGACCGATACCAGGAACTTGGAGAGAGGCGGCTGGCAGGGGGCGTCCGAGCAATGGCTGCGCTTCCCCGCCCTGCACTAGAGTAGAAGGAAAACAAACGGGCAAGAAGAGGCTAATGGGGAAGCACAGCTTTCCCCAACCCCCAAACCTCCACGCATCCCATCCAATCCCCACCTCTCCAGCTCCCAAACCGCTATGCACCCCCTCCAATCCCCACCTCTCCAACCCAGCCCTCCCACTCCCAAACCGCCATGCGCCCCCTCCAATCCCCATCCCTCCAGCCCTGTCCCCTCCCACCCCCAGACCACCATGCACCCACTCCAATCCCCGCCTCTCCAGCCCTCAAACCGCCGTGTACCCCCTCCAATCCCCATCCTTCCAGCCCCATCTTCACCCCCAGACTGCCTTGCACCCCCCTCAAATCCCCTTCCTCCAGCCCTGTCTCCCTCACCCCCAAACAGCTATGCACCCCCTCTAATGCCCACCCTTCCAGCCCTGTCTCCCTCATTCCATGCAGCCCCCAGGTCCCATCCACAAACCTACTGCTACTGCCCTCCTACTCCCAGACATCCCTGCCCCTCTCCCATCCACATCCCCCATCTATTCTTACAAAGTGCACCCCAAAATCCTTCAACCTGCATACATTCATTCATTTTCCCAGTTCCCCTGCCACTGCACCCATAAATCCAACCACTGCCACCTGAATATTGCTCCTCCAAAACCCATGTGTCCCCAAGTCAGCCAGGTGCCCCCCACAAAATCCATCACTACAGCTCAGATGATATCTACTCCAACATCCAACTTCCCCAAAATATCAATCTATCCATATCCCAAATACCCCCAGTCATCTACCCCCACTCTCTCCCCCCAGGGAAGGAAGACACAAAACAGTCCCCAGCCCTGTGTGCCAGAGAAAGAAAGTAAGTGATGTGGGGATGGGAGAAAGAGAGAGAGAGCTGGGCAGGGCGGCTCCAGGCACCAGCATGCCAAGCGCGTGCTTGGGGCAGCAAGCCGTGGGGGGTGCTCTGCCAGTCGCTGCAAGGGTGGCAGGCAGGCTGCCTTCGGTGGTATGCCTGCGGAGAGGCCGCTGGTCCCGCAGCTTCGGCGGACCTCCCGCAGGCTGTCGCCGAATTCGCAGGACCGGGGACCTCCCACAGGCAAGCCGCCAAAGGCAGCCTGCCTGCCGTGCTTGGGGCTGCAAAATGCCTAGAGCCGCCCCTGGAGCTGGGTAAGTGGGTGCTCCAGAGGGAGCTGGGAGATGAATGGACTGCGCTAGAGGGGATTAGATGGGGGCTCTGGGGCAGAGTGAGGAGGGAGCAAGAGAACAGGAAGTTACTTAGGCTGTGAGCTCCTTGGGGAAGGAACTGCCTCTGTGTTCGTACAGGGCCTAACGCAGAGTGGTCCTAGGCTAGCCGCTACCACCTGGCTCTCCGCTCACTGACACTGAGCCCCAGGCTGTGCTCTGCTCTTTGGTGAATGACACTTGGATCTCTCTCACTCCTTTGATGTAGAACCTCTGTGCTGGGCCTGCAGTTGGACCTGTTATGTCTTGGCATGGAGCTCGCACAGGCCAGTCTCCCACTACATGTCTGGTCAAATGGGAGGAGATCATGAGGTGAGATTAATCTAATAACCTGCCCAGAAATGTGAAGTCCCACTCCCTTGGGATATTCTTAGCTCACCCCCTGCCACACTAGAACCTTTCCACAAGCAGCAGGTATTTAGGTGCTTGCATTGAGACATGAAGCACAAGGCCCTGGGCACACTTGCAGGAGTGTCTAAACCCCTTACCTGCAGCCACTGCACTCCCAGCCCAGCCCCATCACTACTTTGGGTCAAATTGAATGTTTCATTTAATTTTTGAGGTTTTTTTAACCTTTTTTATTTGTTTTTGAAGTAAAATTCAAAATGCCATTTGTTTTGAATGGAAAAAAATCAAAACTTTTTATTCTGAAAATGTAAAAATGAGCCCTTCAATCTTTTTGGATTTTTTTTCAACAAAACAGTTGGGAAATTAGCTGCAAATTTGTGAAATGTTTCTGTTGACCTGAACCTGCATTTTCTGATGGGATAAAAAAATTTAGTCTGAAAATTTTGCCCAGCACTAAATGAAAAAGCTACAGTCTCTGAAAGGACAGTCACAACGGGGTTACATTTCAACCCTCAGTCTAGGAGACCCAAACTAAACCAGCCCACTGCTCTGTACCCTCCAGGCATGTGATATGGATATGCGCGATGTATGCTCAGAGATAGGAATCAACTGTAAAACTAGAACGCAAAGTCTGAGGGTGTTGAGATTTGCCCGCCCATCCCACAGCCAGGCCCAGCTGTGAGGTCTGGATGCTGAGCCCAGTTTTCCTGAAGTCTGGAGGTATTCAGATCTGGTGTTTTGGTTCACGCTGGTCTCTAGATGCAAGATCAGCAAGCCTGTGCTTTCACCATCTCCCTGAAAGCTGATAGGGCTTTCATGCCTCTTGGGTCACATGTGTCCCCTTGCCCAATGCTTAGAGGCATTTGGTCCGAGAGAGCAGGAGTTGAATGGAGAGTCAGAAGACCTAGCTTCTATTCTCAGCCCTCCACTGACCTTGTGCAAGTCATTTCCTCTCTGTTCCCCCTCCCACCCTTTGTCTGTTTTGTCTACCTAGATAGTAGGAGACAGCTGATACCCTGAAGAGGTTACAATGTTTGTTCAGTGTCTAGTACAAGGAGACCTTGATTTTGGCTGGGACCTCTAGCTGCTAAAAGTCCCTCATGTCACAGTGCAGCCTGCTTGGGAGGGACAAGCACCAAGACTCAGAATTGCACCCAGGAAGGTTTTATCCCATTAAAATGGCATCTTTTAAAAATAAATATTTTAAACAAGAATTAATCAACACTCTTGTATATAGTTTTGTGGAGCTCACGATCAGTGCCTTTGAGCCATGTGTGGCAAGAGACCCTCCCCTTTCTGTAGCAGAGCCATGTCCTGACTGATGGAAGCCAATTCTGTCAGTGTGTGTGCCCACAGATTAAGGCATGGTACATGGACACCAGCAGGGTTTGAAGATCTATGTACTGGTAACGGCCCCATAGGAAGATGAGTTGACAAACCATTTTGCTCATTTAATGTGATCCCTATTAATAATAGACTATCAGAAAGTAGAAACAGAAGATCTATGCATTTATCTATACAGAGACCCTCAGGAAAATTAATCGGAATTAACTCAAGGTGTGAATTTAAAGTGGATTAGTTAAATCCTATTAAACCCCGTGTGGATGTTCTTATTCAGACTTAAAATGACCTTAATTCAGTTTAGTTTAATTCCCCTCAAGTGCATTAATTAACCTCAAGTGAATTAAGCTAAACTGAATTAAAGTCATTTTAATTCTGAATAAAAGCATCCACAGAGGGGCTTAATGTGATTTAACTAATCCACTTTAAATTTATTTCAGGTCAAGTCTATACTTACAATTGATGTCATCACAGGTCTCCACCCCTCTGACCGACAGAGCTAGGCTGACCTCAGACCCAGTGTACATGCAGTTAGAATGCGTCAGTTGACATAGCTGCCCTCGTATGGGGAGGTGGTGGTCTGACTCCGACTGAAAAACCCCTTCTGTCAGTGTGTGTTGTGTCTACATTGTGAGGTTATACTGGCATAGGTACAGTGATGTAGCTATGACAGTATAGTAGTGTCCTTAGTGTAGACATGCCCTCATCAGATTAGCTTTTCTGAGTGTCTCCACATAGACAAGCCCTAAGAGTTATTTGCAAATACGAAATTCAATTTGGGTGTTGAGATAATGTTTTTCATTAAGATAAAACCACCAATGTGAAAAGGAAATAAGTAACAGCACATGCTGATCTCCTATTTGTGGAACACAAACACCTAGAACTTCCTGGGGAAGCTTCCATCAGTGGAGCCATGTGCGCCTCGGCCCAACTGGCATCTCATCGCTGGACTGAGAGGACATAGGCATGTCCTCTGGTCTCTTCAGTCCAAAAGAACTCTGAGAAACCAAAGGAGAAAGGAGAAGAATGTTAAGTCACCGAAGACAGGAAACAGGGAGAAGAGGAGGAGGAGGCAGGAAGGGGAAGGAAAATAAGGGTAATGAAGGGTAATGAAAATAAGACTCAACTTGCTGTAACTACAACTTTCTCCTGCTTGATGGAATAATGCTTCTGGCCATGGCATTTAAAAGCCAGAAAGTAGTATGAGTTGTGGGATATGGGGACAAAGAAGAGAAGGCCTGTTCTAGGTGACTAGAACCATAAATCTTTCAGAGGATGGCCAGGACTTCGGTGAGGGCCACCTGTCACACCTCCTGAATGGAATAAAACAAGACTGCTCATGAGGGGACCAAGTGCAGGGCTTCTTCACAACAAGGCATCCAATGCCCTGGCTCTGCAAATGCTGTTTTTAAAGAAAGGAAATTAATTGTGCCCCAATCAAACCATTTTACTGGAAACATACTCCACAGAGAGTGAGGGCATGCATCAGCCATTGCTGTTCTGTGCAGGTTCTTATATCACACTCCTCCCTGTAGTAGCTGAGAACCTTCAGTAGCACATTCAGCAGTGTGACTAACACCTGGCACTTGGTGTTTATTCTCTCAGCCTCTCCCCAGGGGGAGACGTGTGCAGTCTTGTTAGGGTGGGGCAGTTTGGGGGGCGGGGGGCGGGTGATGTATTTTATGTAAGAGAGGCAGGTCAAAGAAGTGTAGCTTGCACTTGGAGCAGAAAGTAGGTGGGGAAGTCTGGTTCCTGGGGGAATTCATTCCACAGTCTCAGACCCTCCGCCCCCAAGAAAGCTGTCTCCTGCACAGATGAGCTTAACCCTTGTTGTTGAGAGTTCCATTGTGCTAGAGCAGTGGTTCTCAAACTTATTTGATCGCACCCCCATTCTTTGTGTCTGTAGTCGTTTATGCCCCTCCTGCCACACAAGTACATATACTGGCGCCCTGTTTTGAAGGCAGAGCAGACAGCAGCAATACCTGGCTAGGCACCCAGCTCTGAAGGCAGCACCACCTCCAGGTAGGGTGACCAGATGTCCTGGTTTTATAGGGACAGTCCCGATTTTTTGGTCTTTTTCTTATATAGGCTCCTATTACCCCCCACCCCCTGGCCCTATTTTTCATACTTGCTGTCTAGTCACCCTACCCCTAGCAGCAATGTAGAAGTCAGGGTGGCATGATATGGCATTGCTACCCTGACTTCTGCACTGCTGCTGGCTGCGGCACTGCTTTCAGAGCCAGGCACCTGGCCAGCAGTGACCGCTCACCTAAAGCTTCCCATGCCCCGCAGGGGGGCATGCCCCCAGTCTGAGAACCTCTGTAGAGGAATGAAGCTATCAACCACAGTCTTCATCCCAGAGCTCTAGACAAGAGGAAACTAGTCTTTTCTTCCAAGGGAAGACTACCTGTTTTTTATATAAACATCAGCCCTACAGTATTGGGGCACAGAGGGGGGCTGTGTAATGTGCACTCAGCGCTAGGCTATGCACACACTTACGTGATGCAACAGAGAAGGAGCATGATCCCCAAGGCAAGGGGGAAGATGTACAGAGCTGCCCGGGGGAAGGACCCACGGATATGGGTCCAGAGATCGTCCATGTAGTCTGCCAGCCAAGACCTGCGGACTCCTGCAGAGGTGACACATTCTAGTCAGCAAAAGGAGCAAGGTGATGGAGGGATAGAATAAAAAATCTGCTACAGGGATGTTCTTTGTGAAAAAACACCACAGGGAAAGAAGGTATGTGGCACCTGATCCTGTCTGTGGGAGATCCAATAAAGTATCACACTGGCGAGTCCCTGCTGCTTCCTCACATGCCCCGCCAGTTATCTCACCCACCTTGTCTCTCCATAGCCCAGAGAATGAGGAATGGATAGCTCTGAGGACTGGTGTTGGAATATGGCACCTGACCATTCTCCCAGTGAACTCAGTTGACCTCAGTAGGAACAGGATAGGGCCCAAGGCAATTTGCATCTCTAGGTCACTTGTTTCAATGTAAATGAGGCTGGTAGTGCCCATCTGATGGCTTGTTAGTAGCCTACGTGGAACAAGCTGGTTGTCTGGTAATATAAGAAGGTTCTAACTTGGTACAGTAGAACCTACAGACATTCTTCTGACATCTGTGAAGCAACGGAGATCCAGATCCCATGTGTCTTTTCTTGGCAGACTCCTTTGTCCCAGAGCCACATGAGGGTTGGATCCTGGGCTGAACATAGATACTTGGGAGAAGGTGGGTTCTGTCTCATTAGGTTTTGGAACCTGGAACGCAGGTTTTGGGAAAGCTGAAACTACCTGAATAGCATTCAGAAAGACTGGAACATCTCTAAGGACTCATCTGCCTGGGGACACTCAGGAAAGTTAATTCAAATTAACTTTTAAAGTTGATGAGTTAAACTTCATTAAAACTCTATCATTCAGAATTAACATGGCTTTAATTTGGTTTAATTTAATTCTGTGAATTAAGCAAAATGGAATTAAGGTCACTTTAATTCTGAATGAGAGTGTCTACACAGGAATTTAATGCAGTTTAACTCATCCACTTTAAATCCACACCTTTAGTTAATTCAGATTAACTTTCCTGAGTGTTCCCATGTAGACAGACCCCAATATTAATTGTTAAATGTTGCGGTTTTCTCAGAGTTATTTGAACAGAGACCAAGAGGACTCGTTTTAGCTGGCCCAAGGAGTGAGATTTTTCATAAAAGTAGATTTAGAAAAGGACCAATAAATCAGAACTTATTCTGAAGCATGAATAGTATAATTCAGTTCCTGTTCCATTCGCCCCTTTTGATCCTACATAGCCCATAGTGTTTAACTATTAGAACTAAGAATACACTTATCTTTTCACTTGCCTAACCTTGTGACTGTCCTTTGCCATTATAAGGAACAAGAGCTCAAGGAGGAGATAAGTCTAGTGTCAGTGCCCTCGATGCATGTTATTTTTAGTTCTATACAAAGCAATCCAAGAGACAATCCTTAACTCTGAGCCCATCTTACAAAGGAAATGGAGGGTCATTTGGTGGCAGGGTAAACAAATTATATTCTGCCCTCTTGAAATATCCACACACCCCTTTGGCACAGGACAGGAGTGGAGAAACTAGCTATGATGTTTCATAACCACATTACATGTCCCCCACCCAGTTGGCAGTAACCTGCCCCCTTGGCAGCAGTTTTAGCAGAGTGACCACAAACTGAATGGATCATGATGACTGAACTCCTCTCTTGTCGCTAAAACTGGTTCCTCTTAGGTCCAAGTGTACATAGCTTGGGCCAGTGCTGTAGATGCTCTTATGGATACACTGAGAATTTATAGTTTCAGAACTGCAAATCCTGTCCCTTTCTCCAGCACTGAACTGACTTCAAGGGAACAATAAGCCTCACATCCATCGTGTACCTCAGCTTCCAGATCCCAGACACCAGGAGAGGGTGGGGGGTTAAAAATACGTCATCTATGAGCACTAGACAGGTCTCCAGCACAATGGATCTGGCAGTACCGTTCTTTACTTCCAGCCCATAGAGCTGGAGGCCTGTCTCTACATAATGTGGCTTTAGCTGCTGCTTTTGCTACTTACGTTGGATTTCCTGGCCTGATGCTCCTCTCTCTCCCACAGCAAAGGGGTAAACTTTCCCCTTCTCCTGCCAAGTCAGAAGTCTTCCTGGGACTGGTTTCTGGGCTCCCTGCTCTCTGATCCTGAAGCGGTGCCTGGGTGGGTGGGAGATAACCTCAGGCTTGGAGGTAGACTGGTAGCAGGTGGCAGAGACAATCAGCTGGACTAGCAGAGGAAACACAGTCTTGTGCAACAGCAGTGCCATGGCTTCTTCCTGCCAGGGGACTTCTCACAGGGCTGGATTCTCCTCACCTGGTTCCACCTGGCCTCTCTCACACTTGCCAGGCCCTAGTCTTGATCTTTAGGCATTCTTTGACCACAAGAAGAATGAAAAGTGTAAACAGGTTGGGGTTTTGTTATTCTGAGAAAAGACTCATCAGTTACTAAGGAGAAAATTTCCCAAATCCATTCCCCTTATTACAGCAGAAAAACGTATGAGCCCAACATGCTGGTGAGTAACTGTTCACACAGGGCCTGATCCAAAGCCGAGTGATGTCAGTGAGAACCTTTCCACTGATTTCAGTGGCCCAAATAATGCACAACTGTGCCTGTAGTGCCTGTTTGGATGCGCTTATACAGGCTTACGAGGGTGCAAATTGCAGTCCATCTTTGAAAGTAGTCCCTTAATTCTCTACTCCCTGGCTAGCCAGTCAGACGGGCTCTTAAGTGTATTCTTGCTAGAAAGAGCATCTCACTAAGACAGATTCTGAATTTATTAATACAGAGGCAAGGCCTGAGCTATAAAGCTGGGATTCCAACATCCCCACTGTTTGGGGAAGTCTGGATCCAGGATTTGGATGTCTACAGAATGATCCATGGACTCACACCTTGTCATCTGATTGCAGGCATAGCTAGGAATTGTGCTGTTATGAGCATCTCTAAAAACTTTCTTGTGCATCCCTAGGGGAAGAAGGGCTGTTTGGATTCATGCTTTCCTTATCCTAATAGTGCATGAGGCAGGCTCATAACAATGAAACTACTGCTGTGGGAGCCTATAAATGCAGAGAGCAAACTACAATCCTGCAGCTAACCATGGTATAAACAGCAGGGAAGAGAATTACTCTGAAATATGAAGAGAACCATTAAGATCATAGCCAAGATAGAAGAGAACCTATTGAATCAGCCAGTCCACACCCCTGCCAGAGGCAAATGGAGTCCCCCAACAGAGAATATATCTGATATTAAATTGACACTGCATCTGAACATTACAAATATTGCTGGGAGACAGGAGTTGCCAGACAACAGCAGTGCATCCTCTTTACCCTGCCCCCACAAGCTGCAGATGCTGCATGGAAGATACAACAGACAATGACTTCTCAGATATCTGACACTCCTGAGGGCATTAAATACATTCAGACAGCATGGGGGATCTTCAGTGTAATTGACAGCTCCCTGATTCAGCTCATACAAGGAGAAGGCTGATCCTGTAGTTAAAGTACTGGGCTGGGTTCAATTCCTGGCTCTGCCATGGGCTTGGATAGGTCACTTTGTCTCTCTCTGCCATGGTTCCCCACCCCCTGTAAAGTGGAGATAATAGCACTGCCCCACCTGATGGAGGTTTTGTGAGAATGAATACTTGGGAGGGGCTCAGATGGGGCTCGTAAGTACCTGGATACATGTAATAATAATAATCCTGAGCTCTTCTATAGCATTTTTCAGGTGTACTCTACACAGGAGGCCAATGCCATGATCCCCATTTTACAGAAAAGGAAACTGAGGCACAGAGCGGGGAAGTGACTTGCCTAAGGTCACCCAGCAGATCAATGTAGTGTGGGAATTGACCCCAGCTCCTATTCACTAGGCCCCCTCCCCTCCCTCTGGGTTGTTTCCCATTTTTGGGTCTGGTTCTGTATTTTGTGAAAACATAAGACTAGCCATATTGGGTCAGACTAATGGTCCACTAACCCAGTGTCCTGTCTTCCAACCGTGGCCAATGCCAGGTGCTTCAGAGGGAATGAACAGAACAGGTAATAATCAAGTGATCGATTTTATGCAGCATGGGATTCATTCTGGGAATAATAAATTGTTGCTAATTAATGTTAATTGTCCCCTTACATCAGTCTCCCATATCTGTTTTCATAGAATTGGTACTGAGAACCTACTGTTACAGCAGCAGGGTTTGACATTACCAGTATCAAGTGTCTCCCCTGGCTAGTGTGCTTCCTGGTCATGCACAGGATTGAAATGAGCAGCACATTTTAGGTCGAAAAGTAATTTCCTTTTGGGATATAACAGGAAGAAAGTTGGGGGTGGGTTAGGCCTTCCTGGAAGTATTGAGGGTCTGTCTGTTAAGGTCAGATAAGTGTCCCCCACCTGGTCAGTTTCCTGGGCCTACAGAGCCCCCTAAGTGTACCACAGGTGATCGATTTCCTGGGCCCGCAGGGTTCCCAGATGTACCTCATGTGGTCAATTTCCTGGATCTGCAGGGTCTCCCAGGGATGGCTGGGTCTGGATTCTGCTGTTTCTAGAGTCCTGACCAAGAGATAGAATCATAGAATATCAGGGTTGGAAGGGACCTCAGGAGGTCATCTAGTCCAACCCCCGCTCAAAGCAGGACCAACGCCAACTAAATCATCCCAGCCAGGGCTTTGTCAAGCCTGACCTTAAAAACCATTTTTGCCCTGATTCTCTTGTCATTTGCCGTTTTATTTGGGGGAAAAGCCCTTTTTAGCCAGCATTTTGACATTGTAACAAATGGTTTTTTTGGTGCCTTTCAGTGTCGGGGAAATTTTTTTTTCTTTTTAAATGCTTTAAGAAATTAAAATGTATAGAGGGAGAGGAATAAAAGCCCAAAGCAAAGACACTGTAAGGAGGCGCCCTGGCTCCCCGTCGCACCTGAGGGGAACGAGCCAGAGCAGACACCCCCATGGGCGGAGCCACTACCGCCTGTTCCCGCCCTCCGGAAGTCAAGGGGCAGGAGAGGAAGTATAAGAGCCGGGGCTCAGAGCTCAGTTCAGTGCTGGCCGCCGAGGAGGATGGACGTAGAGGCCCGAGCTCCCGCTCGGCCCAGCCTACCTCAGGCCCACTACGCCGAGGAGCGCTGGCGGGAGCTGCCCCGGGCCCACTATCCAGAGGAACGCTGGCCGAAGTTGCCCCGGGCCCACTCTCCCGAGGAGCGTTGGACCGACCTGCCCCGCACCAAGTACCCCGAGGACCTCCAGCCGCAATGACCCTGTGCCGGCTATCTGGAGGAGCCACCGGACCCTACGGCCTCCCAGATTTCCGAGGAACCCATGGTCTGGGACCTGCCGATGGCCGTCGAGGAAGGACAGGTACCGGGAGAAAGGGGGATTGGAAGTAGCCCGGGGGCGGCTGACCACAGTCAGGCCGCAGAGGGCCCCGAGCCTATGGTCGTATGTACCGGCCACGATCCCTACTGATCACCCAGTCAGTGTGTTTCGATGCGGATCCCCACTGACCGCCTTAGTGGCGACAGCCGCTACTAGGGCCCCAGGCTGGAATGCAGAGGAGTGGGTGGGCCTGTGTTCCCCCTGCCACCTGTAACCGGGTGGCAGTATCCCCCTTCACCCAGAGCTACAGTTTGTCTGGTGCCCCGCCTGGAGCAAGGGGCCGGGGGCCCCTGAAATGTTTGTTGCTCTGCCCTGCTCCAAAGGGTCAGAGCCCCTGAACTGTTTGCTGCTCTGCCCTGCCTGAGGGCTTGGGCCATAGACTTTGTTTGCTCAGCCCCCTAAGCTGAGCCTGGACTGTTTGCTGCCCGCCCTGTCTAAGGCCAGGGCCTATAGACTTCTGTTTGTTCAGCCCTCGAGTACGGGAGCGGAGTGTGAGCCGTCCGGCGGCCTGGAAGGAGGCACCCTGGCTCCCCGTCGCACCTGAGGGGACGGAGCCCGAACGCACCAGCTTACAGACACCCAGAAAAAGGTCACTGGCCTCTTGGCAGGATCCAGGATGGCCTGTGCATAAGGAATAGACAGCGTAGTTCTGTGTCACAGCAATGACTATGACCCAGATTCTCAAGCTGTGGCTGTTGCAGCTCAAGAGGTAGTTGCAGAGGTGGTCTTTGCGTTCTCCCAATCCTGGGCCAGCTGCGTTGACAAGCCAATTCCCTGGCATAATCTAGAACAGCCTGAAGGCAGTTGTAAACAATACCAGGTGTACAAAATATCTCTTATGCCCCCTGTGCTGGCAGGTAGGAGTAGGGGTGTTGTAGGAGCCAGTATACCAGCTCTGTACTACTGATGAGCCCTATGTGATACTCCTGTGGGGCCAAAATCCACCAGTAGTGCAGCACCAAGCAGCAAAGGGTTTGGGTTTGCTGTTTGAAACCAAGTTACTTACATGGATACCTGAAGTCTAAGCAAGATCAACCCCAAGAAAATAGGAGAGGAAGAAGAGGCAGAAAGACAGAGAGAGGCTAGAAAAGAGGGAAATGGATAACCTGACATATGGCTTTGTGAGGGAGGGGGATGAAACCATCAGTGAGATATCTCAGAGAAGCTCCCAGGTGATGGATAATCCCTCCAGGCTGTTTCTTGAAAGAATGACCAGGGTTTATTTTGTAACACAGTTTATCAGACTCCCCTGACCATAAACTGAGTAGGTTTCTGTAATCCTGAGATGCTGTTGCAGGAAAGACCCTCTCTCCCCAAATCAACCTAATTGCACTGTTAGCACTTGCTACCAGTTTACACCATGCAAACACTTTGGGTCAGATCCTCAGCTGATGTAAACTGTATGGCACCATTCTACTGAATGCAACAAAGCTACAATTTACATTAGCTAAGGATCTGGCCCTTTAACTCTGTAGAACCTTTGAATTCTTGTTTTGAGATGACATTGGGGCTGGGGATTTGGGGAGCTCTGACTCATATGGCAAGAGGAAACTAGGTCTTGCTTCCATTCCTGGGGAAGAAGATACATTTAAAGAGACAGTTCTGGAAAGTAGTCCAGGAGCCGTCAGGCTTTACAAATCCACCACCCACAATCCAGCACTCCACAGCCATTACTGAGTCAAGTGACTTCTGGGCAGCTAGAGTCGCCGCAGGAGACTTGTGACTTTTCCCATGGACTGCAGGTTTAGTGCAGTTTCCCTGTTGATACCCTGCTGCCTGGAATTTCAAGGCTGGCTTCATACTTTGGGAACACTCCAGATTGGACACTTCCTGGGTTGACCTTCTGTCCAATTGATTGATTCTTTTAGATCTCTTTATCACTATATTTAAAAAACTCAGCATCTGGGATGAGGTCAGCCAGTTGTGACTCCTGCTTTGAGCAGGATGAAGCTGGCAAGAGAGCACCACCATCCTTTCAATCAACAAAGAGTCCCATGGCACCTTATAGACTGAGTTAGGACTCTTTGTTGCTTTTTACAGACCCAGACTAACACGGCTACCCCTCTGATACTTGACATCCTTTCAATGTGTCTCACTAGCCCTGCAGCCATTCTCCACTGGTGCCCCTGATTATACCCTCTCACACCTTGATTCTGGCCACCGCCCCCTTTCAAGCCAAGACCAACCATTTTGGCCTCCTGGCCCCTTTCCAGCTGATTTTACCAATGTCAAAGAAGCTGCAGTGACTAAATGGAACAGGGAGACCAGGCTCTAGTCTAATAGCTTCAGAACACAGCTGGTAAGGACAGGCCTATCACTGGACGAGGTACCTGTCACTCTAAAGTAGGCCACACTTCCTAGGGGACCCAACCCCACTTTCATCCCAGGGTGGCTTAGTACAATGACAGGAACTTCAGAGCTGCCTAGCCATCTGGTCCATGTCTCTGCCAGTGCAGGATGGATCCCTGCAGGGCATGTCAGATGGCACCCAGGGTTTCTTTGGCACTAGCTTGTGAGCTGCTGGTTCATATGAGGAGGGTGGCCCATCATGGAAGGGTATCAAGGAGGAAATCACTGAGCAGTGCAGTGGCCCTAGCCAGCTATGTTCTGACACTGAGCAAGTTGGAATGCCTGGATTCAGTGTATATCCTGCAGCTGCGCTGGGTTCTGGAAAGATCACCTTGGAAAGGGGCATTGTTTGGTCTCCTGTTCCTAAAATAAAAGATAAGATCAGCTTGCAAGCCACTGAGAGATGGACTGTTCCAAGTCCTTCTTCGCCACCAGCCACACAGGCAGGAGTTCCTTGCTCCGATGAGCATGAGGAGTCGTCCTGCAGGCTGGTCACTCTGTTCCCATGAGCAGGTTATTATTGTGATGATGCAGTTGGACTGAAATGTAATCGGATCTCCTGCTCTGGGCAATAGTCATTGCAGGGGCCAGTGAGGAAGGGATCCTCTGGCAGCTCACATAAAGCAATGCAGCATCACCTGGGGGCATTATGTTTGAAACCTCCCGTCAGCTGAGGTGTCAGATATTGGCTGCTGCTGCTGAATGTGGGATACCAGGGGGATGCACTGATGGCCTGTGTGGTGGCATATCCTTCATGCCTATTGAATTACACAGGAATCCTGCCCTGCGCAGCACTGTAAGAGCAGGATGCTTGTGTGTTTTGATCCCCAGCTGACCACTCAAAAGAGTGGAGTGTTAGGGCACAGAGGATGGATGTTCCATGTGCCTCCGCCAGCTGGCAGGCCTAATCTTCAGGCTGCCATCCTTGTTAGGATCTCTAGGATCTACTGAAGATACTCTTTGTTTGTCCTGCTGCCTTGTCCCATTGAGCTAGCACTGCTGTAGGGAACACTTACCACTGTCTATTACAGCCCAGCTCACAGCCCACAAGTCACCCAGGGGCAGGGAAAGACATTCCTCCATTGAGACCAACCTGCTTCAAACTTTGTGTTGCTTTCCTCCAATAGAGTAGCTGTCCTGGCCAGCCAGCAACATCTCAGAATCTCGCCATGCCTCCCATGCAAAGAGCTGTTATTACAGTCCCCAGGAAAATCATTGTCCCACACATACGCATGCACACACATCTGTACCTGCACACGCATATACGCACGCATGCACGCGCACACACAGAGAGATACTAATGAACTCCAGAATGTCAAGGCTGTATTTCTCATCTTTTACCAGGGCAATACAAGGGCAGTACAATACATTACAGAGCAAGGACTGAGACCCTCTTACTGTCAGGCCATCAGATCCTTAAAAAAAATTTTGTACAGAGCAAATTACCAGGTACTCACTGTCAGAGGCAGCCCTAGGGCAGTGAGGCCAAGCCCCTGGGGAACAAATCAGGCGTCTGGTTCCAGATGATGGCCAAGCTGCAGAGTGACAGCCCCAGAGGACATGTGCATGTGCTCATGCACATGCGCACACACACAGACACACACACCCCTGATCACATCTGATCTTGGAGTCTCCCATTCTGGGTTCTAAAGCTGTCATGTGGAACCCTGCTGCTTTTATGACGTCACCCCCGCCCTTCCCTTCCCAACACCTGCCTTGGTTAAAGTAGATTGAAACAAAACAGGGAGCTCTCACATCACTATCCAGCTGTGGGGGGAGGGAGTTGAGTTGATCCTCCACACACACCAGTCAAGAGGGGGTTAAGGACCAGCCCCTACCCAGGCTTATCAGACCCTGCCAAGGGTTCTATAAAAGGGAGGAATGCAGGGAACTGGGTGCCACCCAAACCAGATGGGGCACTGTGTTGGTAGTAGCTGGAGCATGGTGTGCACCACTCGCCTCAGCTCTCTGGGCTGTTATTGCTGTTGAGACCCTATTTAGTCACCCAGAAGAGTGGGAGCCGCAACAACCTGCAGCACTGAAAGCCTGCTTCCCTCTCCCGTGCATGAGGAAAGGGCCGTGGAACTAGTTTTCTTTTGTCTGGACTGCCTGCCATCCCCTGGCAGGGGACAGGCCTGCTTACACGGCACCAATGGAAGGGAGCACCTCAGAACCGCACCAGAAAACTATGTAAAGAGGTGAGCCAGGCGCCCACTCTCACCCAAAGGGTCAGCCTGAGACCTAATGCAACAGGGAGCTCCAAGCCAGAGAGGAGGGGGACAGCAGGGGAGCTGTGTGCTTTACCAAGCCAGGGAGAGGGGAGGGAGCTCCCCCTCCATCTTGCTGCCTTGTACTCTCACCCCTGCACCGCCTTCCCCCTGAATCCTTGGCAACTGGACAGAGTTGGCAGTGATCCCCAAAGAGCAGGCTGACAATAGCTGGTGAACCATCACCTGTCTTCCCTGAATTCACTGGGTTTAGTTAAGGGAGGCCAGGTGCTCTCCAGCTTTTCCACCCGGTGGATCATTTTTCGAGAGAAGGACCCACTTCCCTCCCCAACGCCTCAACATTAGCTCATCTAATCTCACTAACTGATATGTTCCCCAGGTTCCTATTGCTGCAGCCTCAATCCTCTGCCAGACTCTCTAAACGTTTCACGCTCTGACCTGACGGAATGCGGCAAACCCAGGGCCTCACAGCTGGATGGTATTTTAAAGGGGAGGCTTCTCGGTGAAACAGATATTTTCACCGAAAACAAAAGTTCACTTTTGTAAAAAATGATCGGGCTTTTGTTGGAGTAAAGGAACTTGTTTCCGTTTTTGTGATTTCTCTCCTGCCCCCCCTCCCCAGTTTTTAGTTTTTCAACAAAAATCTAAAAAACTGCAAAGAAAATTTTCAAACAAAAACCCACATTTTTTGACATTTTTCGGAGTGGGGAAAAAATGATTTTCTGACTAGTTCTCGTGTAGAGCGTTCTGAATGCCCACTGGAGCTGAGCAGAAATGTGCACGGTCTAACCCCTGAATCAACCCTGGTATGAGACAAAATGGGGTTGTCTGGGATCAGTCAATGAAGGTCCCATGAAGCAAATTCAGCATCAGCATCCTCATCAGAGGATCCCTCTGCTTCAATATTTCCATTCCAAGTAGATTGGTGACTAAAAATATTTTGCTGCTAAACTTTACCTAGCTGTGAGAGCTTTTATGTGGTCTGCATTGCTGGCACTGGCTTCCAATAGCGAGTGCTTGGATTGGTCACAAGCTCTGAAAGCAAGCACAGTGCCATCTGGCTGGAGTCTGGCCTTTATTAGGATTACCTCAGTAAGATCATTCTTATTTTTGTTCTGTTCAGTTTAAACAATGTCTGCACAGTTTGGTGATTTGGTAGTTGTAACATCCAGGAAAAATGTGCCGGGGGGGTGGGGGGGGGGGAAGAAGAAGTGAAAAGGTCACTGTAGGTGGGCACCCATCTGAAAACACTGGAACCTAACTATAACCCACCAGGACCATAATATTGAGGGGTCCACGCCTGCTCTTTTCCTGGCTGTGTTCCAGAGGTGGGGGTCAGTCTGGCTCTGTGCCTGTCACAGGCTAGCACTGTTTGACTGAAAGACTCCACCCTGGTGACCCTGCTGGAAAAGGGTTAATTGTGTTCTGCTGAGTCTCCAAGTCAGGTAACTCATTATCCCACTTGCATATAAGGGAGGTTGGAGGGGCCCTCTGGGGACTGAGGATCTGGGGTGTAGGCTGAGCAGTCAAGAGGGAGGAGCCTTAGGAGCAGCCAAGCCGGGGAGACAGTCTGAGCTGAATGTTATCTTATTGTGGCCTTGTTAATAAAACCAACCCTCAGGAAGCGGTGAGTTTGGATTCTACACAGTGTGTGGCCAGTGTGTATAGTGCAGGCTGGGAAAGGGACTGGATCACAGCCTGGCAGTCTATTCTAATCATAGAGCTCCAAGCACTGTTTTTTCTAATATGCTGGCAGCAGACACTAGCATAAGCCAAGATGGGCCCAAGTCACGCAGTTTGGATCCAGGCCCAGTCTACCTAAAGTTAATGGGGAAAGCAGCCACTGGGTTCAGCCAAAGCAGAGAAAGAGCATAACATCCAAGTCCAGCTCCCGTTCCAGATTCCCCTAATGTTTGGTGGTCAGTGTGAAGAAGCAGTGTGGACTAGATGGCCTTACTGTAAAACGTCCCCAACTGAATGGAAACCTCCAATGGCCTCTGGCCTGACAGTTCATCTGGGCGGGGGAGGGTACGTGTGTGCGACAGGAAGTATCCTTGTTTGTGACAATCTGAGAGCCTGCCTGGGCTGCACTCTTCGTGTTATCAGCGCATGAGGGGCCAAAGTCCCACAGCAGGCTACCGTGAGCACAGACAGGGAGAAAAGCCCCAGGTGGAGGAGGGTTTGCTCCAGGAGATGACTGCCAACAAGAAAGCAACTTGCAGAAGACAGAATGGTGGCACTGGGCCATGACAGGAGCACTACTGACTCAGCAAAGGAAGGGGAACAAAAGGGCATGTGAGGCAAATCCCACAGCCCTGAGTCAGGCTGCATGGCCGCTGGCTTCAGGCATTCTGCCTAGCTAGCACAGCCCCAGCCTGGACTCTGGCAGGGGCCACTGGGTGCACTGAACCCCAGCTGACTGCAAAATGTGGCCCTTGGGCGACGTTCTTATCTCTCCCTCCAGACCACGCCCTCAATCGCTCATGCTGAGGCCAGAGCCAGGTCACTGGCAGTTTATGGAAAATAATGAAGCAGATCTCAGTGGCTAATTAATTATTAGCTGCTGTGAATGCTGACGCTAAGCCCCATGGGGGTTTCAAGGCTGGTTGAGCCTGGGGAAGAGAGGTTGGGAGTGACGGCAGATGTTTGCTGGAAAATTACTGTTTAATTATTTAGTGCTATGTTCCGACTATATGGCACACAGTATATGAGAAAGAGAAAGACGGGGAAGGGCAGGCAACCCATAAACCTTTGCAGGATCCTTTCTTCCGATCACTTGGAATGCTCTGTGCCACATTCCCGACCCAGCTAGTGTAAATGCATGAAACTCCATTGAAGTGAATGGTGCTGCTTCTGCTTAGACCTGCAGTGAATGTGGCCCTTCATATGGGCTTTGAAGATCTTCCTCTTTGGGTCGCTCCAGGCTTGGTGATGGTTCAGTGTCCAGCCAAAGCTAGGTCCTCTAATACAAAGCTGTCAGCACATCAGTAGGTTTGCTGGGTGTCACAGCCTAAGAACTCCGTCCTCAAGGCAATGTGGTTTTGCCACTTGCGGGGGTGTATCCTTAGATACCTGGCAAAGAGCGGAGGATCCAGGGAGTTCACCACGGTGCTGAAGTGATTTTGGTTGCCCTGGAAGATCTGAAAGGAGGAAGAAATCATTGGCACTTTCTCTGCTCTGCCATGTCAGGGCTGCTCACCCCCCCAGTGGGGAAAGATTCAGAGATTCATCCCAGGAACCAGCCCCTGCATGTCAGTGGAGTTAATCTAGTGGGGAATCTCACTCAGCTGGGGGTAGGACCAGGGCCAGCTCCAGCATTTTTGCTGCCCCAAGCGGCAAAGTGGGGCAATCGGTAGCACTTCGGTGGCAACTCAGTTGTGCCACTTCATTCTTTGACGGCAATTCGGTGGTGGGTCCTTCACTCCCTCTTTACTGAGGGACTTACTGGGAGGAGGAATAGCTCAGTGGTTTGAGCACTGGCTTGCTAAACCCAGGGTTGTGAGTTCAATCCTTGAGGGGGCCATTTAGGGATCTGGGGCAAAAATCTGTCTGGGGATTGGCCCTACTTTGAGTAGGGGGTTGGACTAGATGACCTCCTGAGGTCCCTTCCAACCCTGGTATTCTATGAATTCCCACCAAAGACCTAGCTGTGCCTCCCCAACCACCTGCTTCCTTTGCTGGCCTTGGGTAGGACAATACTAAGGAAGGCAATCCCTGTATCTGAATGAGGCGAATTATTTCAGGTGGTGCAAGCAGAGGACCATACCAAGGAAGATAACAACAGAGGTGGAGGATTATAAACAGCAGGGTCTATCAGATTGCAGCAGAGATTCCCAAGGAAAGGGGTAGGAGCTTCATCACTTGGGAAATTTAAAAATAAACAGGACAAAGATCTGGAGAATAAACTAGAAGAATCAGTTCTGCACTGCATTGGGTGCAGACAGCTAATTGCTCTAATAGGCTTTTTCTATCACTCTGTTACAGCCCAGGTGTAATGTATGGGGTGGTGTTTGAAATCTTTATTAATGTCCTGGATGTAGGTATAGAAAGCATACTGATCAAATGTGCAGATGACACAAAGCTGGGGGGCGAGGCGGGTGCCAACATTTTGGAGGATAGAGCTAAAATTCAGAGGGAACTTGTTAAATTGGAGAACTGGGCTATAGACAACAAAATGAAATTCAACAAAGGCAAATGGAAAGTGCTGCACTTAGGAAAGAAAAGCCAAATGCACAGATACAGAATGGTGCATAACTGGCTTGGCAGCAGCACTGCTGAGAAGGATCTGGGAGCTGTGGTGGATCACAACCTCAACATAAGTCAGCAATGCCATGCTGTTACAAAAAAAAACAAATGCAATTTTAGGTTGCATTAACAGAGGCATAGCATGCAAATCACAGGAGGTGACAGTACTGCTCTACTGTCCAGTTTTGGTCACCAATGTATTGAAAGGATATAGTGGAACTGGAAGGGATCCAGAGGTGAGCAACAAAGATAATCAAAGGGATGGAATGTAAGCTGTATGAGCAAAGGCTGCAGGAATGGCATAAGTTTAGTTTGGAAGAGAGGAGATTGGGGCGGGGGGGCATGTGAGAGCAGTCTTCAAATATTTGAAAGCTGCCATTAAAAAGATGGAGAAGTTTTGTTCTCTCTTGCCACAGAGGGCAGGACAAGAGGCAATGGGTTCAAACTACAGCAGAGCAGATTTAGATTAAATCTCAGGAGAAACTTCCTAGTTGTATGAACAGTAGGACAATGGAACAGACGCCTCGGAGGTTGTGTAAGCTCCTTCACTGGAGGTTTTCAAAAGGAGGCTGGAAAGCCATCTGTCTTGGATAGTTTAGACACAACAAATCCTGCATCTTGACAGGGGGTTAGACCAGATGGCCCCTGTGGTCCCTTCTAACTCTCTGGGTCTATGATTCTTATACACAGAGGGAATACACATACTGATAGACTGTTCACAGAATCATAGATATCAGGGTTGGAAGGGACCTCAGAAGGTCATCTAGTCCAACACCCTGCTCAAAGCAGGACCAATTCCCAACTAAATCATCCATGTTGCTGTGTCACGAGTTTGTGCCATCTCCCGGCTGCTGCAGAACACACTGTAACCAGTTCTCCTCCATTATCCCCATCCCCCTGGGCCATTGCACAGTCAGGATTTTACCAAGCCCCTTATTCTGGCCTGCAGGTTTCTAATTTGGGGGTGATGCGTGTTTTCAAGAAGTCCCTGTACTTTGCTTTCTGACAGGCCAGGTGGCACAAGTGTATTTACAAGCAGGGCTGGTGGAATTCTGCACCACCACAAGGCTTCACACTGGAGCAAGTACCAATGGACACAATGGCAGGAAACCAAACCTTAGAGCTGGGCGAAATTTTTTGGACAAAACTCTTTCTCACCTAAACTGGATATTTGGGTCGACAGAAATATTTCATGCATTTGTGTCAAGTTCTCTGCATTGTTTTGGTCAAGAAAAAATGCAAAAAATGAAAAACAGATATTTCAATTCAAAATGACTTTTTGTTTCAGATTTTGCTTAAATTTTATTTTTAAAGGATTAGAAAATCTTTGGAACAAATGGAAAAGTAAATCCACCTCCCCGAGAGGCTGTAGCTAGGTTGACTTAGAATTCATCCGTCAACACACACAAGGCAGCTTGACCTAAAGTGTTTACACTAAAATTTTGCTCCCATTGATGTAAGTGCTCCATTATGCTGATTGCACGAGAAGCGTACAGTCAATGTTGATGTAGTTAGGTTGACGCAGGTGAGTGTGAAGCTTACATTGATTGTTATTGGCTTTCAGAAGCCATCCCACAATACCCCACACTGACAGTACAATTGGTACAAGCGCTCGTGGGGCGGATTTGTACTGCCAACACAAGGAGCAAAAGCAATTTAATTACTGTGCATGCCAACATAACTAAGGCTTGCTCTACTCTACATACTTACTTTGGTATAACTACGTGAAAAATACAACCCCCTGAGCGATTTAGTTCTGCCAACCTGTATAGACAGCACTATGTCAAGGGGAGCGCTTCTCCTGCAGACACAGTGACCGCCTTTCATGGAGGTGGCGTTATTAAGCAGACAGAAGAGCTCTCTCCCATCGGCTTAGAGCATCTTTGCCACACGTGCTGCAGCTGCACCAATGTAAATTTGTAATGTAGACCTGCTCTTAGGTCGACATAATTTTGTAGCGTAGACATGCCTTAGTGTTGTCTACAGAGGGATTTTTAGGTTGGCTTAATTGGTCACTCAAGGATTTTTCACACCCCTGAGCAACGTTTGACTAATATTCTAGTGTAGACCAGCTCTCACCCTTAAATAGGGGTTTACAGCTGGCTGAGGAGGCTGTTTTGGGAGGAGCCCCTCATTGTTATGCTGAAAGCTACTAATGGCTCTGACTAATGAGTCTGATCCAATGGCTGTGCCAAGTGCTCTTTTTCAGGCTCAATGGAAGGAGCAAATAAATCTCTTTATGTAGGAGAGACAATGGAGGGCCTGCCCAAAGTACTTGGCAGTTCAGTGGACTGAGTACAAACTCAGGGGCCAGGAAAGTGGTTTGGAAGCCTGTGTGTGTTAGCGACAGAAAGCCAGCAGGATGACTGGAGAAGCTGTGAATGTGATCCTGAGAGAAAGCTGAGCTCACTTGAGAGTAAGAACCTAATTGTCCAGTATTACCCTAGAAAAGCAGGACTGTCTGGTTTATGTCCCACTTCTGCACAGAAAAAAATGGATGTGGTTTTGTTCAGATGGGCGATGCCCATCTGAAGAGCAGTGTGCTCTTAACAATGGCATGTCCCCCGCTGCCCCCATGCAGCATGTGTGCACTGTGCATCCAAGGTCCCGCCAGTGGGGGGTCACACAGGCAGGGGTGGGTTCATGCCATTCCCAGAAGTACTGGAATGTCCGGTATTCAGGAATGAGTGAGTGGTCCCCTACTGGAGGGGCAGAGGTGGGCATTTTACAGCCAAGAAACTGCTTACTGTTGTTTCTTTCTACCTTTTCAGAGAACCAGGACTTTGTGTGCGTTCTTGACACATAAACAGGATTGCACCAAGAACAAACCTGACTCCTAGCACCTACTTCTCCTGACTCCTAGCAACGACTTCTTCTGACTCCTAGCATTGATTTCTCATCCTAGCAGAAAAAACCCTCTAATTGCTCCATCCAAAGAGACAACATCACAACCCTGGCAGTACACTGCTGCCAAGTGGCCCTTGAGTTGCCCATGACAAAAGTCCCAGGAGTTGCTGTTGGTTAAATAAAGGTACAGAGAGATTGCCAGCCCCTCCCCAAGTGTGAGCCCAGGAGTACCAGCAGGGCCATCCTTAGGATTTATGAGGCCCTATGCAGTATTATTAAACTGGTGCCCCTATGCCCGATGGCAGTCTGGGCTCACATGTGTATTTTAGATAAGGGGGGTCTTTTGAAGGATTTATTTAAAAAACTATATGCCTGAAGAGCCAAGCATTTAAGGCTAAAGATGAATACTTGGACTGTGCATCTAAAAATCTATGCAAGGATCTTTTAGAGATGTGATTTTATAATCTTCAGCAACACACTAATGAAATATTTTTAAAGCAAATTTTAAACTAAGGTTCTGTAGACTGACATGTTCTGAGTAAATATTACAGTCATACACAACTGTTTTTGTCACTCAATCCAGAAACTGACAAGGTATACCTGGGGATTGGCAAATGCCTGTTAAATGGCTTCATTACCATGACTGGCTCTTTAATAATTTCAGTGTTGTCCTAATAGGTCTGGCAGGCTGAAAGGCTTTTTCATTTTTAAGTACTAGATCCCCTCCAGAGGAAGACTCACTGGGCTGCAGCAGCCAGCTGTGGTGGGAGCCTGCAGGAAGGGTCCGAACAGGGATAGGAAGAGGTGGAAGGATAGACACTAAGACCCGGGGTGCCCCATAGGTTCGGGTCACCTAGGCAGCATAGCTGCATATGCCTAAGGACGGCCCTGAGTACCAGTGTCTGTGATCCCTTGGGCTTTCTCTGGTCCCCCATGCACCAGCCTGGCTCTGTTTACCTTCTCCTCACCATCCTGGAGAACTGGAGTCCAGTGCGAGCCATCCTGGCTGCTAGAGACAGCAAACTCCTTCACAAACATGTTACTGAAGATGGCTCTGGCGCCTTGGGTTACAATTCCAGTGACCCTCATGATCTTCTCAAAGTCCACTTGCAGCCACTCATTGGGGCTGTTCACCTGGGGAATGACACACCAGCCTTCATGTCCTCTTTGGAAATACCCACCAGACACGGTGCAAATGGTTCTCTCAGTTCTCAGCATGTCAGAACTTTTACTTAGGCATGTCCAGTCTCTCCCACTGCTCTAAGAATGTCCTCAGCTCCAGGGAGCGAACAGGCCAAAGCCTTTTCTATGCTGTAACCTTGAACCAAGTTAGTAATCATCTCTGGACATGGTTAGTCCTAAAACTTCGGAACAATCTCCGCCAGCCAGGTGTTGCCCTGCTAGACTGGCACATGACATGCTCCTGGAACCAAGTGTGGACACTTATTTCCTTGTGTGGGTAGGAGGTCCTGACAGTATCTGAGTCACCTGGTTGGCCAGCCCTCCTTCTTAGTCTCTTTGCAGTCGGACATCCCAAAATGCATTGCATCATGCGCTCTGCTGAGGCATAGTGGGATAGCTACCCTGATTTTCCCACAGTGCCATGATACAAACACGGCAGGGAGCATGATTGATGCAGATGCACAAACCCATTGGAGATACATGTGTGTTGTGAAAAAGGCTGCTGTGTGGACACAACTCAGCATGGTGTGTTGTAAGCATGGCAGATGAGAGTGTCGCAGTCACAGTTTACTTGTATTGTGGATGAGGTCTGAATGTTCTACATGGAGCTGCTGGATCCAAAGAGACTTTGAACTCAACTGGCCTCACTCTCAGAGGGGCTGAGCCCCCCACTAATGTCAGTGGGCGGGAATGGTGAGTGCTCAACATTTCTGAACATCAGGCCAGGGATCGCAGATCAGGCTAAGTGCACTCACTGTTCCTACTCTCATCTCTGTAGTGCCTCCTGCTGCGAGAGGCCAAAACTGGAGTAGTTATGATCTGTCCCATAGCCAGACCTCCTGCACCGTGCCATACAGTGCCTCCTGCTCAGACTGAAGTAGCTATAATTGACCCACAACTACTGCTCCTCTATCATTCTGTTGGGAAAGGTGGAGACTGTGGCGAGCCAGTGCTCTGCCACTAGCTCAATGCTCCTGTGGGGTGGGAAACCCCCATTTAATGCCCCTTGGTTACCTTTGGCTTCCAGGCATTAGTCCTCTCCTGCAGGTTAAGTCGGGCTTGGGAGGGAGCCCAGCTGGAGAACATGTTCTCACTGTAGGAGGAGGCAGAGATCTGCTGGTTGGAGATACTTTTGTTCTCCATTCCTAAGGGCATGGAGCAGCCTGGAAGATAATTGAAGCAATAGAAATCAAGATGCTTTCTGGTTGCCCATTACTCACATTTGGTGGCCTACTAGCCAACATATAGGTGGCAGCATCTGTTATCAAAGCAAGACCAGCTGTCACAGGCCTGGTGTGCACGTACCTTACCTGGCTATATCTCATCTTCTGCCATCCCCCGCCAACCCAGCTCCCACGTCTCCAGAACAGACCTGTACATAGGACACACACCCAACACCCAAAGCAGCTCCTGCTCCCTCCAGCCTGCTCTCGCCAGGGGTAGGGGCGGAGCTGTTCTCCTTGAGTCACTCAGAAGGAAATGTCTGTCACTCCCCAACGTGCCTCACATAACCAGTCCCAGGGTGTGTGGGAGCGGGGACTCCATCCGCTCACCTGCTCCCCATCACTCCCCTAGACTGAAATGGCAGCTGACTGAAAACCAAAAGCAAACAGGGTTCCAAGTGCAGCCTTAAAACAGGTGAGGATCAGTAACTCTTTCCAGGAGGGCGTTCTCAGCGTGGCTAACATAACCACGCACAGCCGCAGCATCAGCACCGAGGGCTAGCTCTGTGCTCTTCCCAGGATAGCCATAGCCATCAGCCAATAAGGAGATTTTCAAGCATCAGTTACCTACCAGATGTCACTCCCTCTTCCTGTCCTCATAGCTAATCTTGGTGTGTCTGGTGCCAGCCCCACCACCAACGTTGTCTAACCCTGCCAGGCCCTGAGCACCTTTGTCTCTCGCTGAAATCAGCGGTAGTTAATAGTTTAACCCCTGCAGGCCCTTGCCCCCCTCTGCTCCAGTGTTAGATTTTAGAGGGACTGAGGAGGAGCCAGGAAAAGAGGGCCTCATGGTGGGACTTACTGTTCAGATCACAGCCAATGAGTTCCATGCGCAGAGTGGTCCGAATGCTGTAGTGTGTGGGGTGGAGGCGGATATACCGGGCTATGATTGGGGGGTTGAAACGATTATTTTTCACCGCCGTTGCATCCACATTCCCAAAGAATACCTGCAGGAAAGGAAGAGATAGGGCTCTGTTACTCCAGTGCATGCAGAAGGAAGAGGACAGAGCTCTACAAAATAATACGTGGTAAGGAGATGGTTACTCCAGTCTGGCACTTATTAACCTTACCAGCTTCATAAGACAAGGATAAGGGCTCAGTGAAATAAATATGAAACACCATTCAAATGGATACAAAGAAATACTATTACTCAGAATTAACCTCTGGAACTCACTGCCACATGATGTCACTGAAGAGTAGGTTTACAAATAGTCAGACACTTATATGGACATAAACACATGCCATAACATGAAGTAGGATGCAATTATTGGAGCAATGAATCCTCACTTATCACCTGCTGGGATTAGGAAGATATTTACCCCCTGAAATAGCATTGTATAATTATATGAATTGAAGGGGGTTCAGGCCGCTGTAGAAGACAGGATGCCTGCCTTCATCACATCCTGGTCTATCAGTCAGTTCTAGAAAGATGCAGCATCCTTTTCAGATCCTACTCTCTCTCCTTTACTCACCATCTGGGAGCTGGTGGCGTTCCCCTTGTATCTCTTCCACCTCTCCCCATCAAGGCCATAGAAGATGACGAACTGGGAGATGTAGAGGCTGGAGAGCTTTTGCCGGGCCCCTTGGGTCTTTATGCCATGAAGGATCATGGGACGCAGCAGATCCACCTACCGAGGGAATATAGAGAGTCATTTCCTGTAGGGTGATTGCCCATTGGTATCCGCTGCCAACCACAGTGTGACTTGCGCATGAGGTTTGATTCCTCCCAGTTTTGGAGCTTCCCTCCCTGATACATTTGGGGAGGGTGTTGCAGAACCCTGGCTCATTGAGCAAGGATAATCTGTCAGGACCAGGCTGGGGTATCCCACACAATCAGTGATTGCAGAGACCACTGGGAGACCTCAGTCCACCCTCTCATCATCTTCCCCTCGGCTACTCAAACCCAACCAACCTTCTGCGATGGCACTGATAAACCCTAAGAAATATGCCAATCTACCTCTCTCCACTCACTCTGCAGCCCCAGTGGCCCCAGTCTCTCACAGCCAGAACGGATATTAACCAGCATTAGGAAAATCACACCCACAAGTATGAAGGGTTGAATAGACCAAAGATTACTACCCCCTTTGAGGAAAGAGGAGCCTCAAGGGCAGGGGACATGGTCTTCGGTTTGAAAAACCAGGATAGTGACTCAGGACGCATGCTCTACCAAACCTGCGAGTAACCGTAGGCAAGTCACTTCAAGCCTCGGTTTCCCCATCCATACAATAGGGATAATACACAGGATTGCTAAAAGGTTGAATGACCATTTGTGAAGCATTCTGAGATCCTTGGATGGAGCATGCTATAAGAGTATTATTATTGTGTGTGTATTGTCAGGAAATTATCACAGACACTGTGCTGGCACATTACAGTTTTATCTGCTTTGTTATAATTATCTTAATATGATGGTGACTTTTGTGAGTTTAACTTCCCCTCCACATTTTCACAGCATAGTTCTGGGCATTCAATACAACTGAAAAGGGATGAATTTAACACTGGTAAAGGAAAGGCTGTTTTTAAAAAAACAGTAGATCATTATCCTTTGGAACTCATTGCCACAAGATATGATGGAGTCCAAGTGTGTAGCAGGATTGAAAAAAGGATTTGATATTTATATAAATAATAAGAATACCCAAATTTATATTAGATGGGATAAAAGAATATAAGAAATATCAACTTTCAGACTTCAGGGCACAAGTCAATCCCTAACTGATAAGGGTCAGGAAGATTCTTCCCTTATGGCTCGGTTATTCCACAGCTGTCCGGTAGGGGATTTTGCACCTTCCTCTGAAGCAGCTGGTACTGGTCATGGTTGGAGACAGGATACTGGACCAGATGAACCGTGGGCCACAACTGGCCTGGTAGTTCCTATGCTCCTGTTTACAAATGTGTGTTGATCTGGTGTTTATGTGAATCGGGGATGATTAGTGTTGACTAAAGTGAGGCTGGCTATGATAGTTGTCAAGATTTTAACTATTAAAGCTGGAGGATTGCTCCCATTCTTAGGGCTGGTGTCCTCACACACAGCACTTTGAGGATTGCAGTGTTACAGTGCATCACTTAACTACTGTTATGGGTGTTACATCAATGCAGGAAAATCCACTTTAAAAATAAACATGGAGGGCTGCACATCTGTTCTAGTCACTAATAGGAAACCTTTCACCAAAAGGGAATCTAGTATTTTTCTCTCTCTGTGTAACATGAAATATTCTTGTTTTCTCTATCAGAGGGAGGCAGATACTAGTGACTTCACTAGCGTGCAGGTGAGATGCTAGGCACAAGGTGCAGGGAGAGGATAGGCAGGTGGAGGGGACCCTTTCTGAGGCACTGGGAGTCACACGCTATTTCTAACTCCAGCAGCACATCCATCTGGGGACACTGAGGTTAAGCTCCAGAGGATGCAGAGCAGAGGTGAAAGTAAGCCAGTACGGTTTGGTACGGCATACTGGCAAGAGCCAGTATGCCAGGCCGGACCAGACCGGCTTCCCCAGGCTGGCGATTTAAAGGGCCCAGGGCTCCCTGCAGCAGCCAGAGCCCCAGGCCCTTTAAATTGCCACCCGAACGCTGCTGCTGGAGCCCCGGGGTAGCGGTGGCAGGGCTCTGGCGGTGATTTAAAGGGCTCAGGGCTCCAGTGCAGTAGTGGCAGCTGAAGCCCTGGGCCCTTTAAATCACCCCTGGGTCCTGGGGTTCCCAGCCGCCTCTGCAGCTGGTAGCTCTGGGGCTGATTTAAAGGGCCCAGGTATTTAAAGGCCTCACCTCTTCTGGTTGAGGCCATGCTCCCTGCTCAGGACTCCGGCATACCGGTAAATCCTTTAAGTTACTTTCTCCCCTGATGTAGAGCATGTGGCACCAGACTGAGGTCAGGATGGGAATGCAGAATCTGGCAGGAGGGGACAAGTGGGGAAAAGGGTAACTTAAACCTGCAGGAAAAAGTGCGTATGTGTGTGTAGGAGGTTTGAGGTGTGTGTGTGTGTATAGGGGGCTCAGAGGGGTGTGTATGTGTGTGTAGGGGGCTCGGAGGGGCGTGTGTGTGTGTGTGTGCGTTGATGGTTTGGAGGGATGGGTGTATATGTGTGTGTGTAAGCAGTTTGGAGGGGTGCGTGTGTGTGTGAGTGTGTGTAGGAGGTTTGGAAGGGAGCGTGAATGTGTGTGTATGTGTGGAGGGGGCTTGGAGGGGCATGTGTGTGTGTGTGTGTAGGGGGTTTGAAGGGGTGTGTGTGAAACATCGCAGTCTGGCAATGGCCTGAATAGCTTGAGGGCACTGTAGGTGTGGTAGTGGAGAAACTGGGGCTGAATTGCTCACTGCCTTCTTCTGTAGCCTATCCACAGCGCAAATGGCTGGTGCCTGCAGGCATCAGAGGCTATTATTCATTTCACTTAACAATGCCTCTTTCCTCCATAAGTGAAACCTACCTGAATCCAGGAATTGCCGCTGTCAGTGCTCCAAGCATTGACCGACCCTGAATAATCTAACCGGGCCAGCCTAGGCGCCCATTGACCTGTGGAAGAAGAACACAAGAGAGATGGGGAAGCCATTGGGTGAGTTCACACACTGCCATGGAAAGACAGGTGTGGTGACTACAGCACCAGTGGCAAAGTCAGAGCACCTCACTCAGTGGGACTGTCTGCCTGCCCCTCACTATTCAGACCTGGTTCAATGTCAAATGGGAAGTCTGGGCTTAGATTAAAAAGACAGAGCAACACGGAGTCTGGGTAACCTCTATTCAGGCATCTTTGTGCAACAGAGCCCTGCTTCCCCCATTTACTCTCCCTTTAACAGTGGCCACCATCCTGCCATGGGACTGGGTCTCCCCATGCATCACATGCTGTCTGGGCTGTAGGAGGGAGGGATAATTCAGTGGTTTGAGCATTGGCCTGCTAAACCCAGGGTTGTGAGCCCAATCCCTGAGGGGGCCATTTAGGGATCTGGGGCAAAAATCTGTCTGGGGATTGGTCCTGCTTTGAGCAGGGGGTTGGACTAGATGACCTCCTGAGGTCCCTTCTAACCCTGATTTTCTATGATCTTCTTGTGTAGAGAAACAAGCATCTTGACCACACTTCTGCTATAACAATGGCTAATGGATTCATACTGGACTCCTCGGGGGCTGGAGGAGGGTGCTCTCAGCTGACAGAAGAGGTGTTCGCTGGCCACTGCAGGCAGGGAAAGCTAACGTTGAGATGAAGTAGTGAACTAAACAGTAAGGATGTTTTAAGAAACCTGTTTATTGCAGATGCCTCATCTAACTGTGGTTGCAGTGGAATCATCCCAGGTGTAGAAGGTATGGGATAAAATCACCAAGGCAAAGCAATGCAGCATGTTGAGGCCTCTAGGAATCAAGAAAGGGTTTAAAACCCAGTTGAAAGGGGCCAGGGAAGAAGGCATTCTAGAGCTGGGTCCTCAGAGCCAATAGTATGGCCATTGCCAGCCCCCATCTGCTCCCACCACAATTCCTTCAATGCCGGGATGGTATCCAGCAGGAGGCAGGAACCGCTCCATAAAAAAGGCTTTGTCTCGACTAGGAAAGTTGATTGAGTAGGTCAGGCCTTGCTAGCATGTGTTGGCTAAGCCTGATGAAAACTTGATCTTCTTCCTGGTCACAAGGCCAGAAAGTCCAGCACTCACCGTACTGCCCCGATGCTGTGATCTGAGCATCTGCAATGTTCCCGGAAGCCAGGCCAAGGGGGTTCTGGCACTCTGCAACAAAGGGGAAGAGAGAAGCAAGAAAATTGATGGGCTAGAAGCTAAGGTCTAGGTGAGCCTTCAGTCTTGGACACTGAGTTAGGTTCCCAAGTCTGGCTCAGCACAGCAGCCAAGGAGCCCATACAGCACTGCTTGCTTTGCACCATGGTGTGTATTTCAAACCATGTATTTGCTAGATTCACATCTTGAAGCCTCCCCTGGGGCTAGTGGCTATTGTACTCAAGTGATATCACCTGACATAAGGGCTCTCAGTTAGTGCTGGGCCAGCCTTTCGGAACAAACCCACAACCCAAGACAAGTGGGGGCTTGTTGCAAACCTAGAGGTCAGGCAAGGCTTGCTGAAAGGTGCACCAAGTTCTGTGGGGCTTCGTGTGAACCTGGGCCAAGTTTCCAGCCACAGCTGGGCTTCAGGGGGTGGGCCCTTCAAGATTTGGAGAGTAAATCACATGACATCCAGTAGTTTCAACTAAGAACCAGGCCAACTTGGCAGATTCAGTTAAGCATCATTGAACTTCTTGATTCACTGGAACCTGGATTCCAAATTGAAACTCAGGATGTGGGGACCCACATGAACCAAGACAGACAACGGCTTGTGCCAACACTGGAGAATTCAAAGGGCCAAGTTCCCCCCATCTCAGTTCTCTCCATCAGGTGCAGCTCTGGACATTTCGCTGCCCCAAGCACGGCGTCATGCCATGGGGGGCGCTCTGCTGCTCGCCGGTCCTGCAGCTTCGGTGGACCTACCTCAGGTGTGCCTGCGGAGGGTCCGCTGGTCCCACAGCTCTGGTGGAGCTGCAGGACCAGTGGACCTCTGCAGGCACGCCTGCGGGAGGTCCACCAGAGCCGTGGGACCAGCAGACCCTCCACAAGCATACTGCCAAAGGCACCCTGCCTGCTGCCCTCTCGGCGACTGGCAGAGCGCCCCCCGCGGCATGCCGCCTCAAGCACGCGCTTGGCGTGCTGGGGCCTGGAACCACGCCTGCTGATCATGTCCTGCTATCTGTGACCCACCACCCTGCACAGCTAGGGTATTGAAAGCATCCCAAGATGGCAATACTCGTGTCAATGCCACTTCATTGTGCTACAACGTCGCCATGTGATGGTGCAATGCTGCAGATCAATAGTGCTAACAGTCACTGTGCAGTGCAGATATCAAGAGGCATCACAGTGCAGTGACATGACAAGTCTCCTGGAAGTTTTGATGGGGGTTGAATTTAAACATAGTGTCAGAGATCTTAAACTCGCTTTAAAGGGGAGATAGAACCACCAACCCTTGTTTTTTGCCAGCACCATAGTGACAATACTAAATACAGCAAGATCAGAGAGAAAACTTCCACCCAGCCCTAGGTGTTAGTAACCCTAACTGCTACAGTTATCACAGGGGACTCCAAAAGCCTGAACTCAGGTCCTGGCATGTAAGTAAGGTAGGAATTGATTTTCTAGCATTTTAAAAAATTCTTTTCTGATTTTGACCCTTGCGGGTGATATCAACTTTTATTATTGGTTTATAAGCCAATGCAGGATGGTATCTCAGAGAGCCCTCGGATACACTCTCCTCTCGTTGGGTCACTGGTGTGACAGCTGTGTTGACAAATGTCTCTTCCGTGTACTGATGTCTGGCTCCCAAGCCTGTTTTTTTGGGGGGGGGAGTTCACGCTTTATTCAGAAATCGAACGTGAGTGAAGCTGCAGCCGGCCCTGCCTGGCACAGTCTCAGAAGTAAAAGCAACGGCTCCAGGAGTTCATGGGCAGCAGCAGGCAGGGCTAAGGGGATGCTTGGGACACTCCTTATGCTTTTCTCATTAGGAGAGGCACTAGCCTCCCTGTATTCACGACATCGAGGGCTGCCTCTGGCGTCGTGATCCGGGCCAGGCCACCAGCTCGTCTGCCCCGGCAGCACCAGGTGAGGGGCACAGGCCTCCCCGGAACGCTGCACAGCTGCAGGACGCGGTCCGTGACGATCCGTCTCTCGGGTCTACAGTCACGTGTCCGGAGCCCCCGGCACGGCTCTGTGCCCAGTGCCTCCTGCAGGGCTTCGGCTTTGATGCGCTGGAAGACTGCAGGGAAGGTCTTGCCGCTGTTCTGTTGGACTTTCTTTCCCTCCTCGGTGGAGGTCCCCAGGCGCCTCACGATAGGGTCACCGCCCAAGTCCTCCAAGGGCACCTGGACGAAGAGCGGGTGCCCGCTGAAGTGCCCGACCATCCACTCGTGCACCTCTTCCACATCAGTGATAGTATACACCAGGCCCCCAACGTGCAGGACATAGGCGTATTCAGCCAGCAGCGTAGAGCTGATGATCCGCCACTTGTGCTTGGTCTTCTTGAAGTGCGGGTCCGGGAAAAGGAAGAACATCTTGGCCAGCTGCCCCTTGTGAAAGAAGTTGGGCAGGTGCTTCATGGCATTGCTGCAGATACAGGCGATGTTCTGGTACTGCCCGGGATGGGATGCTCTCAGAGACTGGATCCAGTTGCAGACGTAATCCGAGACCTTCACTCGGATCTCCAAGCCCAGCATTAAGGTGTTGGGGAAGAGGGGTGACAACTCGACCAACAAGCCCCCATAACCGCAGCCAATATCAGCGAATTCGACTTGCACCACAGGCTTCGCTCTCTCCTCGGAGTCCTTCGGGTCATCGTGACAGTCATCTCTGGTCAACAGGGCGAAGAACTCAGGATAGTGCTCAGCCCAGTTCATTTCCTCGGGTTTTGTGGGATAGCGCAACATGTGGTCCGCCAGGGGGTTGGAGTGAGCCTGCTACCAGTAGAAGCGCTTCTGGGGCGGGGCTCCCGCCATGGCACCCCCCGGGACCCTGTGCCAGGCCCACCACCCACGTGGAGCCCGTGTGGCGAGGCCACAGCTGGAGTCGCAGGAACCTGTTGTTGCTAGACAGTTTCTTTTAAACACAAGTTTCTAAGAACATCTTGGCTGACACCGCCAATCTTTTAAAGTCCCTTTGCTGTGCTGCGGAGCACTGAATTGTTTATTTCCATTATAACTTAGACCCTTAAAAAATCATAGTACTTGACACTGTCTTTTCATGTCAAGCCCTTTCCAGTAAAAAGTGGATTTTGAATCTTAAGTGGCTTTTAAATTTATCTTTAAACAAAGCTTTTTCTGGCTCACATTTAATGCTCCCTTAAGAAGAGGAAAGAGACCTTTAGTATGTAAAGCCAACTATCCTACATCTTGGCAGAGGGTTAGACTCGATGACTCTTGTGGTCCCTTCTAAGCCTATGATTCTATGATTCTCTTAAGTATAACAAATCAATCCTTTCCTTCTGTTGTGAAACTAGTATTTTAAATGAGGTGGAAACTGATTTACACTCTTGAGCTGGCAAGGACTTCACTGCAATTCCCAACAGATTTTGCACCACTTTACATGATAAAGAGTATTGCTGAACATGACAACCTGTGGCCAGCCTCTGTGAGTCACACTGCCTCTTTGTGCCTCCATTTACCTATCTACAAATGGGTATTTCTCTATTCATTAGCCAGCTGGATTGGCGCATACAGGGGTGGTGATAAGTGCATGCACATTTTTGTACGTGGTCCATAGCTTCTTCGGGTTTGAAAAATCAGGCTGCTGCGGGCAAATTTTTAAAGGTGGTTCAAGCTGGCCTCCAGTTTTGCACCCATAGTCATATACCCCCTATTGGATGGGGGGTGTAATTCACTGCAGATGTGAATGACAGCAGGTAGCTATCCTGCTGTCTTGTCTGTAGGCTTAGTCAGGTGGTTAGATTGTTCAGTGCTGTAACTCTCATTCGCCCACAGCTGACTGAGGGTGAAAACCGGTGTGTCCAACTTTGAGGGCTATGAGGGTAAAATATTCAAAAGCACATAAGTGACCAGAGCCCTGTTCTCCAGAGTGCCTTAGGCAGGTACTTCTGTACCTATGAAAATGCTCCCCCCTGCTCTCTAACATGAAATTCTCAGGAGGTGAATGTTCTCAGCGAAGGTGACCAGGGCCGCCCAGAGAATTCAGGGGGCCTGGGGCAAAGCAATTTTGGGTGCCCCTTCCATTAAAAAAAATACTATATAATATTATATTCTTGTGGGGGCCCCTGCAGGGCCTGGGGCAAATTGCTCCCCCCACCCCCTCGGGCTGCCTTGAAGGGGACTGTAGAACAAGAAGAGTCACTTACTCGGGTCATACACAAGGAACAGGGCGCTCATTCCAGCCTGCCGGTGCTCTCCAACCTCACACTCCACCCGCCAGATTCCTGGGTGGGAGGGGCGCATTTCCACTGTCCCAAAGACACCTGGGTGAGAAGAAGAGGAGGGACAGCAGAACGAAGGATTATTTCTTTCTAGCGGATAAGAGCAGGCAGTGGGCAGATTGTGCTGCCATGATGCCAGTTGCACTGGACTACTCACAGAATAAAGTACTGCCCAAGGGTGGTATGGGTGCCAGGCTGCTTCCTGAGCCTTAACAGAACATTGGCTGGGTCAAATTGTTCCCTGGTGTAACTTCATCAAAGCCAGTGCAGTTAGACAGGAATGAGTCTGGCTCAATAAATGCATTTGAATTTGATACTTAATAATAATTAACAAAAATATGAATTGTTTGTATTACATTGCACTTAGGAGCAGGGGCACCAGAACGGGAAAGCCAGGGGGCCACGCCTCATCACTTTTTACCAGCCATACAGCTGAGCAACAGGGGTTACTGGGTGGAGAGGAGTGAGCGGGGGGTGGGATCTTGGAGGAAGAGGCGGTGCGGGGTGGGGACAGTGTGAGGGCAGGGGCTCATGGAGAAGGGATGGTGTGAGGGTGGGGCTTCAGAGGGGAACGGCCAATGGGGGGGCTGGGCCTCGGGGTAGTACAGCACTGGGATGAGGCCATGGTTTGGGCGCCTGTGCCCCCCCCCCACTTTTAGGGTGCTTCCACCACTCATTCCTAGGAGCCCTAGTCATGGACAAGGACAAACAGAACAAGACTCTTCAAAGCCAGTAAGGTTGCATGAGCTAATGGCCATTTGGATCCACTTCTTCGAGGCAGGGTTGGTTCCAGGGCCTGTTTCTCAGGCTGAGAGGCACTCATCTATTTAGGTACCCTTGATGTGAGGATGGTGCCATGTCCACCCTAATCACAGTGCATCAGTTGCACTAAGCTAGATGGGCACTCTTTGGAGCTAGGCTGCTGGCATGCCTGCTTCTCCCGCATCAGTCCTTTCCAGGAGACAGGTTAGCTCCCAGCACCTGGGTCAGCTCTTACCAGGATAGAGGTTGTAGACTCCCATTCGATACTCGTGGTTCGTCCTGATGGCAAACTGTTGCCCGTGAAAATAGACCGAGTGGATGTCCTCAGTGCCGCCCACATTCAGCAGGTACCATCGCACCCTTTGGTGCTGAGCCATCACCAGCCCAGGCAGTGCGTCCATCACGTAACCATTGATAGCTGGAGAAGAAGAGCACACTTGGGACGTGCTGCGGCAGGGGAGTGGTTCAAAGTCTGCAGATAACTGCAGCCACGCTGGAGTAGGCTGAGGTCCCTCTTGCTGTTATCCAGGGGATGGGTAAGGAAGGGGATTCTGGAGCTCTGCTAGTTAGACTGCTGCTGTAACAGCAGCCCCTGCAGAGTTTTCCTCCTACGTGGGCTGGCTGGGTAGGGAGGGGAGAGAAGCCGGAGCTCTTACCATGGAAGTAGCTGCTCCTTCTAAAATCAGGATCATCCGGCTGGATCTGGCAGAGGGGTGGGCAGTTCCTCTCCATGTTCTCGGCGAGATACCAGCTTTTGGTCTCATCGAAGATAGTGAAGAGCAGAGAGAACTCCTGCACCTCCAGCTGCCTCCTGAAGGCAGGGCTCAAGACACCAGGGCGGCAGATAAGCAGTGGCCCAACCAGGCCAGAGTGCAGATCCTTCTCCTAGGAGGGGAAAATAACCAGAGAGTAATGGGAATGTAGAGTCCACTCCTAACTTCCACCCCATCCACAATGTGGCTACTCAGAACAACATTAACCACTGTCAGGCAGGACTCTGGAAGCATGTGCTTCATCGCAGGATGGCTCTCTCTGCCTGTCAGATTCCAACAGCGCCCTGTGAGTGCTAACCAAACTCCAGCAGCATGTGCAGCCTCAGACTAGACAGACAGGTGAAGAGGCCTTGGCTATGAATGCTCCTAACTCACAGCTCAAAAGCCAAGAAATGGAGAGGAGCAAGGCATGTGCAGAGCCTGGTGCTGGGACTGGGAGAAGCATGCTGGGTTTCAGCAGGGGGCAGAAGCCCCCTCCCTCTCTGATCCCAATCTGACATAGGGGAGGAATGCACACTTAGAATTGCTCTGATTTGATTTATAGTTCTGACTTGCTGGGTTCCCTTCCCAGCTCTACTGCTGATGCAGTGCCCAACCTTGTGCAAGTCGCTTAGTCCTTCTGTGCCTCAGTTGCCCCACCTGGAACACTTTGGACAATGGTACAGGATGTTGTGAGCATTAGTTAGTCTGTGGCTGAGAAGGACCAGATTTTTAAGTCTGACGGCTGCTCTATCCATAGCCTGCTCGGGGCCAGTCATAAGGATGCTCCAGACATCCCCCCTCCATGGCTCTGCACTGCCTAAGGACTCACCAAGGCAGGGGAAGTTTTGTACCTCTGGGTCACACAAGCAGCCAGAGAGGGGCTGAGGATCTGGCCTGTGAAATGTGACCAGGTGGTAGGAAAAGCTTTCTAACTCTCAGGGTGATTAAGCTCTGGAACAGGCCCCCATGGGAGGTTGTGGGATCTCCATCACTGAAGGTTTTTAAGAGCAGGTTGGACAAACACCTGGTCTAGAGTTCCTTGGTTCTGCAGGTGCCTGGACTTGATGACCTATCGAGATCCCTTCCAGCCCTACGTTTCTATTTCTATACACTCTCAGACCCATTCATAAATGGTCCAATAAAAGCCCCCATCAATGTGTCACAGAAATATCCTATGCAGTAGTGTCCCAGGCACCAACCCCCTTGGGTCTGCATGGAACAGGGGAGCTGAGATTCTAGCTGAGAGGCAGCTGAGGGCAGAGATGGCTAGCAGAGAGACCAACAGGTTTCTCATACATGGTTCCCACCTACCAGGTTAACGCTGGAGAAGTAAGCCCAAGCCTTGCAGTCAAACTCATTGACAGTGGGTGCCATCTGGGGCAGCACCTTCCAGGAGTACTCGCGGAGTTCGCCGGGCTGCACCGCTTCCTGGCTAGGTGTGTTGTTTTCCCCCAGGCCTCCTTGGTAGGGCAAGAGGTTGGAATGGAAGGAGTAAGGCCGGGAAGCTAGGTTCTTGAAGCTAACCTGCACCGTGGGGGAAAGAAGCAAAGAAAAGGGTTACATTCCTTGTGGGAGGAATCTTGGAGCCGAGGCACTGCCTACACTCCTTCTCTGGGTAGGGCACTGGCTATGCCCCATACCCTTCCTGCTGTTGTTCTTTAGTGAAGCCCAGTGAGACAGATACTAGCCTCAGTTCTGCTTGTGCATCTCTTACTGGAGTCTCTGGGAAAGGTACATGTGTTTTTATGGGCAGGATTTGTGTTTTCTCCCCAGTGTCAGTCAAACACAGGCCAGTCCTTGCCACTGCTTTTTCCCCAAGCTCTAGCCTCTGGCTCCATACTACCTGATCTTTTCTTCTTCGCCAGTTCAGGGTTGTGCCACCCCCTATTGTATGTGTAAGCAGAGTCTGCATGAGCTCTCCCCTGACATCTAGTGGTGAGCTGTGGAAAAGGACTTCAGGAGCTGATCTCGTTTGCGTGGACACATCCACCCTGCCTAGGTGCTCAGCATGATGTGATTACGGACTAGATTCATAGATTCATAGACTCTAGGACTGGAAGGGACCTCGAGAGGTCATCAAGTCCAGTCCCCTGCCCTTATGGCAGGACCAAATACTGTCTAGACCATCCCTGATAGACATTTATCTAACCTACTCTTAAATATCTCCAGAGATGGAGATTCCACAACCTCCCTAGGCAATTTATTCCAGTGTTTAACTACCCTGACAGTTAGGAACTTTTTCCTAATGTCCAACCTAAATCTCCCTTGCTGCAGTTTAAGCCCATTGCTTCTTGTTCTATCATTAGAGGCTAAGGTGAACAAGTTTTCTCCCTCCTCCTGATGACACCCTTTTAGATACCTGAAAACTGCTATCATGTCCCCTCTCAGTCTTCTCTTTTCCAAACTAAATAAACCCAATTCTTTCAGCCTTCCTTCATAGGTCATGTTCTCAAGACCTTTAATCATTCTTGTTGCTCTTCTCTGGACCCTCTCCAATTTCTCCACATCTTTCTTGAAATGCGGTGCCCAAAACTGGACACAATACTCCAGTTGAGGCCTAACCAGCGCAGAGTAGAGCGGAAGAATGACTTCTCGTGTCTTGTTTACAACACACCTGTTAATGCATCCCAGAATCACGTTTGCTTTTTTTGCAACAGTATCACACTGTTGACTCATATTTAGCTTGTGGTCCACTATGACCCCTAGATCTCTTTCTGCCATACTCCTTCCTAGACAGTCTCTTCCCATTCTGTATGTGTGAAACTGATTGTTCCTTCCTAAGTGGAGCACTTTGCATTTGTCTTTATTGAACTTCATCCGGTTTACCTCAGACCATTTCTCCAATTTGTCCAGATCATTTTGAATTTTGACCCTGTCCTCCAAAGCAGTTGCAATCCCTCCCAGTTTGGTATCATCCGCAAACTTAAAAAGCGTACTTTCTATGCCAACATCTAAGTCGTTGATGAAGATATTGAACAGAGCCAGTCCCAAAACAGACCGCTCCTGATGACCTTCTGAGGTCTCTTCCAACCCTAATCTCCTATGATTGCTTGTCCAAATGATCGCTTGTGGTTGGTGTTGGCTCCCCGGTCTCCTTGTTATTGGGGCAGGAGTAGTTGTTATCCTTGTTGTGTGAACCGAGGGCTGGAGAACTGTACCTGGCATACCCCGATGAAAGGACTCACCCTCAACTGAATGGCACTCACTAGGCAGGGGACATGGGTTCCAAAGCCCAATGAGTTGAGAAAGGGTGGGGATAAGTACTTGTATTTAGTGGTGTGGGTCTCGTTTAAGGGTCCTAAGCACCATTTGATTCTCTCTCTCTCTCTCTCAGGTATAATAAAAGAACTAATTTAGACTCAATTGAGTGTCTTATTATGTGCTACAGAGCTGAAATCACTAATACCTAGGTCTAAGTATTAAACCTACTTTGGGACAATGTCTCTATTACAAGAGACTGCCTAGTGTGCACCAACTGTGAAGCTCCTGCACTAACAGCTGAAATCACTGAGAGCTGTGTTAAGTGGTGGGCCCTGAAGACATCTTGGTGAGTGGCTAGCTGGGTGGCTGGTGTAGAGGACCAGAACAGAGCTCCTTAGAAAGGTGTGGCAATCGGCTGGTGGGGTGATGAACAAGTGCCTGAGCAGTAGAGCATGTAAGGTGCCTCCTTATACCCTCTTCCACCTAGGATGGGAGGTGAACTCTGTGTATGAACCTCTGAACTCTGGGGCTGCACTGGCCAAAAGACAGCAACTGTGAGTGGGGTGCAGAGAAGGGACGGGCACGTTAAAGGGACTTTTTGGTTGCTGGACTTAAGAACCTGAGGGGAAAAGGATACTGCCCAACTTACTTTGGGGTGGGCCTTTTGCTCATGGTTTATGTTTATGAACCCTAGTTGTGGGATTTTCCCAAATTAAGGCTGAGTTACTTCCCTCCTTTTATTAAAAGTTTTTGCTACATTCAGACTCTGTGCTTGCGAGAGAGGAAGTATTTCCTCTTAGAAGTGCCCAAGGGGTGTTGTGTAATTGTCCCAGGTCACTGGGTGGGGGCTTGAGATGATTTTATGTTGTATTGGTGAAAAGGAACCCCTAGATACTGAACCTGGCCCTTGCTGCTGCTGGCTTCACCTGGCAGAAGGGTTACAAATGCTAAGAATCTCCCTCTTCCTTGATACATATGATGAGTACAGGTCTCATCCACATTGGAGTGGCAGGGTGTCTTTGGACTCAGTTTCAGCCAGTCAGCAAGAAAGGACCCCAGCCTGGATCCCAGCTTTGCACACTGCCCAGCCAAACTCGCACTATCACCCAGCTCAGCCAGAGCTGTGTGGGAAAAGAGGCCTTGTCTGCATGAGCAAATTACACCAGTTAAGCCTAAGGTGTGAACTGAAGGTGATCCAATTTCAAACTCTCTTGTGGATGCTGTTATTTGGGTTTAGCTTGAGTCCAGTTGGGACAAGTTGATGCTAAACTGAAATAGGCCCCTCTTAAACCAAAATAAGAGTGTCCACACAGGAGTCTGCACTAAATAGATACGTTTAGCAATCTATTAAACTGATGCAACTTGCTCATGTAGGCAAGGCCTGAGTTTATACACGATTCCTTAGTTTGGTCCTCTGCTCTTTAGGAAGGATGAATCAGAGCCTGATTGCACTTGGAGACTTGAGTGTCTCCCATGGGAGCCATTGTGAATCCCAGTTAGCTTTCTTCCCTTCCCTGCTCCTTCTGCCTTTTCAGAGGCTCTTTCCCTGAAGTGCCATGTGGTATTTCTACAGAGACTGCTCTTGTGATCAGGAGACCCTCATCTGTGACCTGAACCTGCTAAATGACTTTGGCTGAGCCACTTCACTGCTCTGTGCCTTGGTTTCCCCTCTCAGCCTTTGTCTATGTGCATTGTGAGCTCTTCGGGGCAGGGACCATTTCTCGCTATCAGTCTGAGCATCACAAGGGGGCCCTGATCTCAGCGGGGGCCTCTAGGTACCACAGCCCAGCTCCTCACAGATATCTAAGTGCTGATCAGTGGGAGTTAGGTGCCTGAACACCTTAGAGGAGCTGGGACTGTGTTAGCCCCACAGAATACCCTTGCACTGTCAGCACAATGAGAGCCAACACACCCAAGGAACTGCAGGGGAGTAAAGTGAATGTGACAGATCTCAGCCATGGCCCTTGACTGGCAATTTTCTAACTCCAGCCTATGGTGCAAGACAGCCTTTTGGTGCCAACAGGTTCCGGCACAAGAGGTAGCAGGAAGACCCACCTAGAACTAAGGAGGGGCAGCTTTGCACTGGGAACCTCCTAACTCCTTTTAAGGAAATGGGGATTTTCCTTTTCAGTCTCACTCACCATTATGACATCATCAACTTCTGCCCTGATGTATGGCCCCAGGATTCCCAAGTGCTCATCCAGCTCCCCACGTGCCAGTGGCTGGGTGAAAGAGTTGTCCAGGAACCCTCGGAAAACCACTTTCTTGTACCGCTGGAGGGGCTTCCTCCAGCCCCTACTTGGGCCGCTGCAAGAACAAGAAAGGACCACACCCTGTGGGAAGGCGCCAGCCAGGCTTGATGAGTGGAAGGCTTGAGGCATGGACATTGGAATCTGGGCTCTAATGCCTCTCTTCACTTTGACTCCCATCACAGTTTTAGTCCCTCGGCTAACTCCCCAAACAAGCACCTCTGTTGGCATTGTGATCTCGCTATATACCTGCTCAGGCAGAAAGTCTGAATGTAGAGCCAAGCCAGGAGCCACAGGACTCCGACTGTCCTTCAAGAGGCAAAGCATGAACTGACTGTGACAGTGATCAATGTAGCTGTCAAGACACGTCGGTAGAGTCCTGCAAATCTGTGGCTATCTGCTTTATATCCACAAACTGTTTTGCAGATACAAATTGTATCAGCACGGGGCTCTACATGTCGGCATATTCTCTCTGGTGCAGCTCTTCTTTGACTGGAATCCATTCGGAAGCCCAGGGGCTGAGGTACAGTCAGGTACTTACAGGAGCTCCAGCCTTTGCTGTCTTGGACTCTCTCTAGGTTCTAAGTGTTTAGTGCTCATAGCCATGCTGGAGAGCAATCCAAGTGGGGTAGCATTCAGACTGAGAGCAGAGGAGGTAGCTAAGAGTACCCCTATCTTCATTTTGCAGGTGTTTCACTGGCTCCTCCTCTGAGTCATTTTTTTGGACATGGCTGTGGCCAGCTCAGCAGCCACACAGCACACAGTGCTACATGGAGGATGCTCCCTTTGGCGTCCCCCAGCAGTATGGACAAACTGTCAAGTAGGGGAACTAATCATAGACCAATGTGATGCTTATTCTTCAACTACATCTCCTTAGCATTGCCAGGTCTATAGGAAGCCAATAACTAAGTCTGCGGCTCCAACTCCTGCCCCTCACCTGGTAAGGCAAACTGATACTGCAAACCACTGGGAGGACACATTACAGCCAGAATCCTTGGGCTCAAGCTAGGGAGGACGTGAGCTCCTCAACAAAGTGGAGCAGCAGATAGCAGGGCAGAGTTCAGTTGACTGCTGCCAGTTGGGCTGCTACACTTGGAAGGAAGATCAAGCACTCAAGAGGAAGACAAGACTCTATTGGGGTGGAGCATCATGAATAGAACAGCCTGGGCTGGAACTCAGTGTCTGTCTCGTGGTGGGGCCTGTACCCTCATAGACTCATAGACTTTAAGGTCAGAAGGGACCATTATGATCATCTAGTCTGACCTCCTGCGCAATGCAGGCCACAGAATCTCACCCACCCACTCCTGTATCAAACCCCTAACCTATGTCTGAGCAATTGAATTCCTCAAATCGTGGTTTAAAGACCTCAAGGTGCAGAAAATCCTCCAGCAAGTGACCCGCATCCCACGCTGCAGAGAAAGGCAAAAAACCTCCAGGGCCTCTGCCAATCTGCCCTGCAGGAAAATTCCTTCTTGACCCCAAATATGGCGATCAGTTAAACCCTGAGCATGTGGGCAAGACTCACTAGCCAGCACCCAGGAAAGAATTCTCTGTAGTAACTCAGATCCCACCCTGGATGGATCTCTAAGCCTTGTCTGGCTTTGTCCATCCATGCTGCTCTGTAGAAGGGAAAGCAATCAATAGGGTGGGAAAGATGCCTCATGCAAGGGGAAGGATGTGTCTGATAAAACTTACTTAACTTTTAGAAAGTGTTGGGGTTTCTGGCTCTCATATTCCCACAGCACTTCGACAGCTGCAATGAAATACTGCTGGACCCTCCCAGTGAAGGTGCGCGGATCTTGGTCCTCCTCCCCGTAGATGTCAAACTCTTCAGTGTCTCTCTCAGGTTTGCTGTAGTCATCATAGTCTGATTTTTCCTTCTGGGGCATTGAGATGTTGGACTTGACCATGTTGTTTAGGGCACTGGGTTCTCTAGAGGTGTCAAAATATTCCTCGGATCCAGGAGTGGAGCTCCTGTTCTTTGCTTTGCCGATGCTTTCCCTGCTGCTCTGTGTCCCATCTACCTCCTGCGCCTCCTTCTTTAATTCTGGTGTCTGTATTTTACTACCTGAGAGGGGAATAGCATCTTCCTTTTTAAACACTTGATTTTCTTGGTGGCTGTGCTTCAGCTTCCATTGGTCCCCTTTAAGGGTCTGGTTGAGAGCCAAGCCATCTTGGGGAAATGGATAGTTTCCTTTGGAGGCCTGTTTTGTCAGGATCTCTGAGGCCTCTTTGCTTGCTGGAAAATCCTTAGATTCAGTTCCTAATACTTGGTCCTTAACAGCACTAGATTCGAGCTCCTGCTGCAGTTTACCGAAGATCCACGTTTTCTGCAGCTCCCGCTGGTCCAAGGTGCTCACTTCCCCATCTGTCACATTTCCCTTGGGCTGCAAGCTCAAATGTGCCTCCCAGTCAACACCTCTTTTATGCTGCATTGCAGTTACTGCAGGTGTCTCAATTCCACTCACTTGCCCCACAACCTGTGTTGAGATGGGGACCATACTCATTGTGTGCTCTTCTGCAGATGCAGTGGGCTTTGTGTCTGCCTCAGTTCCTACCTCCTGTTCCTCTTTGGTAGTTTTCTCACTGGAATAGGCAGAGATAGCACTAGTTTTCTCCTCCTCTGACTCTTCCACCTTCAGAAAGGAGTTACCTCCTCTCTGAGTTGTATCATTTTCACCTTGTTTGTCATAGTGTCTCTCTACTGCTGGTGGCTCATGACTGCTGGCATGGTGTTGAAGAGAAGCTGACACATTCCTGATATATCCTGTGGGGTTATCAGTGCCAGTTGCTCCATGATCTTTTGCTGTTGTGGCTACCAAGAGTGGCCTTGCAGCACGGGGGTTTGCTCTGTCGTTGTCACTTATCTTGATAGTGCCTCTGAACATAGCTCCGATTCCTCCTGTATGTTTGCCAGAGTTATGCCTTCCCTTCAATGCTCTGGTTTTATCCTCCAGTCCTTGCTGCACCTCTGTTTCTTCCAGTAAACTTCTATGTGATTCCAGGGACCTCTTTTTTACATGAACGCTGCATCCCTGAGAGTTTTGATCACAGGGCTTGTCAGCTGTCCTTTGCACTAGCTTTCCAGGGGTCCGGCTGTCCGAGTCCAACTCCATTCTCTTACCTTTATGGAGTGTTCCTTCTTTGTCTGATGAACTGGCCTCCAGGAGACCTGTATCATTTATCAAGTCCACTAGCTCTGCTGGAGGCACTTTCCTGTTGAGATAAACTTCCTCATTATCTAATAAGCTGTTGTCTTCATTTGTTGGCTCATCTGAACTTAGTGCAGTAACCTTGTGTTTAAGAAATGTGTCCTTGCTGCTTTGTAAAGGGCCCTTTTCAAGCTTCCTCTCATTAGCCATAACATTTAATTTGAGTAAGTCAACGTTCTCCATTTCAGACATTTCCTTGCTTTCTGTAGCTTCTTGAAACTTTGTCCCCAGTATTAATTCATCGCTTTCTTGTATAGTAACATCACTGGTGGCAAAAACGTCATTGCGGCCCAGAAATGTTTTTTTTAGAAGGCTTGTACTGTTGGTAAGTTTATCTGGGGCTAGCCTGATGCTACTTTCTGCAGACAAGGAGTGTTCTACATTTGAAAGACCCAGACCATCACGAGATTTATCCTGTCCTGATTCATGGTCCAATGGACAGTTTTCTGCAAGGCTCAGATCTGCTGTATCATAGGTATCTAACAGCGCAGTGTTAGTCCTACCAAGGAGAAGATCTTTCTGATGTGGTGTAGGGGTCCTTTGAATTCCTGTATCATTTGAAGACTTCTCAACAGTCTTTTCAAAGAATACTTCTCCATTTGCAGCTGATGTGTTCTCCTGAAGCATGGTACCATGTGCTGGGCTATTTAACTTTCCTTCTTGAGAAGTTTCAAAAGGACCCAGTGATGCCTCTTCTTGAAGCCTAGTGTCATTTTCTAACCTAGTGTCCAATTGTATCGGTGCACCATTGCTTTTAATAAATGCTTTCCCACTGTTCACATAGGCGATGACATGTATACTTGTGTTATCTGCTGATGTGTCTAATGATGCTGAAGTACTATTCCCTTTAAGGAAAGTGTTATCATTAGTTGATGAAGTCATTTCTGTAGCTATTGTATCATTCCGTGGTATGTGTGTTTTTAAAGATGTAATCTTGATTTCTAGAGGCATTTCATCATGTAATGGAATCCTTTCTTGAAACCTAGAATCATGTTTTGAGACATTCAGTTGCAGTGAACTATCATTCCCTTGAAGACCAGTTTCTTCAGCATTAAAAGAAGATTCCCGATGGCCCATCACATGTGCTGATTCTTTTAATTCTGCCAAAGTAACATTCCCTTTAAGAATTTTTTCTAAGTTGGTTAATGGAGCAGTTAGTTGGAACATCACATTGTCTACTGACTTGTGCAGCTCTAAATTCTCTTTAGCCATCTCTACAGCTTGAATTGGTCTATGCTTTCCAAAGAAGAGAGTATCTCCTTCTGGATATGAGCCAGCTGCTGCAGCTTTTGCTGAACTTGTGTTATGATGGACCACTTCACTTAAGCTTGTTGAGTTTCCTTCAGGAGAAGGGTGTCCAAATCCTTGGTCAGGGCTGATCATTTCTGACAATCCTACCTCTTCTGAGAAGGACTCATAAAATACTGGCTCAAAGCTAGTCTCTGTTTGAGAAGATAGGGAAAGGCCATGTAGATCGGACAGCACGGTTGTGCTGTTGGAAGAGGAGTCCATGGAATTCTTCCTGCTGTTTTGAAGTCTGTTATTGAATTTGAGGGGCTGGCTGGGTTTTCTCAAGCAGGGTGTTAGCTGGGAGTTGAGCGTCTCTGTTTCCTTTTCGGAAGAAGTGACATTACGATGCTTTCTCAGACACAGCCTGTGCCATCTTTTATTCTTGGGGAAGCCCCTAGGTTGAAGGCCATTGCCCTCATTTGTCAAGTAACCCGGTATCAACTCATAATCTTCCCCATAGGAATACAGTTCTGGATCAGTGTTGCACTTGGAGACTGTGAACTTTGCCCACATTCCTCTGTCTCTGAAGTCAGGATTCAGGCATGCCAGCATCCATACGCCTATCCCAGGAAAGGTCAAAAGAATAGCATTAGTCCAACATATCAGGAAATCTCAAGAGTTATCACCCAGCTGGTGCTCCCTCATTAGCAAGCTCTGTATTTTAAGAATGCTTATGGCATAAGCCAATGACATTCTTGTTTCCACTCCCACTGAAATCTATCACACGCTGGATTCACCTGTCATGCATGTGTCCATGTGCTGCAACATTTCTGGCAGTGTTTAGAATTAACCCTGGCAAGGATTTTTAATTGCTTTAATGCTCCCTAACAAACCTAATTAATTGAATGCATCCCTGGTACCATAACCTTTACCTGGTATGTCCCCACAATGGCTTCGGTGGAGAGTAGCTATGAAGTGGTTAATACAATGGCTGCAACTTTACATGTAGGTGCTAGTGGGATTCCAGAATCAACCCATCAAAGGTTTGGTTGGTGCTGTCAGATACACTGTACTGGTTCTATGGTATAATGGTCAGCATTCTGGACTTTGAATCCAGTCATCTGAGTTCACAAATCTCAGAAGAGCCAATACTTTGTTGGTTGTGCAAGGGTGGCAGTGGACTCTCCATCATTGGCAATTTTTAAATCTAGACCAGCAGTTTTTCTGAAAGATCTGCTCTATTTCAAACAGGAATATTATGGGGCAGTTCTCTGGCCTGTGTTCTGCAGGAGGCCCTTTGAATCTATCAACCTATGGTGCAGAATGTCTTCTGCACATGATGATCTCCTGAGTCCCTTTTCTCTCCTGCTCAAGTTAAAAGAAATCAAAGCCCCTCTATCACAAAGCCTCTCTTCCCACCCCCCTACTCTGACCAGCTCATTCCTGCCTGGTCAACTCTGAACAGCCAAGACTGGATATAATAACAATCACCTAGATTTAGATTATTCTAATAGAGATTTAGATAATTCTCCCCATGAACTGCTGATTTCTGGGTTCCCTCCCCCCTCCTTCACTAGAGAGGACAGGGCCTTCTCTTGCTTTGGGGGGCTGTGCTGGTCCTGGTCACCAAATAGGCTGGTGCCATTCACCCATTCTAAATGCACTTACATAAATACAATTATGCCACTTCCTTATTCTCCCCAGGGTGAGCAAAGGGACAAGGATTAAAGCCACAAACACAACTCTGAGTGACCAGTGCCCATGTGGCTGTTTCAAATCAGAAACAGGAAAAGGCTCAAGGGAAGCTGGCATTGATTGCACAGCACACTGGCATCATAACAGGCCTGACCCACCTCCCATAAAAGTCGGTGACTAGACTGCCTGTGCTGCAGGGAGTGTCTGATCCAGTGAGTGGGACAGGCAGGTTAGGGATGAGGAAGAAGAAAGGCCAGCAGGTAAACTCTGAGATTAAATGACTGAGTTAAATATGTGGGTTGAGATCGGGCTAATTGCCTAAAGGATGTGGACACTGGGTTGTCATTCATTCCAATGGAGCCTGGGCGCACACACCTTGGTATGACTTTGGCAATCTCAGCCATGATCCATGATGGGAATTATAGTTACTACATTCAAGCTGTTCAGTGACTTGTTTTAAGGGCTCAGCAGACACACTGACAGATGAAAGGTAAATGGAGGAAACTGGACTGCAGCGCTGAGATGCACCAGATGCTAAGGGGTGCCAGATGAAATTAGGCTCATTCCACAGAACTGTCCCCAGCAGCGTTTCCATCCCTCACTAAGAGTGATTTTCCTGACACCAGCAGAAAGTCACAGGCCCAGCACTTTGGGATTCACTATCATTTGGGAACTGGGGTGGGAGGCTGGAACAAACTTGACAGAGCATATATGGAAGAATCTGCATGCATTATAACAGAACAAAAACACTTAAAATAATCTCAACTAGGCACTAAAATATAGTCTGTTCTCCAGCCGTACACATTGTCAGTAAGATTTGTTCTGAGCTTTTAAAAGGCTGCAAGAATGTTGGGTGCTATTTAAAATTTAAATCTGCGTATATATGTAAGCAGAGTCAGGATGAGCTCTACCCTGACATCTGGTGGAAAGAATTTCAGAGAGTGTATTTGCATAGGCACGCCTACCCCATCCCAGACTGCCGAGCAGTGGGACTGCTTTGTGACAGAAATGACTCAACCCTCAGTATGGGTGGTACTTGCTAGACAAGGGACATGGGTTCCAAAACCAGTAAATTGAGAGAGCTGGCGGACAGGTTATTTGTGTCTGGTGGTGTAGTCTCCTTGCGGAGCCAGAAGCACCAGTTTCCACCGCGCCCTCCTCTCTCTAACTGTGGAATGTCAGAATTGATTTTTCCCTTAAGAATCTGTATACGGTTACTGAGCTTGAACTCACTTTGGGCAATGCGTCACTAGCACTGGGGCTCCCCTACTAGAGCTGAAATCCTAAGAGCTGAAATTACTGAGCTTGAGAGCACTGAGTACTGTGCTAACTAGTGGAGAGCCTGAAGCTTATACTGTGGAACAAGCAGCTGGCGGAGTGGACGTGCTGGAGCGGATCATGGGACAGGCTGCGTGGAGCGGACTATGGCCTGGCAGAGCGCGAGTAAGCTGTGGGACGGGTGGAAGCGCCCACAGAGCGAGCGGAGCCAAGCAGTTTGCGGGGACAACTGGAGCAGCTCACGGACGCTGGTGAGGCAGAGCAGCTGGTGGACGCGGAGCAGTTTTTGGGGGCCCGGGCTGGAGGGCAGAGTGGAGTGCGCTGGTAAGCGAAGCAGTTCCGCGAGAAGGCAGAAGCAGAACCCACGAGGAGGCAGGGGCAGTTGGCCCGGACCATGTAAGGTGCCCTTCTACCCCGGCTGGGTGGAGACCTCTGCAGATAGACTCTTTGAACTTTGGGGCTGCCTGACAAGCAGGACAGAGACTTTTGGATTGTGGGACTTTTGGGACTGTGGATGATTTGGGGGGTTGCTGGACTCAACGAGTCCAGGGGAAAAGGCATGCTCCAATTTCCTGGGGTGGGTCTTTGCGCGTGGTTTGGTCTAGGAACTCTCGTTGAGGTGTTTTCCCAATTTAGTGCTTGTTGTTTATCTCATGTAATTAAACTTTTTCTGCTACACCAAGACTCTGTGCTTGCGAGAGGGGAAACATTGCCTCTTTGAGGCACTCAGGGGTGTGTAAGATTTTCCCAGGTCACTGGGTGGGGGCTCGAGCTGGTTTGGCATTGTGTTATTGAAACAGAACCCCTGGATACTGAACCCGGCCCTTGTTGCTGCCAAATTCAGAGGGGCAGAAGGGTTGCACATATGCTGTGCTGGACTGATCTCACTGCAGTGTCATGCAATGGCATAATGCGTACTGGTAAAAATGTGGAGCTAAATCTACCCAGGCTCTGCCCACAACTACAGAAAAGCTGAAATTCTGCTAAAACTATCAGCAGTGAAACAGTTAATGATGCAGGCCTTGCAAAACCAAGCGGAAACCACAGCTGACTTAAAACAATTCAAGGCCTTCTCTATACATTAAAAGAAACAAAACAAAAAAAAGGCACAAGCCTAATTTTAAAAAGAATAATTTGCAGATTACTTTGACAAGAAACAAATAACAAATTACTGAATAGAAACAGCACTCCCAGGTGGTGGAACCTTGTTTACTATGTCTCAGTCCAGATGTATTTTTAAAACTATTTTTAATACAGTACATTTGATGGGGGTGAAAGGTGCCAGATTGACAACCCTGGGGATTGAAAGCCTGTATTTATTATAGACAAGATACAGCATATGCAGACACAGCATATGCTTGTTCCACACTGTCCTTGTCGATGTATCCCAGAGAGGCACCCCTAGAAGGGAAAGGTGTGTTCATTCTTACCGGCTCATTTAGGCCCTGATCTTGCCAGATCCAGGCGGGCAGATTCTTACACTCTTGCATAGTCCCAGGGAAGTCAATCAGGATGTGCACAGACAGAGCTCCTCCCTCGCGGAACAAGGCCTGAGTCATTTGCCTCTGTTTTCAGATGGCCACCAAGGAGGCCAGTGCTGATGGTAGCTTTTTATTACCACTAGCAATGGGACTTGAGCCTTCTAGGCACTTCACATAAGACATTAGATCACCATTAGATGGTAACAGCATTTACTTTGTCAAATCAGTCCCCTTGAGGCAGAAGGCTCTGCATCCCATCACCCATCCCACATGGGATTCTGTAGGAGTGGAACACTCCAGTTTTGCAACTCAAGAGTAGTGATGTCAAGTTAAAGGTGCTTGTTGCATTCCATAAGGGGGGAATCCGAGTGGCCAGAACTGTGGTTGTGGCTTTTCTAAAGTCTTTTGGGAATGACCAATCAGCTTCTGCCCCGGCACCTGAATAAAGTACTCTGGGAATTACTCTCAAAGTTCCTTGCTCAAAAACAAAAAAAAGATTTAGAAGTTTAACTATTTTTTAAATGTAGAGTTTTTATAGGGGTAATGTCACAATAACATTACATCTCTCAGCATTCTTCACATCATTCGTTAGTGGCCAAAACAGGCACAAAATGTAACTGTGTCTGTTGTATTTCTCAGCTCTGCTCTGTTGTTTCTCTGGAACTCAAGAAAGATTTCAGAGACTGAAAATGAAGTCCTTCTCTGAAGCTATAATCTTCAGGGTTTGACTGTGATTTTTCTTCATCTATACACTGGGCACCAGGTCATGGTCAGCATCACGCCAGCAAGGCTGATTCTTCACAACTGTGTTCAAACATGTTAAACTTCTGTAAGAGTTTGTTCTGATGACAGGAGTACTTGTGGCACATTCAAGACTAACAAATTTATTTGAGTATAAGCTTTCATGGTCTACAGCCCACTTCATCGGATGGACAGAATGGAACATATGGTAAGAAGAGGTTTTTTCTCCTGCTGATAATAGCTCATCTTAATTAATTAGCCTCTTAGAGTTGATATGGCAACTTCCACCTTTTCATGTTCTCTGTATGTATATATATCTTCTTACTATATGTTCCATTCTATGCATCCAATGAAGTGGGCTGTAGCCCAAGAAAGCTTATGCTCAAATAAATTTGTTAGTCTTGAAGGTGCCGCAAGTACGCCTGTTCTTTTTGCGGATACAGACTAACATGGCTGCTACTCTGAAACCTGATGTAACTTCTAATGTAACTTCATAGCTAGCTGGGGAGGGGAGGGAGAAGGGCAGAACCAGATGCAACTGGAATTTACTTGCTCATGCAGTTTCAGTTGAGTTCTGATTAATCTCTCTCTTTCGCTTACTAAAGTGGTTATTTTTCTAGCTGATCCCTATAGTTCATGCACGTAAAATGCTCCTGATGGAATATGCTGACCTGTCTCTGTTAACATATACTGCACAGCAGCTGGGCATAGTAATTTATAAAACAATTAAAATTATTAACCTGGCTTTTCCATGCTCATGAAGACGGTTTCTCCAGAAAGTGGAAAGAGGGTGAGCGTGTCCTTAAAGACCATGTTGTGTTTGAAGGTGTTTCCAGAGAAGAAAACAGACAGGAAGTCTGTCTGGGCACCGACACTTAAGACATACCAGTACACCACTTGATGCAGGCAAAGTTTCAGGTGCAGGTTGTCAAAGACGTAGCCATTAATACCTGGAAGAGGCATCGGGTGTGAGAAGTTTTATCAGTGTTTTGGTCTCACATGGCAGCTAACCTTTTATATTTTAGCTAGGTGTGACAATACAGTTAAGACTTCAGTTCATTCCCTGACAACAAGCAGGTGTTGATCACATTCCCGCTCCAGAAGGAGCCCAGATCAGGACAGTCATGACCAGTTTACAATCAAGAAAGAACCCAAGACCAAGTCATTCACTGCTAGCTAATATCAGCTAACAATGATCTACCATAACTGTGCTGAGCCAATAAGTAAGATAGGTCCTTATGTATGGATAATCCTGGTTTTTCCTTCAGTCCTCCACTTACAGCTCCCACCCTGGGATACTCACTGTGGATAACATTTGAGGCATAGAAATCAGGATCCTGGGGGTTCACAGTAGCTGCATCTGTGCAGAACCTCTGTATATTTTCTGCCAGGTACCAGCTATGGTTTTCATCAAAGACCGAAAACAGCACAAACCTCGTCTCATCCGACATCATCTGGGAATCACAGAGGAAGGGGGTTATTCATAATCTGGGATGGCTCTGGCCTGGGTGTAAACTGACACTCAGAGGTCACAGTGTGCCTGCCAACAGATCACCCAAGACTGGGCAGGACGTTGGTACTGCAGCCAGGCCCACCAGGTGGCAGCCTTAGCTGCTGTGCCCAGCAATGCATATAATCCCTGCCTGACCAACAGCCTGATTGCTAAAGGTCTATGGGCCCCTGACTGGATGGATAGGAGCACTCTCCCTGGGTGCCTGGACTATAGAAAGGCCCCAACAGGAAGAGGAAGCTGTCTGAGCAACAGACCATTGTCTGCTGGTTGCTGCCTCTCCCAACCCTGCCTCACCTGACCTCACCTCCCCAACCCACTGACCCAGCCCCTGGGCTTCGATCTTTTGCCTATTGACCCCCAGAGAGCTCTGACCATTGTCCTGACTGCCTCTGATGCAGACTGACCTGCTGCTACCCCATCACCATGCACACATTTGACTCGTGCTCTGGCCTGCTCCCACCCTGCCACTTCAGCCAGGGGGCATGACAGTGCTCTCAGCCAGCTAGTGGAGTCCTGTGGCTGCACGTCCTTTGTGGGCATGTATCCGGCATATGACTGCTGCTAAACTCCAACCTAGAGCCTCACGGTATGTAGGTAGCAGCTATATTAGGTGAGTTCAGAGATGGTCAGGGGTGAAAGTAACTTAAAAGAACTTACCGGTACTCCGGAGTCCTTAGGAGGGGGCAGGGCATCTACCAGAAGAGGCAGGGCCTTTAAATACCCTGGTGCTTTAAATCAGAATTTAAAGGGCCCAGGGCTGGGGCTGTGGTAGCAGCAGCTGGGAGCCCTAGACCCTTTAAATTGCCCCCAGGGCTACCAGCTGCAGAGGCGGCTAGGAGCCTGAGGGGTGATTTAAATGGCCCGTGGCTCCAGCTGCTACTACCGCAGGGGACCCCTGGGCACTTTAAATCACCATCAGAGGGGCCCCTGGCCTCTGGCAGAGCTTTAAAGGGCCTGGAGCTCTGCTGCAGAGGCGGCAGCTGGGAGACCCTGGCCCTTTAAATCACCGCCAGAGCCCCGCTGGTGCTACCCTAGGGCTCCAGCAGCAGAGCTCAGGTGGTGATTTAAAGGGCCCCAGAGGGTAGCAGCAGCGGGAGCCCTGAGCTCTTTAAATGGCCATCCAAGCCGTGCTGCCGGAGCCCCAGAGTAGCAGCGGCAGCCGGGGGCTCAGATGGTGATTTAAAGAGCCTGAGGGTCCAGTAGCCACTACCGACCCGGGTCCTTTAAATCGTCCCAGTAGCCTGTTGGAGCCCTGGGGTAGCTGCGGTGGGGCTCTGGTGGCTATTTAAAGGATCCGAGGCTGCGGCAACTGCTACTGCCCCAGCCCTTGAAATAGGAACCAGAGCCCTGCCGCCGCTGGGGCCCTGGGGTGGTGGCAATGGGGCTCTGGTGGCAATTTAAAGGGCCAGGGGCTCGGCCCCCGCTATCACCCCGAGCCCTTTAAATCATCCCCAGAGCCCTTTAAATTGCTGCCAAGGGAAGCCAATCCGCCCCCACATAGCGCACAGAATCTTGCCGGTACGCCATACTGGGGCGTACTGGCTTACTTTCACCTCTGGAGATGGTAGATTCTAGAGTGAGCTGCAGCAGCCAGGCTGAGCACGAAGCTGCTCTATGTTCATATTAAAACCAGGATTGGGAGAAGCTTTTTGCAAAAAGCACAACTCATGCCTCAATCCAAAGAGAAACACTGGAAATGTGCCATAAAAGCTTGTTCTTGCAAGTCTCCTTGCCCAGGAGTGCGCTCTGGAGGAGCAGACACGTGTTAGATGCTCATCCAAAGCAAACATCTGAAACTTTGGGGCCAAATTCTACCTTCACTTGACACCAACACAACCCTGGCAGTAGCCAAAAGCCCAGTCACTGACTATACATATTCGGGATTTAAGAAAACATCAATAGATTTTGTTGTCAGAGCTCATTAATTTTAACTCCCAGTGTCTTAAGAGGACATTGAAGGGGTCAGCACTCTGTAGGATTGGGCTCTTGCTCAGGGCCACAAAGACAGGACTAGAACAAAAACAAATAGTCTGTCTCATGAACAGGGTATGTGATACTCTGGGGAGACGGGACCAGTCCCACCTGTGCAATAAGGGATTTGCTGCTTCCCCTCCTGAAGGGGTAGGACTAAGGGGCCAGGTGACAGTGGACCTCATCAAAGGGCTGAAAGAGCTCAGTCTGGGATGTGCAGCCATGAGCCAGGGTTTGCAAAAAAAGCCAGGTTCTCCAGGGGCACCAGCCTGGGGCTGAGTGCCTTGTGTTGGAACAGGGAAGACACCAAGGTAACCTAGAAAGGGGCTGGGACCAGGATACAAATGGTGGGCTAAAAAGACACCTATTGGGGGCAGGAGAACCTTTTTGTTTGTTGGGGCTTTTAGCTGGATTGTTGTTACCACGGAAGGGGTCATGTTCATTGTGATGTGGCTGGAGGGCCAAGCCACATCTCCAGCATTGACCTGTGTTGGAGAGCTGAGGTGATCCACCTCAGGGAAGGAAACTGAGGTAGGGAGTGCTGGCAGTGCCATGCTTGGGCAAAAAGGAGTGCTATGGGGTGGTCATGCCTTATGACACACTCCCTTGCTCTTAATGTTGCTGCTACACTACTATGCAACTGGTGCCATGGATATGTTAGTGACCTGTGCACTTATGAGGCTGTTTCTTCTCAGGCAGTGCAGTCTAGTGAATAGAGCACTAGACAGCGATTTAGGAGATCTGGGTTCTATTCCCAGCTCTGCCACTGGCCTGCTGGGTGACCTTGGGAAAGTCACTTCCCATCCCCATACCTCAGTTTCCTCATCTGTGCAATGGAGATAATGATCCTGACTCCTTTGTAAAGTGCTTTGAGATCTATGGATGAAAAGAGCCCTAGCTCTTAATTATTATTATTATTCCAGAATCACTGAGATCCTTCAGTGGCAGGAGAGCATAGGTGTGAGTTACAATATGAATTATTTCATATAACCGAGCTGCTGTGTTTCTATAACATCAGCTCTGATCTCAAATATAAAGGCATCCCTTAGTAATGTAAATTACCCATCATATGGATATATGACCAAGCACTTGACAGCAGAACCAGCTGTCCAGAGCAGGTAACCGTATGTCTGCACTAAAATCAAGGGAACAGACACAGGTTTTGTCAGTTCTGATTAATATTGGTGTCATGGAAAGTAAAGACTAAATTCTGCAGCCGTTTAGCCAAGCAAACCTCCCACATGAGCCAATTAGAGATCTGCCTATGTAAGGGCTTTGGGATCTGTCCCTAAGGATGAAAAATTAGCAAGCAATGATGCATTATCACAATGGGAAAATTCAAATGTTGGGAAGCTGTGGTGCAGTGTCACTATGTCGCACCACAATGGCTTTGTCCTGCAGCTCCACCAGGAAAGGAATGGGACTCCAGCACACTTTGGCCACACCTCCATCTCTGCCATGGCAGGTGGTTACTCTGAAAGGAAAGAGCTCACCTGATTCCCTCTCTGATCCATCGATTCTTTAGAGCAGATCAAGAGAGGGCCGATTAGCCCCGAGGCCGTGTCTCGGACTGGGTTGATGGAGCTGTAGTAGAAACGGGTCAGGCAGCGAGGATCTGAGCCAGCCGGCCCATCCTCAGTCGTCAATTTCCAGCTGTACTTGAATGACTGGCCAGGGTCAATAGGTATATCCTTCACATCTTTATCTGGTAACACACAACCCCCAAGAGCAATTCATTAGGCTTGGGCATTCGATGGAGGGGGTAATCCTACTTATAAAATGGGCTGGAGGAAGGAGGGGATTGAATGGGACAAGTAGGAATCAAGATCATACAAGCATCCTGAGAAGCAGCAGAAGGTCCAGAACAAGCATCTAGGTCCAGAAACAACAGTGCTTAGATTTCAGGATTGAGGCTTCTTTTGTGGGGACTGCTGGCCCAATCAGAGCTCCTGAAATCTCATGAGAAAGCCTGATCCCACAACATTTCCAGCTTAAGGACATGAGCCAACAAAGCATTCCTCTGCAGGAAGGGCACTGGGCTTTAAACAGGTGCTTAAAGTTCAGCACACGCTTAGGTGCTTTCCTGAATCAGGACCACATCTGCAAACGCAAGAGGCCTGTACAGTATGGAGGGAAGGTTTGAAGACTTCTCTGGAGGTGCTAGTACTTACCTGAGCCAAACAGAGACAGGGATGGAAGGGAAAGTTTGTATCTTAATTTTGAAACCACTTATGAATATCATGGGCTGAGTTTGATCTGAACTCAAATTTATCTGGGTTGTGTCGTGCTGAGTGAGGATTATAGGTGAAATGGCAAGGGAATAGATAGGGTGAAGAGTGATGCAGAGAAGGGCAGAATGACAAACAAATACAGAATAACTGTGAGAAAAGAAGGTTGGTTAGAAGAAAGGAAACACTAACATCAAATAAATACAGTGATGATACCTGCTCAGCACAATTGCTTATGCCCGATATGCTTCTGAAGGGGGCTCATCCAACCCTAATGCCGAGCCCAAGTTGCTAGAAAAACTTGGATTTAATTGATTACCCTTAAATTATGGTACAATAATCAATAGGCAGAGATCCCACAAGGATGGAGGAGTGTTCTGCCCAGTTTATAACTGGAGAAATGGAGTCTCCAAGCATGGACGTGACTTGCTCACAGTCATGCAGTGAGTCAGCGGCTGAGCCAGGAACAGAACCTCGCTGTCCTGGAGGAAAGCACTATCTTAAATTAAATCATAGCGGGGCAAAAAAAGTGGGGGTTGCAAATCTGAGCTAGTTTTATGAAACCTGAAACCACTGTTTCCTCTCCTTTTCTTGGAGGTTCCCATGCCAGCTAGAAGCAGCAGCAGAGGAGCTTGTTCATGCACTGTGATTGTTGTCCTAGATAGTTTTAATCCTTAAGAAAGAAAGAGGAGGGAGACAGAAGCTGCATGATGCCCACCCAGGAATCAGGATGGTTCCTAAGTAACAATGTCTCCCAAAGATTTCCACCAGGTGGCAGCCCAGCAGTGGTTGGAAGGCCAGATGGTAACCTAGCAACTGCACACGGGAAAACAAGAAGCACTACCAGGAGGAGAAGTTGAACCAGAGGGAAACCTCAAACTAAAGCAGAGCAGGAGAGCGCTTATGTGCCCAGCTCACCCACCCTGGCAGCATCAGAATGGAGGATTCCTGCCCAGGGAGTATTTCACTAATGCCACAAAGGGCCCAATTCTGCCACCCTCACACTAGTTTTACACCAGTGTTACTCTGCTGACTTCCATGCAAATACTCCTGATTTACACTGATATAAATGAGGTAAGATTCCAGTCCACTGAGCAGCACCTGACTGCGAAGCAGTCCTGTTGATTTTGGTACTGGTCACTGGGAACTTGGTATAACTGGGTGGTTGTATTAAGTAAAATGGCAGGAGGAGGATTAGTGATTATCATTGTCCCAAATCAGGTGGTCCAGCAGCTAGGGCACTAGCCAAGGGCTTGGGAGACCTGGGTTAAATTTTGCCACAGATTTCCTGTGTGCCTGGGGCAAGTTGCTCAGTTTCCCATGAGTACAATGGGGATAATAGCAGGGCCCTGCCTCACACAGCTGTGTGCGGCTAAGTATATTAAAAACTGTGAAATGCTCTGAGATCTACTGCTGAAAAGAGCTAGGTATTGATTATATAATAAAAATATTGCATTATCCTACAGCAATGGCTCAAAACGCTGCAGCTGACAGCCATGTCAATACCATACTACACCACTGCTAATAAAGCAGTGTTTTATGTTAAGGAATTTTGTCATAAATGCCAATTGATCATTCAAAACACTTTTAGAACCATGAAAGTTTATTTAGTTGACTTTGCTTTAAGCTACCATTTAAAACCCATGTTTTTGGAAGGGCCGGTCAGTGTGAAATGCCCAGGGAATGAGGAGAAAGTGAAATATACAAGACATATGCTAATCACTGTGCATGGGATAGAAAGGAATTTCCCCAGTATATGTGTACAGCATCGCTCACTGGAAGGTGCATTATGGCAGTGGGTATTTCCTTCCTACAAAGCATTGCTGGCCACAGCCAGAGGAGGATACTGACTTGGATGATCTGATATGCTAAAGAAATCCTATGTAAAAACAAGAATGTCTGAGGCTCAGTGATTCCTCCATTACTGATGAAGAGCAGCAGAGGGATCGGTTCCTGTTGTCTGAAAGCATCATGAGGGAACATGCAACCACAGAGTGACCCTTATTGCAGAACCTCTGCAGGGGCAAGGAAACCACAAGAGGGTCCCTTTGTACAGCCTCCTTTGAATTCTGCTGTTGTGGGGTGGGATTGGCCTCTCAGTGGAAGCAGCAGGAGATCTGGACTCCAGAACATGCAGATCTTCTCAGATCTTTGGGGCCCTAGAGAGGCCAGAGCTATCTGCATGAGGGAGGCCTCCACACTGCCTCCTGGACCCTGTGGCTGACCCTTAGTTCCCTGATCAACAGGACCTCTCCTGTCAGCCCCTGTCCCCAAAACCACCCTCAAAGAGAAGGTTCCACAGCGCAGAGGGGTCTCTTCTCAAGAGTTAATACAGTCTCAGGGGACATCAGTACCCAAGTACTTTGAATAGTTAAAACAGCCCATTTACTGTGGGCTTCACCAGATTCTCCTGTTCTGAGGTATGTGATCTTTGCCAACAGCTCTGCTAAATTCCAGTGACTTTCCTTCCTCAGCCAATCTCACCTTCAGAAGACTTCACTGGGTGATAGGAACTTATGCTGGTGAGCCCATGAGGGTAGATGTTGTAAGGCCGACTTGCTAAATTCTTGAACACAATCTGAAATGACAACAAACAACAATAACACTTAGCCCTCAATAGCCCTGTGTCTTCAAAACTTTCCTTATGGTAATTCATCTTCAGCAGTGCCTCCATGTTGTCTGGATTGGTCTTTGGCACACTTTGCCTTGCTATTGCAGGGGGCCTTGGGCACTGGTGCACCTCAGTCCCTCCTGTTCTCTGTCTGTGGCACATAACAGTCTAGTCTCCTGTGGGCTGTGATACTTTAGTCTCATTTCAGTTGTTGGGTTTAGTGTGGGGGTGCTGGTTGCCTGTGATGGCTGAAGGTCAGACTAGATGATCCAGTGGGTTTCTTCTGGTCTTAAGCTCTATGACCCTGACTTTCTTTGAGGTCCCAGTTTCAGTCAGTCCATGGAAGAGCATGGAAATGGCAGAATTATTAGAGGGTAGGGAAATATTATTTAGACTCATTTTACAGATGGGAAAAGTGAGGCCCACAGTGGCTGAGACTGATTTTTTAAAACATGGGTGCCCATAATTGGACAGTGAATCCATAAGAGGCTTGAGTAAGCGGCCTGATTCACAGAGATGTTGTGCTCTCATCTGCCTCAAATGCAATCGTGGGTGTGTGGCGTTTCTGAACTCCTGCCCAATCAAATAAATATGGAGATATGTGCCACTCCAGTTTGAAGTTTTTGCCTGTGTTCCTTGCTGTCAGCTACACAACAAATCAAACAGACTAGAACTAGAATCTGCTGAATCATAACCTGTTCTCACCAGAAGCCCACTCTACCTCTTGGTAATGATAAACAAGTCAAGCAGCCAGTTAATTAAAGAGTACAGTGAGATAGGCTGTGTGTATAAAGCAGCTTTCCCCAGGTACTGTACATCCTAAATTATCCATGCAATCAACACACAGTTGGAGAAGACTCAAGGAAGAAAGTGGACAGACCTGTCTCAGAAGAATATGTTGGAAGGCACGTACCATGTATGGGTTAGTATGATTACTAAGCACAGCTGATTGCATTAAAGGCAAGTCAAGAGCGTGGGCCAAATCCATCCCACGTGAATTTCCACTGATGTCAATGAGGCTTTTACCTCTAGATTTCAATAGCAACTGAAAGAAGGTCCTCCCCTCTGGTGGACACTAGCTACTACAAGGGACTCAGTAATGAATTTGTGTCAGACCATAGGCATGAATAGGGGACCAGGAAGAAGAACAGTAATGAATCTTCAGAGATTACCTTTCCCAGAAAGCCATCTCTTTCTTTCTCTTACCAAAAATTGGTCCCCAACTTCTCCTTTAAGGACAGGTCCCAGAATTCCTGTGTCACGTTGATCTGATACCTTGCGCTTCTTAAAGGTCCCATCCTCATATTCCACAAACATCACCTTCTTATACTTTGAACCAATTCGCTGAGGGCCAGCTTCCAGAAACTGACTTGTGTAACTTCTATAGGGGAGAGAGGAAAAGGAGAAACGAGTGAGCCCAGGCGGAGGGCACAGGAGCTGTTTTTTTTACTATTATCACCATCATTATTATTAATAATAATTGTATAATAATAAATTTGTTATTGTAGTAGTGTGCACTGGCCCCAGTGTGATCAGGCACATTGTGCTAGGCACTGTACAGAAACAGAATGAAAAGGAAGTCCCTGCCCTGAAAAACAATGCAACAAAATACAACTTTTCCACAACCCTAAGATTGGATTCAAATGCAGGCTATCATTTCTATAAGAGAGGAAGCCTACACCAGATGCAGTTGTAGGACATTGTTGACCAATATACATTGAGCTAATTAATACATATATATATATATGTGATATATATATATCACATTATCAATATGCATTATTCACACCACATGTATTAATATGCATTAAGCACACAATATCAATATAACATTATATTGTGTATTTATATTTCTAGCAGTTATATGGCCTAAATTACCCAAGCAAGCCTGCGTGAGTAGAGAGAGTGAGATGACTGGTGACAACTGTCACTACCAGGCAGTGCTGAGTAAGACACTGCTATGATAGAATTCTCAGATTACTGGTACCCAGAAGGAAGTGGAGCATCGTTAGGGGCTAATCTTGTCTTGTATCTGGTAGATCCATCCTCTCAGGACAATACAATCACATCTCTCAGCTGCAAAAATATAGGGCCAAAGGGATCCCTGGTGTATCTCCATTGAAACCAGCAGAGCGGTAGCACAGGAAAAAGTGGCCCACCATGGCACCCTCACAGGTTAAGAGGGCAAGGTGGGCTGGGTATTTCAGCACCAACTATAGAACCCTCTGTTCAGAGGACTAGTACCACACCGCTCCCTCCAGAACTCTACCTGTGCTACTGGTAAGTGGCTTGTGGAAAGTTAGTGGCTACCGGCACAGTAGATCAAACAATTCCCTTTCTCCCAGGAGCTGACTGTCATTTCCACAACCTTCCCAGCCTCTGGCAAGGGACCAAACAGAGCCTCATGCTCCGGTACTGCGTGTGCTGCCTTGGGCTATATTAGATTGGTCACCCAGCCTTTATTCTGGGGTAGTCTTTTTTGCCATGCTGATGGTATTGTCTAATCTAATACACCCTCAGATAGGATTCCTAACGACAACGGTTCCCTTTAGATCAGGTTCCATGGGCAGAAAGTAAACCACGTTATGGCTTTGCTGGCTTATATGGCTCAGCCTACCATTTGCCAGCAGCAAGTAACATGGCTTAAATATAAGGGCCAAACTCAGCTCTCACTCCCCTGAGGTTGTACAGGTATACCTGAGAGAAGAACTTAGCCCACTCTCTTCTTGTCCTGAGCCTAACTCCTCAATGCAATGAGGAAGAAGTAAGCTGCTAATGGAAAGGGTCTGGTTGAGGCTTCATGGTGATTTGAGGAAAAGAAAGAAAAGTCAGAGGGGGAAAATGGAACAGCTGGCCAAGCCTGTACTCACCCCATTCCCTGGCCATGCTAACATGCTCTCACCTGTCCAGATAAGTGGGCGTTATTGGGGCATAGTCCCAATCCACCTCCTCAGCTGCAATGTAATGAGTCCAGGTCATAGGCTCCTGCTTGGCGAAAGCGCGTGCGCCAATCGAGGGGGAAGAGTCACTCTCATCAAACATAATCACAGTGTTGTCCAGATCATAGTTGTCATCATAATAGTCTTCATATGGTGCATCTGTGGCCAACCTCATCTTCTTCTTGGGCTCTTCCAGGCAGACTTTAACACTGATGTATGCTTCCATGCCAGCTGAATTCAAATGGGCCAGGCAGAAAGATCAAGGTCTGTCTGTCTCACTCACAGCTCTGGATATTGTTTCACTGGTATTCCCAGTTTACCTGCCTCTACCTCAGATGGACATACAGCTATCTAGCCATATTGTATCTGTCTTGGTAAGTAGGTTGAGGTGGAGAGACAGATGAGGAGAGTGATTAGAAGAGGAATTAGGTTAGTAGAGGAGGGCAGGGATTTATATGTATGTAGACATAGGTGACTTAAGACAAATATACAGACAACAGATTCCAGTGCAGCCAGATGGGAGCAGCATTACAGCCATTACCTCTGCAAAGACAGAATTAATTATACCAATGATCGTTTAAGGAGCTCTATAACACAAACTCTACATTGAGGCCTGGGTTAGCTTCCAATTAATTGCTGCAGCCTTCTGGAGAAATTTGTGTTGTTCTTTTTGCTTCTTGAAATAACACAGGAAAAAACAAATCTGGGAAAGATTCTGGACCAAATTCAGAGATGATGCTAAATAATTCCAAGTGGGCTCAGTAATTCTCCCTCCTCTTACACTTGTATTATACTGGTATAATACCACTGGCATTCATGGACTTACTCCTGATTTATCCAGTGTAAGAGAGAGGAGACTGCTTTAATTTACAGCCTGTTAGACTTCCTAAGATGTGCTTATTTCCTGACTCACACATCCACTCATCAATCTGTAACCAACAGCAGAAGTTCTGAGTTTCCCCCAGGCCAAAAGGAGTCCAAGATGGCAAATATCACAAGTTTAATGGCTGGAAGAGAGAACAGTAGCAAGAAAACAGGAGGCAGGGGTAAGAAGGTGCAAAGGTCCTGACTTCCTGAGTTCCCAGGGGGTGCTCAACCCTGCTTCTGCTCCACTCCAGGCCCAGCCTCAACTCCACCTGTTCCCCCAAGACCCACCCTCACCCCGCCTCTTTCCACTCTGTTCCGCCCCACCTCTTCCTGCCCCTGCTCATTCCACTCCCCCCCAGTGCCTCCTGCATGCCCTTGACAGCTGATCCTCAGTGGGCTGGAGGCGCTGGGTGGGGGGAGTTAGAGGAGCTGATTGGTGGAGCTGCCGGTGGGTGCTGAGCACCCTTTTTTTTTTGGTCAGTGCTCCAGCCCCAGAGCACCCATGGAGTTGGTGCCTATGAAAAGATGTAAGTTAAATAGCCCCACTCCTGCTTTCAGCTCCTCAGTGTGCCAGTTACACCAAGCTCAGACCCCCTTGCGGATCAATAGAAGGGGTGTGACTGGGTCTAGGCAAGTCTAACTGAGCATGAGGGAGCTGTGAGTTGTGTCACCTCACACGTCTCTGATTCCAGCCCATCCTCTCTCTCCTGACCCCTCTGAGCCTGATGGCTGGTGGATATTACCTTGCTGGTGGGCTGGGATCTGACAAAACATTAGGAACCTGCCACTGATGGTGGGCATGGTCTGAGCCGTGAGGAAGGTGGCTGGTGAGATTTCTAAGGCTGCGTGCCGGTGGCTCCTCACCAAGAATGTGTGACCCTCAAAGAAAATAGAGTGCACTTCCGGGGCGGTACCCAGCCCAATGACATGCCAATGGACTGGTCTTTTCTGGCACAACTGGAGATCTGCCAGGAAGGGAGGGGAAATGCACCAATGAGAGAACAGCTCATAGAATCACACAGCTATAGCCTCCAATCCACCCAGAGACACCAATGGGCCAACCCCTGACAGGTGCTAAGCTCTGGGAACCTGTCATGCCAGGATCTCTGACTTCTGTTGGGGACTGTAGATGCTCAGCACCTCTCAGCATCTGGGCCAGGGGAGTAAGGACTGAGCAAAAAAAGAGGGACTGATCCTGAAGTGAATGGGAGTTTTGCCATTGACTTTAATGGGAGATGGGGTCAGGCCCAGATTAGGGACTTCAAGTTCTGGCCCATAGGAATTAGGGATGGAAAGGACTCTCCATCTGGAAACACTTGCTGTTCTTCTTCACTTCTCCCCCTGCTTTTTTCTTGGGCAGACTTTTGGGGTACTATTCTTGACTCTGCATCGGTAAAGACACTTGGGCACTTTGCCACTGACTATCATTGGAGTGTGACAGGGCCCTTCAAGATGGAATCCAGATGTACTGTCTACTCCATCCCTGGTCAGTGCTGGATTGTCCCCGGCTATATTTCCTCAATGGTCCCTCTACTCTAGTGTTAGAGATCCCCAGCGCTGAGCCTGCCACCCATTCATTAGTATAGTACGGAAAGGCTAAGAACAGGGCCCAGTGTGCTACACTCTGTGCACATATCTAGTAGCAGACAGTCCCTCCCCTGGAGAGCTCCCAGGCTAAATAAACAAGACAGACAAAGGTGAGAGAAAGGGATCCCTAGGGAGGCTAATGCACAGCCTAGCAGATCTCAATCTCAGGAATTTTCTCTTGGCTTCCAGTTCTCTTCAGGTGTCCCTATAACCCTGTTGTGCCACTCTAAGCAATCTCCGGCCTTGGCTATACTGGTGTTTTACAGCGCTGCAACTTTCTTGTTAAGGGGTGTGAAAAAAACACCTCCCTGAGAGCTGCAAGATACAGCGCTGTAAAGCGCCAGTTTAAACAGTGCCACAGCGCTGGGAGCGCGGCTACCAGCTCTGCAAGCTAATCCCCATGAGAAGGTGGAGTACGTGCAGTGCTGAGAGAGAGCTCTCCCAGCGCTAACGCTGCAACCACACTCACACTTCAAAGTGCTGCCGCGGCAGCGCTCCCGCGGCAGCACTTTGAAGTTTCGAGTGTAGACAAGCCCTCCCTCCTGCACTGCTCCTAGACCCCCCTTCTCCCTCATCCACCTTTCCCTTCCCCCACTCCTCAGCATCCAGTACCGGGCAGAGAGCCGTTGATATAGCCGTTGATAGCGTGCAGCTGAGCCAAGGGCCGAGGAGTTCCTGTGTGGTTGGGCTCTGAGTACCAGCTCTTCCCTGGAGAGAGAGACAAAGAAATTCAGCTGGGAGAGTTTTTAGCCAAATGCAGTTCATGGTGTGTGATCTGCTGAGGCTTTAGTGTCTGGAGCCTTGCAATCCTGGAGTGGGCAGCAGTGCGCTCTTGGGTGAGAGTCTCTCATGCAGGGACTCAGTCCCCTGACTGTTCATTCTCCTGAACGGGGGGTGCCAGGCCATGCTGCCAGGCCTTTCCAGGCCACAATCAGGCTGCTGGTCAAACATTTTTTTTTTATTCTGATTGATTTATCCTGTTTGGGTGGATGTCCTGGGCCCAGCATGTTTCTGTGAAGGACAGGGCTCCTTCAGAGCTCTGCCTTCGGTATATTTGAAGTAACTGCAGCACAGCACTTATGCACTGTTGTTCTGGGTGCTAATCAATGAGGCCTCGATGCAGCAAAGCAACTCAAGGACATGCATGACTTGCAGCATGTTCGGTCAGCGGGACAAGTTAAAATTAAGCATGTACCCATGTACTTTGCTGGGTCAGGGCCTGGGCTGGCTTTAGGAAGTGCGGGGCCCAATTCGAACAGTTTCGACGGGGCCCCGGCAGGGATGACTTTAAAAAAACAAAACAACAACAACAAAAAAATAACACGTAGGGCTTGTACTCACTGAGTGGTGCTCCGAGTCTTTGGCGGTGGGTCCTTCACTCACTCCAGGTCTTCAGTGGCACTGAAGGACCCGCCGCCGAAGTGCCACCGAAGACCCGGAGCGAGCCAAGTACCCCACTGTCGAAGTGCTGCCAAAGACCCGGAGGGCTGCCAGGTGAGTAAAAATTAAAAAGGCGTCTCTAGCCAGGGAAGGGATTCTCACTGTGCGCGGGGCCCTCTTAGGCGCGGAGCCTGATTCGGAGGAATTGGTGGAATAGGCCAAAAGCCGGCCCTGGTTAGGGCCTTAGTACTTGGGATATTGTGATGATGTGTGCATTCCAATTCCCTGAGATAGCTAGCTAGTTAGATTACATAGAGGCAGTGTATGTGGGGGAGGGCTGTATGGCGATAGATAGATAGATAGGTAGATAGATAGATAGAATTGTCAAGGCTGATTCCCCACTCTGGCACTTCGAATGCAGAAGGCGGGGGCCTGCAAGGACTCTAAAAATTAATACTGGCCACTCCAGGCTGGTATTAAACTCCCAAGTTTACAGCTTTTTTTTTGACCTTGGATTGGTAAACACCCAAGTGCAAAATTTCTCTGAGAACCCTGGAAGGCGCACTTGCGAATTCCTTCCTGTGGGATACCCTTAAGCTCTTTCACACTCTCCTTTGGGGAAGAGCTGAGAAAGGAATACAAAGAAAATCAGTTGTTGCCACCAGCTAATAAAAAAAAAAAAACGTGCAAAAACCTCTTAAGACCCAGAACTCCAAACCTGTTCTTAAAAAATGTAAATTTTATTAAAAAAGAAAGAAAGAAAATACATCTGAAAACTCAGGCTACTGCTAGATTTAAAACGAGCAAATACAAGAATTAAGCATTAAAAATAGCTCCCTTGAGATCCAGCTTAAAGGTTACAAGCAAAACAAAAGCACCTGGGGTTAGCTCAGAGGAATCCACAAGCCATAAAAAATAAAAGGGATAAACCTAATTGCGTCTTTCTAGACATTTCCTAATCTACTTACATATCTGGGGTTTTAGATGAGTAGTGTCTAGGTATGATACTCATGATTTTTCATACCTGGCCCAAAGCTTCTTACAGCATCATTGCTCCCTGTCTGCTTCTCCCCGAGAACAACAACAGACAGACAAAGGGGGAATCTTGTTTCAATTTTTAAAAGTTGTAGCCTTCCCATTGGGCTTTTTGGCCAGGTCCCCACTCATTTCCTTTTACTTATGCATTGCAGTGAGACTTTTAATCCTTTACAGGTAAAGCAAGTAGAGAACAGCTACTGAGAGGGATCTTATATCTAACTGGTTGGCTGGGTCCACAAAAGAGAGCTAACCCCCCTTCATTTATCACAAGGATGCATGGCATTAGATAGATAGATAGATAGATAGATAGATAGATAGATAGATAGATAGAGGGGGTGTATTGGGATAGAGAGAGAGACAGAGAGAGAGAGGCGGGGGTATCTGTGGTAGTAAGGGGCTGATCCTGAGAGGTGCTCAGTTCCCATTGCAAAGTGTCGAGTACTCTATGTTCCCACTGAAGTCAATAGGAGTTGAGGTTGCTCAGTACTAGTAATTCTCATCACAATCTAGATTTCCTCTATGGGTTTGACTACCCTGTGGTCTGAAGGCTGTTTTTTCCATATGCTAGTGGGAATGCAAGGGCCGGCAAAAATTCTTTGCACCTGGACATCATCAAGTGAGTTAGAGTCATGAGGGTACTGCTCTGAGAATAAAACCAGTGGCCCAGTACGCTGAACCTCATGGCCAGTTGGAGGTTATCTTCCAGAGCTGATGCTGGAGACCAGATTTCAAATCCCAGTCCTGGTGTCTCACTCCTCTGGCTGGCAAAGTGGGGAATCTAGACTACAGTCAGAGGTGGGACTATAGCATAGGGATACAGACCCACGCTAGCTTTGGTCTAGCTAGCTCAGGTAACGATAGCAGTGAATCCACAACTGCCAGGGTAGCAGCTTGGGCCGTCCAGCCTCACTAAGGACCCTGGGTATGTGCTTGAACAGCAAGCCTGTGCTGCTGTGGATTCATTGCTTATTAGATCAAACGTAGTTCTGGTTTATCCCATGTGCTGCAGCTACACCTCCGACTGCAGTGTCAACACACCAACTGTGTTCAGACTCAGCTCAGGAGGCAGCTCTGCAGCCAATCAAAAACAGAAACTTTGTTCTCCAGGGCCACCCATCCAGCACCTTCTGCCAGCCTAAAAACAAATAAATACATCAAATAAGGAAACACTCAGACAGTGAACTCTAAGGTGCGTTCGGCTGCCTTTGTTTGTAATATTCCAGATGTGGCACAAACTCTCCCAGCCAGCAGAATCTGACTACCCTAAAGCCAGGATACAGGATCTGGCCACCCTCATATCATGTACTTACCTTCATCAATCACCGAGAAGAGCAGCACGAATTCTTGCAACGTGCTCTGGGTTCCGTCTTTGGTCAGGGCTCCTACGAGCAAGAGGAGAGAGAGAGGTAATGCCACTGTTAAAGAAACCGCAAGGGCAGTGTTGTATCTCAGTCTTCGCCTGGAGATCTTTTGCTCAACCTCTTGGAGGTAGCAAAGTTATTGCCTGGGGTTGCGCGGGTTTATGCTGTCATTGCTGATCTGGGAGGGGTACTAAGGAGGGAGCCTAATTCTTGGCTGCCACTGCTCATGGTCTTTGTCCTGTGCAAGGAGTGATAAGGAAGTCCCCTTATCTGAAGAGCCCGTGCAGTGGCCTGGTGATCCTAAGGAGAAAGGCTGCTAGGGGAAAAGCAAAGGCTGCCACAAAGGCTCCCTGGACTAAGTACTGAAGGGAGAGTTCAATATGTCCTGTCCTGACTCTCTCTTGTGCCATACAGGATTTTATTTAATCACCTGAAATAGCCCATCTTATCTAGGTCTGTGCTATGTTGGCATCACTTTTTGCTCCTATGCACTTCAGATACTATTGGGAACCAAGTTTTAGTCAATCGTCATTCTGGCAGAAGGATCGTGCATAGGATAGGCAAGAGTATCCTAAATTTGGCTTGGTACTACACATCCTACGTCATCTGTGTGTGATCTTTAAATCCATGCTGGCATAGCCCCATCTGTATTTGGTCTTACAAAATCAACTTATCTGCGTGAAAAAGCACCTGAATAATCATGGCATAGGTGAAAGCTTTTAAAAAGATGGACAAACATTCACATTCTGATACCATTGCCTCAGTAACTGCTTTGCAATCTCTGGGAAATACTAGAAATTCTTTGAGGGAAACAGATGACCAAGTTATTTCCAGCATGGCACTCAAAAGGGTGTTAATTTTATGGACTGGGAATGGATGAAGGCACCCTTTGGAAAATGTGTCAACCAGAAAATCTGTCAGTCCACAACAGATTCTGTTCCTCCCAGAGGTCCTGCCTTTGCTTCATACTCAGTTTAAGGAAGATTCCAGATTTCTTTTCAGTCAAGACCAAATACTAAACAGTTGATTGGATTAAATGACCCACTTACTTTTCCAATTCCCCATGCCCCTCACCTGGCCTGCAGACAAGCAGGGCTCCGATCAAGCCAGAGTTGATGTCTTTCACACTGTCAGTGTAAGAGAAGTAGGAGGAGGTCAAACATGATGAGTCAAACTCTGTTGGTCCTTGGTCTTCTAGGATTTCCCAGACATACGTGTGGGTCTTACCAGGATCCACCTCATCATCATCTTTCTCAGCCTGGCTGGTCTCATCCTTATACCCTGCCCCTAAAGCACAAAGAGTAGCCCATTTGTCACTGCTGACCTCATATCCACTGCACCAATGACCTGTCATCACACAACTGCTCTTTGTTTTATTATTATCATTCTTAAAAACAGTCTGGGCAGCCCCTACCTCATCTCATTCTCTATTTAAGCCTAAGTTAATTGTATCTAGTTTGCATATCAATTCAAGTTCAGCAGTTTCTCATTGGAGTCTGTTTCTGAAGCTTTTCTGTTGCAAAATTGCCACCTTTAAATCTCTTACTGAATGGCCAGACAGATTGAAGTGTTCTCCTACTGGTTTTCAAATGTTATGTTTCCTGATGTCAGATTTGTGTCCATTTATTCTTTTGCATAGAGACTTTCCGGTTTGGCCAATGTACATGGCAGAGGGGCATTGTTGGCACATGATGGCATATATCACGTTGATAGATGTGCAGGTGAATGAGCCCCGATGGCGTGGCTGATGTGATTAGGTCCTATGATGGTGTCACTTGAATAGATATGTGGACAGAGTTGGCATCGGGCTTTGTTGCAAGGATAGGTTCCTGGGTTTGTGTTTTTGTTCTGTGGTATGTAGTTGCTAGTGAGTATTTGCTTCAGGTTGGGGGGCTGTCTGTAAGCGAGGACAGGTCCGTCTCCCAAGATCTGTGAGAGTGAGGGATCATCTTTCAGGATAGGTTGTAGATCTTTGATGATGGGCTGGAGACTGGGAATGGCTGAGCCATTACACACATTGGATCTATTTCCCCATGTTAAGTATCCTCACAGCTTCTTGTCAAACTGTCTTACATGGGCTATCTTGATTATCGCTACAAAAGTTTTTTTGCTGAGAACAGTTCATCTTAATTAATTAGCCTCTTAAAGTTGGTTGGGCAACTCCCACCTTTTCATGTTCTCTGTATGTATATATATCTTCTCACTATATGTTCCATTCTATGCATCTGATGAAGTGGGCTGTAGCCCATGAAAGCTTATGCTCAAATAAATTTGTTAGTCTCTAAGGTGCCACAAGTACTCCTGTTGCAGAAGATCAATGTTAAATAGCCAAGTAATGGGTTAGTTCATTATCTAAATACTTGTTTAGTTTAAACCAGCTTGTTACTGGATGGACAGTTTCTGTTTGGCTTTTGCTGATTTCAAACTGGTGCACTAGAAATCCTACAATAATTTCCCTTAACCATCCAATCACCTATCCATCTATCTACCCAACCCACCTGCCTATGGCCCTAATCAGTGGTCTCTGAACACCCACCAGGAGTTAAAAATATGACAATGCTCTATCTCTTTCCCTCTTCCCTGCCACCAGGAATTTCGCTGGGTGGCAAGGTGGAGTTTTGCTGTTATTTGTTTTTAATGCATCCATGAGAATGAGGTTTATGATGGGAAAACTGGGGCAAAAAGTTTGCTTTTCCATTTAGCTCTGAATGCAGCACGATATTCTTCAGCTCCCTGCTCCCATATTTCTGCCCTTCTGCAAACAAGCACTGTGTGAGCTTTTGCAGAGCCAGAGATAAGAGGGCACACTTACCCTCTGATGCTTTCCAGTATGTCACACCCACAGCATGGAGGCTGAAAGGGCGGGAAGCCAGATTCTTAAAGGTAACAACCACAGTGTCATAGACTTCAGCTCGAATGGTGGGGCCCAGGAGACCTGAAAGAGCAAGAACACTGCAGGGCAACTGCTGTTCATACAACCCACTGAGCTAAAAACAGAGACACAAGGGGTGTAGATCATATCCTGGAGAGCGACAATAGAGGCCGAGGAGTGTATGACGCTTGATAACTGGCGAAATAGCTAGAGGTATGGGGGTGGGGGACGTCACACTGGGAGGCCTAGGAACATAGAACTGGAGAAGAGAGCACTTGAATCATCAAGTCCAGTCCCTACTATCACAGGCGACCCATCATAATCTTATCATGGAGGCATCATGGAGCATCAGAGCTCTTCAGGCAGAATTGAACAGGATACCCTGGGGAGCAGAGAGAGAGCCCCCCTCCTGCAGCCTCCAGTTCTGTACAGTGTCCAGATGGACATTCTGTGTAGTGTGTGAGTGCTGGGTGGGATGGTGGCCTGCGCTATGCAGGAGGTCAGACTAGATGATCTGGTGGTCCCTTCTGGCCTTGGACTCTATGATGCTACTACAGCGGCATAACGTGCTGTTGAAGCAAAGCCAGTCTCGTTAGTCTATGAGTGAACATGTCACGAGCAGAATGTGAGTTACTCTGCAGGTCCCAGGCCAAACTGTCCCAACAGGCAGGGGTCAGTTAGGATGATGTGGTATAAATCTTCCCTAGTTACTAAGGCTATGTGAGGGGGAGGACACTGGCAGGAAGCCATGTGCAGCCTTTCAGAGCCAGAGCACATGTCACAGCATCCTGAGGTGTTTATGGAGACTGAAGAAATAAAAAGCAAATTGAGGGTGATCCTTGTGGCTCTGAGAGGGTGCTGAAGGGGCTGTGCTCTTAAAAAGCATATAAAGCTCAGACGCAGGGTAAAATTTTCAAAAGCACCTGACTTAGGAGCCTAAGTCCCATAGACTTTCAATCAGACTTAGGGTCTGTCTCCACTGCAATTGGATGTTTGATTCAGCATGTGTAGACATATCCAAGCTAGTTGTAATCTAGCCAGCTTGACTGCCAACAGCAGTGATGTTGCAGGAGTACCGACTAGTTGCCTGATACATATCCAGGGTTGCAGGATGGCTTTTATAGCCACACAGCTGTGGCTTCACTCCTATTGGTGTTTGAACTAGCTAGACTAAATCTAGTTTGACTATGCCTAGCCGAGCTGCAGTCGCACCTCTGATTGCAGTGTGCACAGACCCTTAGACTCCTAAGTGCTTAACTCAGTTCTGAAAATGGGACTGGAGCTTTTTGAAGATTTTAACCCTGGATAATGACCCCCAAGTACAAAGGAAACAAAATCCCACGTGTCCTCTGGAGCTAGAAAAATATTATATGAAAATAAACATTGTGCGGTTTTCCTTAAAGAAAAAAAACACGCTCTAAAATAACAGCAATATCAGCACAGCTGTAAAGGGAATATAATTTAGCAATGTGCTTGAGGAGGCTTCAAATTATTGAGCACTTCTAATAACCTTAGAGGCTACATGTCACTGACTTCAACCTATATTGTGTCAAAAAAGACCCCAAAAGACTCCAGAAAGATATGAGGAAGATAAGGTGGGTGACCAACACAGTTACAGTAACACTGCACCCAGCGAGACATGGCATGTGAATAGATTTCTTGCCAAGCTTGTCCATCATGCTAAGGATGAGCAAAAACCAGATCAGATGCAGAGGAAGCAATTTATTTTTTCACTAAGAAATAAACATCTTAAAGTTTAAAAGAATTGTTTCTTTTTAAGCAACTGAAAGTTGTAGAAGCTCAGAAATGTTACTATGCAGCGGGAAAAAAGTGGAAATGTTGACTTGGACCAAGAAAAATTGAGTTAAGAAAATACTGCATCTCCTTTTTGTACCAGGTTGGTGCTGTTCAGAGGGAAGCTTGGTTCCCTGGGTAATTTCTTTCCCATTGCCTCATCATGCTAAACTTACTGGTATGTCGCAAAACTAATGCTGCAGTGCATTACAAGTCATTACTATATTTTGCAATAGATGGCTGCATTTTGATGGTGGATGAAGTGATCGCTATGTATAATTTGTAAGGGGCTTTGAGATTCTTTGGGATAAAAGGTAATCTATCTATCTATCTTCATCATTGTAGTATATGATATAGTATATCCCCAGTTAAAACTATATCTGTCTAGTTTCCTGTACCGTTCTCCTCACCATACTATCTAGTATAAATAAAGACCATTAGATGTATATAAAGCTATAGATCATTAGCCTATAGATAACAATCATTATCTTTACCCATCCAGGCTGGTTTGGGCTTAGTTTGCGTGAACGAGGAATCAGTATATTCCACAAACACCGCCTTCTTGTACCGAGTGAAAATGCCAGACATAGGTGACTTTTGGCTTTGGACCCCTGAAGCTCTGCATTAAAGAAGGAAAAAATTAGCACTGGTTGTACAGATCCATCTATAAGGTGTTTACAAATCCCCCTTTCCTCCCTCGTCCCCCAAATGTCATACCCTTGTGTCAGTTCTAGTCAATACCTGCCCTAATACACCCTGTAAATTTCCTAATACCCACTGCATGAGTTTTTAAAATGTTATTACTAAGTTATCTGTAATAACATGATGAGTCATTCTGGATTAAGATGCATCATAATGAGACTTCTTACCACTTTATACAATACACACATGCTGACAAGATCCGCTGATGAGTATGATTGATCAATTGATTGTGAACATGTGAATCTATCTATCTGAGGTGGTAAGAGCTTGCTAAGAAACATAAACTCTATGTGATCCTTTATCCTGCATAATACAAGGGCCCATGGTTGCCAGATTTCCTCAAACATTTATGCTTACCTCTTTTCAACTGCAGGCCCATCAGATATACTGTAACAGCTCAGAGCACCTAGCCCATCTAATCTAGCACCCTTCTTTCTGTAGGAGCCAGTCTCTCATGCTTTAAAGAAAAGTAGAGCTCATAATGTGCCTGCTCAGCTGTGGAATGCTTTTTATAGAGACCCTCTTCATCCAAAGAGAAAGAACTTCACAATGACTGACGTGGATTAAAATCATAGATTTCCTTCATGCATTAGACTATCGGGTTGTGGGGACACAGCCCTTGTCTTCCTATGTTTGTACAGTGGGGCCCTGAGTTTGACTGGGAATTCACCACTGGGTTATAATTAAGGTTGGAAGGATTCGATTTTTATTGGTAAATGTCAGTAAACGTCAATTTCAACATACTCACACAAACCAGTGCCAAAATATTTCCACTGATAATAATCAAAATGTACAGATAAGCACAGTAAGAAAAATGCTGCTTGAGAACTCATTAGAGTTTCATTTAAGGATATTTACTTTGTATATTTGACATATGATGTTGACAATTTTGTGTTCTAACATTTATAGAGCTTTAACATTTTTTATTCTCAACATCTACCATCATTAAATAATTATTACCAGACCCTCACCTCATAATTTCCTGTGAAAATTTAAATAGATAAACATAGAAAAAATGCATAAAAATAAACATTAATATTATTTGTAGAAATTATTTGTAGAAAGATCAACTTCTTTCAAGCATAGTTATAATGCTGCTCTTGCAACGCCCACTTGCTAAGCCATGGAGCTGCAGCCTAATGGGGCCAGTATATGCACAGAAACAAGTTGATTTGCAGTCAGGGGCTGTCAGGCACAGAATGTTTCATTGCTGGTTCCACACGGTGAACTTTGCCAAAACACATCTTTGTGGTTGTCTGCCCTCTACTGGTTGCAAATTGTCAGACCTTCTCATGGGGAGGTGAGCTTTGGTGAGCTTCCCAATGAGCTTGTTCAGGAGAGGGAGGGTTAGATGCTGAGTATTCAGATACTGAAGTCTGTTAATTATGCACGTCATTTCTGACCTGCATATACAGTGTTTGGCACCCCAGATAGCCCTGCCCTGTGTCCAATGCCTTGGCAATACAGTATTCTAGCTCTCATCCTCTCTGGCAGGGAGACCAGGATAGATTTTTGAATTCTGCTTAGAGATTAGAGTGGGGGCCTGCAATTCGTTTAATTTATACCCTAACTAGGATTTGCACCCTGGTCACTTAGCAGTCAGGCGCTATCTCATTGTGAAGTGGAAGGCAGCTTTAATGATTTAGCACACTGACTGCACCACCTAGACCTGCTATTGATTTTTTTAAAAGCTGCTCAACAAACTCATTATCCAGAAGAAATCCAGTAAGTTTCTCAGGATAACAAAGCTTTGAGTTTCTCCAGGGACTGTAGAGGCTGCCTTATCAGTCTCAGTCCACAGACCATTTCCAGTAATGAATGTTCTCACTGATTGTTGCAGCATGTTTTCTTTGGAACATAAACCGGTTGCTATTTTTCCCCTTGAAGAAATAGAAGAGATTTATTTCCCCTTATGACTAATCTTTCATTTGTAATAACATTAACTGGCTTAATTTTTCCTAAAGAGGAAATGGAAGAGGACTGAGTGACACAGAAAGCTGGGAAGGGACAGGGTTATAGACACACTCAATGAACTATATGTCTGAAAAATTTCCCCAAGCTCTAATGATGAGTGACTGTCTCCTGAATCCACAGAACAAGATAGCAGCAGTGCAAGCATCTCCATGCCACCCAGCCAATATACCTGTAACCTGGTCTGGACGGATTGGAGAAAATGAGATTAATTTAGTCTCCACGGTTTATTCAGTCAATGGCCTCTTTACTGAGCTGGCCACTTAGTTCCAGCTATAGCTGTGATTTCTGTTGCTCCTTGTCCACTAGCAATTGAGATCACCAAACTCATTTCACATTAGCCACAGTACTGTCATTAGATTGTACCATTTTGAATTCACTGGGTGATGTGTCCCAGATTTGAGCTGGCACCCCAAAGATGAAAGGCTTTGGCCATTCCACTGAAATGAGTCAGACTGTTTGAATCTTTATGCCAGGAAAATCTGGTTTTGGTGGCAATTGAAAAAGCATTCAGAGCTGTAGGGCCTGATTCTGATCTCATGTATACTATTGTAAGACGGCAGCCACTTCACTAGACTGGCACCAGCAGGAAACTAGCATAGATTCTGGTCCTTAAATAATGTGCCCTACGGGAGTCAATTATGCACGGTGATGCTGCTGCTGCACGAATGCTCCTTTTGCATTCCCTGCAATCATCATTAACAGGGCAGAATCCAGATATTTAAAGGAGAGTCTGGATCAGAGGTTAAGTAGGAGTTTGGATGTCCAAGCATTTTTGGCAGGACTTCTTATCAGATCAGATCACAGTGGAATTCTTACCCTAAGAGCAGACTAAGTGAAGGCAGATAGCGCCTGGAACATTTCATCAGCATTGTTAGGCTTCCTTATCTGTTAATTTCTTCAGAACTCTGAGGCAGCCAGGGTAAACACTCTGCACTGTTGTCATGCTAAAGACCTAAATTACCATCCAGTCCTCCTTTGCCAAAAGGTTTGGAGGCTGAAGAAGAGATTCTCAAGGCTTTGATAGGATACACAGAGACCCTATTCCCCACTCCATTCACCCCCAGGAAAGGGGATGCCTGTCACCCATCAGGAGTCACTAAATAGATTTAGTCTCTTGGAATGCAGGGAAGGAATTAGAAACAAGGGGGAAAAGTAACAGATATGAAGTTTTGAGTGTCTCCAGTAGATGAAGTTAGTTTAGATAGCAACAGGCTAGTGTATCTTAGGCCATGGCTACACTGGAGAGTTGCAGCACTGGTGGTGGGTTTACAGCACTGCAACTTAGTAACTGTCCACACCTGCAAGGCATATCCAGCGCTGCAACTCCCTGGCTGCAGAGCTGGCTGTACACCTGGTCTGCTTGGGATATAACAATTGCTGCGCAGATGATGCAGCGCTGCTCCGCAGGTGTGGCAACCAAAAGTGCTGTAATTGGCCTCCAGGGTATTAGGAGGTATCCCAGAATGCCTGTTCACAACAAACCAGAAGACCAGTCTCCCCGGAGCTGCTTATCTAAAAAACAAACACAGCTCCTGTTTGCTCGAGAAGAGGCAGGGGAATTGCTTTGGAATGTTCACAGCTGTTTGCTTGAGTAGAGAAACCACAGGGTGAAGGGGGAGGGGGGAGTCCGTGTTGGAGCTCGGAGTGCATAATTTGCATTTAGTGAATAAGAGAGGGGTGGGGGAAGGGCTCAAAACTTTTAAAATGATTGCAGGTTGGTGATGTGTATGTTCCAGTCCTTAGAACTTGCACTGATGGCCAAGCGAGTGGCAGAGGAGCTCGACAGGCGGCCACAAAGTATATGCCACCTACTCTCGGTCATTATCCTTGCTGCTACTTGGACAACACTCAAATGCGCCGCGGACGTTCCCGCGTTTTACACACACCCGTTAATACCCTAGCTCTTAAGGTTTTGGCCACGCCCTACAATTTACAAAGGCCCTTTTAACTAACTTCTTTCGAAAGAAGCCGCATTGAAGCCACTTGAACACTGGGCTAGCGCCAAAATGCACACACTCCCAACAGGCACGCAACAACCAATGCTCGGCTCCAGATTGGTCCACATTGCATGGTCGAAACTGAGAGTAGGGCTTCCAGAGAAATTGTCAGTGTAGCCAACGTCCTCCAGTATGCGCTGTCCCCTACCAGCTTGTAACGACGACACCGCTGTAACTTCCAGCCGCTGCACACTCCCAAATCCCGTTAGCTCGCCTATTTACGCCCTCTTAGCTGTTTCAAGCCATCTAAAGTTCTTCAGTACATTAGTTGAGGCCCAGTGAGAGAGACTGGAGCATAGACCCATTTCAGGCACCCACCAATACGAAAGCTCCCGGCAAGGACTTGGCTTCCATGAAGCCACCTAGTGTAATATGGTGAACCGGGCCTTCCCCAGTCCTTTTGCCTTAGGGAAAATGAGCAGCCGCCAAAAAGTGTTTTGTTGATTTAACGTCCAGAAGGGTAGACACTCACGACAGGTTGCTCCCAATCAAATCACTCTCCCCAATAGAAGCATAAAAGAACTAGGGAATACAATCTAGATGAGCTTACTTATATGGCAAGAGGTGGGTTCATAACTGGCGTGGAAAGCAGAACCATTCCCCACCAGAGAGTAGTTATCCTCAGTGGTTCACCATTCCACTGTACCCAGGGCATAACTGTCGCCCAAAGTTTTTTTTGCGGGTCCTGCAGGGTTTGGTTCTGGATTCCGCGTTGTTTCTGTTCAATATCTTCATCCAATCATTTAGATAATGGCACAGAGAGTACACCGTAAAATTTGTTGGATGATACCTAAACTGGGAGGGTTTTACAGAGTCTTTGAGGATAGGATTAAAAATTTCAAAAATGATCTGGAACAAACTGGAAAATCGTGCTGAAGTAAATAGGCCATGAAATTTAATAAGACAAAACTGCAAAGTACATCCACTAGGAAGCGCACCCTCAGTTGCCACACATCCAAATGGGAATGACTGCCTAGGAAGGAGTACTGCAGAAAAGGAATCTGGAGATCATGGTTGGTTTCACAAGATTAAATATGAGTCAACGTTGTTACGCTGTTGCAAACAAAGCAAACACCATTCTGGGATTATACACTATTGTAAAGCAAGACATGAAAGTGCATTTCAGTGCTACTCCACACGTGATTATGGCTCCTGGGGTATTGTCGTCTTCTGGTTCAATGTCAGACAGATGTGACAAATAGGTGGAAAGTCCAGCAGAAGACCAAACGAAAATGAGTAAGTCTAGAAAACATGACCTATGAAGGAAGATTTGAAACATTGTTCCCGTTTAGTCCTGGATGAAGAGACAATTGAGAGCGGGGAACCCTGATAAGTAACCACTTCATTAGAGGTATTGCACTGAAACAGTTTGATTACAGAGGAAGAGGAAGAAAGAATTGTGTCCTCAACGTGGAAGATCTAACGCTCTGAGGATACGTCACACAAGATAGAACAATCGGCTTAGAATTGCAGCGTTTAGGGTGACATTAAGGGTAGCGGGTTTAAGGTTGACATTAGGAAAAACTTATCTTAGACCCGTCAAGAGTGGCCCGTAACACTTGGAATATAAGATTTCCAGCTAATGGCACAGCGTCGTTGTGAATCTCCATAAAGACAATTTGGCGAGGGATTTCATTAGAGAACAGGTTGGACAAACACCTGTCAGAGATGGACAGGGATTAGTCTTGCCTTGAGTGCAGGGGACTGGACTAGATGACATCTCAAGGTCCCTTCCAGTTCTATGATTCTATGATAAGCTGTGACGTCATTCCCAGAAGGGCCTCTGCCATTTGCCTGGATAACCTTATAAAATGTCAGTGCCCCATGGGGACAGAGGCACATCATATGATACCCACACCTAGGACTAATCAAAAACCTATGCACACATGGCACCTTTGTTTCTATCAGGCTTATTTGACTCACTTCTAACACCACCCATATTCTGAGCTGCACTATTTTGCTGCATCACTTCCAGGATCCAGGGAACCAAGGGGGCATGAAAGCAGGGTGGGTCATGGTGGAGCAGTCAGAGGGGAAGATGATTTTAGCAGTGTTTTTTTGGACAGGCTGGAAAAGGAGTGCAGATGCTATAGAGGGAGAAGGAACAGGCTATGGTTAGAGGATAGAAAACATTCTCAAGTGACATTCAAGTTGAGACAGTGAGAGCATAGAGAAGGGAGGAAGAGGAGCTATAAAACATTTCAGGAGGCTAAATCCTCTTTTCGAAATACGTAGTGATTCCAAAAACCTTCCTTGATTTTGCAGTCACTATGGCAGACAGGATGGGTTTCCCCTTGTAATGTGGGGAATGAATTCCCATATCATCATTGGAGTATCACTGAATAAACATGATAAGAGTTAGAAGACCATATACTGTTCTCTTGTTCCAGCAAAAACCCAGAGGAATACAATGGAAGTCTGTGGTGTTATTCTGGATTTAACTGAGAACAGACTCTATCCCCTAGATTTAAAATCCCAGCAATGTGGACTGGCTGCTCTGAAGTCAATATATACTACATCCAAGAAACTATGCTGAGAGACCATTAAGTTGCAACATCAAGCCCTCAAAAATGAGGAAAGGCCAGACTTGTGCAGCCTTAATTTGCCTCTCTCGCACCACCATACAATCTAAGTTCATAATCATGTCCCATTTTCACAGGGCCTATGCCTCATTCAGTGAATGGGTAGATATTCAATATTTCTTTTTATTCTCCTCATTCAGTGTATGGCCCCAGGCCTTATAATTAATTTCCTCCTGGGAGTTTCCAAGGTGGTCTCACCAGAGTATGAAACTGTTCCAAAAATATTAATGAATTTATCTTCCCAAAACCCCTGTGAGATTTGGTGGTATCATCCCCATTTTACAGAAGGGGAGCTGAGACGCAGAGAAATTAAGGCCAATATTGTCAAAAATGTCCACTAATTTTGAGTCCCTAACTTGAGACACCCACACCCTGATTTTTCTGAGTACTTAGCATTTTGATAGCACTTTATGTGTTAAAAGCACAGCTCCCAGTGACCTCAGTTGCTGCTGTGAGTACTCAGTACTTCTGCAGATCAGACCCCAGGGTCTCAAGTCAGCATCCAGAAAATGAGGAACACACAATTAGTGACCACTTGTGAAAAATTTGGGTTAAGTGACTTGCCCAGCATCACATAGGAATTTGATGGCAGAGGTAAGGGTAGAATCCTGTTCTCCAGGGCAGCATTCAATTGCTTTCACCATGAGACCTTCCTTTCTCTTCCTGCAATGTCCTGCCTTATTCATCACAAACCTTCCAATTTCTGCAACAAATGAAGCAGAGGTCCTACAGCCTTCTTCTCTACACAACTCTGAGTCATCCTCACAGCTGGTCCATCCTGTGCACTGAATGAGACAGGAGTCTATCAGGGACAAAGAGGCTGAATTAAGGATTACAATAGGCAAGAAAAAGAAAAAGAACTAAAAAAAGAGAAAGAAACTGTGCAAACAGCTTAAAAGCATATTGACCCCCAGCTTGGGTCAGCTGCAGTGTTCAGACCTTTAGCTCCTTGGCACAGACCTCTGCTACTTGAGCTAGTAGAGTAAGTGACAGTAATAGCAGGATGAGTATGTGGACAAGGCATCAGAGGGGGATGAGACACACTCTGCCAGTGGGTTTTACAGACATCTGCTGACAGCGGAGGACTGGAGAGATTCAGGTCTCCTGGGTTCAATTCCAGGTTCTGGAGGGAGTGTGCTCTAGTGATGGGAGACTCTTCTGCCCCCTTTCCTCCACACCCCATATGCTCCTATCTTCCTTCCTCCCATACACCCCATTCCCCACTCCTCCCTCTGCTCCTATGCAATCCCCCTCCCCTACTGTCATTCCCTACCCTCCCCTGTTTCTGTCGCCCACTACTTCTCCCCGCTTTCTGACTCCTGTAATCCCCACTTCCTGTGTTCCGCCATTCTCAACCCCAGTTCCTCAGTCCTGTGCATTCAGGCCACTCCCTCTTCCATGCTACCTGGGCACCAACAGGGGGAACACTGAGTGCACAGAAGGCACAGCCTCCCTGCTCACAGCTGTGGTGCCTGGTGCCAGAGCAGCCTGGCATAGCAATTGCAAAGAGAGTCCTGAAGCCCCTGGGTGGAGCATGCTCAGTTGCTCCAAGGGGGGTGGTGCATATGCAGATGGCATCTTTGGAGAATTTAGCTGTCAAAGTCTAACAAATCTCTACAGAACATGTGAAAACTGCAATTTTTCAAAGACTTGGACTTGGCCAAATTCGGACAGATTTTCCCAGGAAAAGCAAACGGCACATCTCTGAGTCCAGGACAAATCCCCTGTCAAATTTCCTGTCCCTGCTCCAACGTGCCCGGGTGGTAGAACTTCTCAAAAAAATTCTTACAGTCAATTCATTCACATGGGCAAAACAACATATTTGCCCCTAATCTCATTCTTGGAAATGGCCAAACCACGTCTGCTGAAATGTTTAAAAATATTCCACTTGAGGCAGACACCAAGCATGGAAAATTTCAGCCCAGACAGTTACAGTTTGACAAAATTATAAGCAACTGAGAACAGTTCTAAGGAGAAGTGATGGCCAACCTTAACTAAAGGTGTCACTACCATATCATGTATAACCTGTGGGACGGAGAAAGCACAACCTACAGCTATTAACTCATCAAAAAGCAAATCAGAACCCTACTTAGATAGCAGGGTGAGGGAAGGGGATACTCAGCTGGTACCAGCCAGAGAGGCAATTCTTATCATACAAGGTCTCAGTCACAAATAAATGAACTAGATTTGGGATGGAAAAATGCATAGGACAAGTAATAGTTAATAATAATTACCCTACATGACCGCAAGCTAAAACTCCATCACCAAAGCTGTTCTCGCTGGCTACACGAGCAAATACAGAATTAATCCATGTGTCTAATTACACTGTGCCTGGATGAATGTATGTGTATGTCTGAGTGTGCATGAGAGTGAGTTTGTGGGCCTGATTCTCCCAGCCGTGAACCATGTGCAGTGATTTACACCTGTGCAAATTGAATGCAAAGCAGGTATGAGGATTCTAGTAAATCAAAATTCTTGAGTCACATGCACTGCTGGGCGCATTCTACATTCACTTTGCATAGACATCAGTTAAAACCTAATGTGCAAGACATTGGGAGAATCAGATGATGTGTGTCTGCATGTATACACACACACACACACAATATGATATGCACACAGAAAACTGCCCTCACACACACTCAGATTAAACCATACATGCACAGATGCACTCATGCACATTTAAACAGATATACCCCCACAAACAGATGCACACATACTCATGTACATACAGCTGCATTCACACACATATTTTATAGTTGCCTTATTTCCCTTGAAGGCACCATCACCACCGTGATGCAGGGTGCCACCTTCCTCAAAGCCAAGATGAGAGCTGCCTATGGACATCATATCACAGTCAGAACATTTACGGTACAAATAGCCTTACCCAGCTGGTGTCTGCAGCACAGAGAGCAGGCTGCTGTGCACATAGTCCCAGTCTGTCTCCACGGCACCAATGTAGTATCTTCTGGTGATTCCAAAACTCTCCTGAAAGAGACAACCCAGCAGAAAGCAGCACAGGACTCCTCCCGGCATAGTGCCCCTCATGCTAGGGAGGCAGAAGAGTTTCTGATTAAAAAAAGAAATTTCTGACAAGAAAAAGATTTATCTTCCATCCAGCATCTTTAAACCATGGGAAAAAATGAGGGGAAGCTGGCACCCACAGGCTCAGTCAAACCTGTGGAAAGTTTTCCGAGGACATCAGGAGAGGGAGTCATTGTGACCGAAGCAGTGCAGAGGGGAACATGAGTAAGCAACGGGATCTCTCTTCTGGGTATTAGCAACAGGATGAGCGGAAAAAACAAAGGGAAAAGGGAGGCCAAGCAAAGCTTTAACTTTTCCTGGTCTGCAGCACTCCAGGTTCAGGGTGTTTATTTGTATTTTGAGGCATCGACTTGTTATACCCATTATATTAGACCAATAAAAACCACCAGGATCTTATTAAAGAGGACAAGACATTTGTCACATTTATTGTAAATACCATAATAAAACAAAAGATAACAGTAAACAATGTTATTTGGCTACTTATTCCTATTACTACTTATTCCTATTACTACTTACTTCTATTACTACTTATTTCTTATACACATATAAAAAAAAATTCCTCTCTCACCCCTATGGGTGGTATGTGTCTTCCTCAACCTCGGGTCCTCTACCAGAGGCCTGGGAGTTTGAGGGTTCTGCGCAGTATCTTAGCTGTTCCTAGCACTGCACTCTTCTGGACGAGAGAGCTCTGATGGTTTGTTTCACTGGGATCTGTTGAGCCACTCACCCCAGCTTAGGAGTCACAGCCCCAGTACTCTTACCACCACTGGGACCCCTTGTGGCTTCACTTTCCACTCATCCTCTCTAGTTCCTTACCAGGCCTAGACTTCTCAGGATTTCCATATTCCTTCTTCTGATGTTGCTGTCCCTTGGCATCTGCCTATATTCTATGCACCACCGCTGTCTTCTGGTCCTTGTCTATTCCCACGATGTCTGGTTGATTGGGCCGAGTACCGTCCAATGGACAGGCAGGAAGTCCCACAGAAATCTTAGCCTTGCTATTCTCCAGCAACACTTCGTGGAATCTCCCATCTGGTCTTGGAGGGCGTCTAGCCCATAAGCTGTTCAGATTTTCTGCTACACAATGCCAAGGCCCACTTGGTTGTGCCGTTCAGGTATGCTGTTCTGCTGCATCTTACATCCTGCCACTATGTGTTGGACTGTCTCTGAGCCTTCTCTGCACAGTCTGCACCTTGGGTCCTCTCAAGTGTGGTAGACCCCCTGCTTCAAGTGATCTGAGTGCTCAGTGCCTGTTCTGTTGCTGCTGTCATGATCAGGCCTCGAGTGCTGTCTTTTAGTCCAGCCCTTTCCAGCAGTGGTAGGATTTCCCAATGTCCGCCACCTCGCTATTCTGTCGGATGCTACATCCCATGCGGGTCTGTTTGCCATGGCATTTTCTGCTTTGTCAGTCTCTCTTTT
>NC_133776.1:59547070-59558479 GCF_003597395.2 Chelonoidis abingdonii
GGTCTCTGGCTTCCCATTTCTCTTTGTCACGCAGCACTGTGTAGCCTGGAGTTTTTCAAATGTTGGCATTTGTCTTCTGTAATGGAGCTTGATAGAACAGATTTGTTTCCCATACAGTGATCAGATCCAGTATCTCCTGTCGGTATCTGCTGGAGCTCTTTTTGGATTTGGGACTGCATTGCCACCGTGCTGATCAGAGCTCACGCTGGGCACAAGGAAATGCAATCTCAAGTTTGCAGGGCTTTTCCTGTTACCTGCCACAGCATCCGAGTTCAGATTGCTGTCCAGAGCAGTCACAGTGGTGCACTGTGGGATACGCCCGGAGACCAATGACTTCAATTTGTGTCCACACTAACCCTAATCCGATATGTTAATATCAATTTTAGCGTTACTCCTCTCATTGGGGAGGAGTACAAGATTGATTTAAAGAGCCTTTAAATCGATTATAAAGGCATTGTAGTGTGGATGGGTACAGTGTTAAATCGATTTAACACTGTCAAAATCAGTTTAACAGCATAGTGTAGACCAGCCTAAGTCTAATATAAACCTTCTTTTATTCCTCAACATGAGTCAAATTTGGAGTGATTGTGGAAGGGAGAAGGTTGATAGCCAGGGGAATTTAGGTGTGGTCTCTGCCTACTCCGCCTTCTCTTTCAGCTGCAAAGGAAAAAGGGAGCTTGGTCAACTCAGCCTCCACAGTCCATGGAGAGCAAGATGCTTTATTCTTCATAGCAGCATGTAGTCGGGATGCTGAGATGGCTTGAGCTGCAAAATTATGTTCCGTCTAGATATGAAACTGTTTGGGTCCAGCTGTATAGATTCAGGGCCAAGAAGGAATTTGGATTCAAAGCCAAGTTCTGGTTCTCCAGCTCTAAAAGTTCAAGAATGCAGATTCAGGGGACAGTTATTCCCGACATCATAGAATATTAGGGTTGGAAGAGACCTCAGGAGGTCATCTAGTCCAATCCTGCTCAAAGCAGGACCATCCAGTCAAGGCTTTGTCAAACTGGGCCTTAAAACCTCTGAGGATGGAGATTCCACCTCCCTAGGTAAACCTTCCAGTGCTTCACCACCTCCTGTGAACAGTGTTTTTCTAATATCCAACCTAGACCCCCCACTGCACCTTGAGACCATTACTCCTTTTTCTGTCATCTGCCCCCACTGAGAACAGCCTGCCTCATCTCCTTGGAACCACCTTAAGTAGTTGAAGGCTGCTATCAAATCCTCCTCATCCTTCTCTTCTGCAAACTAAACGAGCCCAGTTCCTCAGCCTCTCCTAAGTCATATGCCCGCTCCTGATCATTTTCATTGCCTCCGTTGGAGCTCTCTCCAATTTGTCCCATCCCTTCTGTAGGTAGGGGGACCAAAACTGGATGCAATACTCCAGGTGTGGCCTCACTAGTGTTGATAGGGGGAATAATCACTTCCTCAACTCCTGGCAGTGCTCTACTAATACAGCCCAATATGCCGTTAGCCTTCTTGGCAACTACGGAACAACGCTGACTCACATCCGACTTCTTGTGTCCACTGTAACCCCCGGGTCCTTTTCTGCAGAACTGCTGCTTAGCCAGTCAGTCCCCACCCTGTAGCGGTGCATGGGATTCTTCCTTCCTAAGTGCAGGACTCTGCACTTGTCCTTGTTGAATCTCATCAGATTTCTTTTGGCCCAATCCTCCAATTTGTCTAGGTCACTCTGGACCCTATCCCTACCCTCCATTGTATCTACCTCTCCCCTCAGCTTAGTGTCATCCGCAAAGTTGCTGAGGGTGCAATTCATCCCATCATCCAGATCATTAATAAAGATGTTGAACATAACCAGCCCCAGGATCAACCCCTGGGGCACTCTGATTGATTCCGGCTGCCAGTTAGACATTGAGCCCTTGATCACTACCTGTTGAGCCCAACAATCTAGCCAGCTTTCTACTGCTTTTCATGGTATTGATACATAAGGCTTATTGCAGATAGGCAGGGCTGTGTTGCTCTAGTGATCAACATAGCATCACATGCTGACATCGTACAGTGTAACTATACTAAATATAGACCCAAAGCAAAGCTCCAGATCCAGATACCCCCAGACTAGTCATTGCTATCAGATGGCTGTTGAGTGGCTTATATACAACAGCTACAGGTCTTTCTTTCCAATACCTGCTATTCCAGAAGGGAAGCAAAACAGTGAATGGGCCGTGGAGATCAACCCCACTGCTTAAGGGAAAAATCCTTTGTTCATGGTGACAGCTGCCACCAATGTATAAAGGAGTGGACTGAACATTGGGGTAGCTAAAATCTAAGACCATCTGTGACTTCTGATAACTGAAGTTTGTTGGATTCTCAGAGATCCCACACCAGTTTGATCCAATGCCAACTAGAAGTTTAACCTTGATACCTCCTGAAGCCAAAGTGTGTATGTGCCTGTGTGCACGTGCCAAGATCAGGGTGTCAACTTTGGGTATGGCTACACTTGAAACTTCAAAGCACTGCCACGGCAGCACTTTGAAGTGTGTGTGGTCACAGCACCAGCGCTGTATGTACTCCACATCCTCTACGGGTGTAGCTTGCAGCGCTGGGAGCCACACTCCCAGTGCTGCAGCACTGTTTACACTGAGGCTTTACAGCACTGTATCTTTCAGCGCTCGGGGGGGTGTTTTTTTCACACCCCTGAGCGCGAAAGTTGCAGCGCTGTAAAGCACCAGTGTAGCCAAGGCCTGAGTCTGGCAATACCCTGAGTAAAAATCGCTTCCCAGTACAATGTGCTTTGTTCTTGCCTGATAATAGTGAGCCCAGTCCTGAAGACAACAGGAGTTTGCTTTTTGTGGGAGCAGGCCCAGGCCCTACACAGAGAGTTATACATACTAATAGAAGGCATGTTTCTGGGCATCAGCTAATCAGCATAAAGGACATTTCTGTCCATGGAATAAGATTGAACTATTGAGTAACTACACTCTGGATTTATTTTCCACTTTCCTCTGGAGCATTAGCCAGGATGGATGATGGTCTACATGGTCTGAACTGCTATGGACTATCCTATGTACCAACATGGGCAAAAATCGTATGGATTAGTCTCATACCACATCTACCCCAATTAGAGACTCAAGGGAAATCCCTTTGCCAGGTGTTTCAGAGGACCACAAAATGATCCACAAATGTCTCCTATGTGTATGTCCCTCTTTAAATACTTCCATTCCACCACACATTTTCTTTAAAATCACCCCAGACGGGGAATCCACTATGAATACACCCACCTGGCTGGGCCCAAATGAAGCAACAGAATGGAATAGAATTGGAAACACCCCATACCACAATGCATAGTGACCTTCTGCATAGCAAAAGCAAACAACCTCCCTCTCTCTGAGTCTAGGAGAGCAGCTCAAAAATGATTCACCAAAATGTTTTATGCAAATCTTTCTCTATTTTTAAGTTTACATTTTTCTTCATTGTTTTTAATGACCAGAACATTCTCTCCCCTGCCCCATGCTGAGTTAATTGATTTTTTTCTCTCTGTAAACAAATAATAAAAAGGCAGGAAGATGAGGAGTGAGGGTCTTGCCTTGTTTTGTCCTCTGCTATGCAAATGAGGTGATGCGGGAAATGCCCCATGAATCATTCCCAGGAAGTCTCTTCTCTGATGTAATGCACCTGCAAGGTGAACAGCTGCTTGGCTGCTCCTTGAGGCACCTAAGGGAGTGGGGGAGCTGCAGGGAAGAGGCCAGTGCACCTTGACTGCTCAGCTGAACCCCAGTTAGACTTAAGAGAGGCCACCTGGGCCCTAGAGGGAAGGAGCCAGAGTCATGGGTTCTGGAATTATTTTGATAGTGGGGGTGCTGAGAACCATTGAACCAAAATGGGGGCTGGAACAATTTTGATAGTGGGGGTGCTGAGAAGCATTTGTGTGACAATTGAACCAAACTGTAAACCCTGTATATAATGGAAACCACTTCAAGCCATGAGGTGCTGTAGCACCCCCCGCATCCCTAATTTCAGTACCTATGGCTGGGATGAGTCAGAGCCTGAGAGGAGCCAGAAGTAAGAGGTGTCTGAGACTCAGAGACAGGATGCAGCAAGGAGGAGCTGGCAGCAGTTGCTTGGGAGAGAGCAGTAGGAGGCCCAATATAGAGAGCTGAGTTCCCACAAGAGCTGGAATGGGAGTATTGGTGAGAACAGGCCACAGCTGGGGGAGCTGATAAGCGGCCTACAAGAAAAGGGAAAGATCCTTCTTGGTCAAGGGAAACAGTCTGGAAGCAAGAAGGATGGCTGCTGAAGGGTGGATCCCTGAGCTGGGGTAGGACATACAGGCAAGGAAGTGTGGGGAGGGGAATGCTGTGGGGAGCCCTCTTGCAGGGGATCTGACTTGGGGGCTGTGTACTAAAGGAGTTGTGAGATTTGTCCCTCAGGAAGGGAAGCCTTGAGAGTGGGGCCCTGCATGAGGAGCAAATGCTGGGAACACAATGCTGCTATTGACTCTTAGGCAGGTGATGTCAGTTGATCTCTCTGGAGAGGGGAATGGAAAAACCTGTTGTATCTTGTTATGTTTACAATGGGAATTGGAGGATGGTTTTACTTCAAGGGTTTTTGGGAATCACTGCTCTGGGTGTAGTTGAATAAATTAAGGCTGGAGGCAGGCTTTGTGTCAGACACTGAGAGATATGGTCCATTTGTGGGTGGAAGAAAGGGGAAACTGAGGCAGGCCCATCTGTTGTGCTGCAGCCTGACACGGAGGGTGCCCCACACAGGGCTAGCCTGCCACAGGGGGAATTTGTGTTCATCAAGACACAACATGAAGAGCTTTAATCAGGACAGAACTCTGCTTTTTTCTCCCTCATAGAAAGACATTGCATTGTCCTCTAATGATCACCAGTACTACAGGCTCAGTTCTGACCAAGGCAACACACAGAAGCCAGGCTGGGAATTTCTGAAGAACTGTGTGTGGGGGCGGAGGCGGCTCTAGGCATTTTGCCACCCGAAGCACAGCAGACAGACTGCCTGCGGTGGCTTGCCTGCAGACGGTCCGCTGGTCCCGCGCTTGGAGTGTTGGGGCCTGGAGCCGCCTCTGTGTGCTGTTCCTCTGAGGGCCACGGAGCTTGTCCTCCATGACAGAAGTGCAGGAGGGCTCTTTCTGGGTTGGAGCCCAGTTGTGTGGTTCACTGGCTCATGCTTACACGCTCCATGTCATGACAATGGAATCGAGGCGCACAGGGCTCACTTACCACCCCAGGATAAAGTAGAGAAGCCCTGAGAGATGCCTTTGTTCCTCAGGTCCTGTGTCAATCACAGCTTGGCTAGCCTTGGGAGCCAGAGAGAGCATTTATCCCATGGTCCATGGTAGGTGTGGGCATTATACCCAGTTTCACACACATTTATTCGTCAAGGTCCTGCTTGTGGGTACTGAGCCAATAGAAGTCACTGTATGGAGCTCCTCCCAGGAGCTGAGCCCTATGGTGGCACTCGGAGCACTGAGCCCCAGCTCCTTGAGTGGAGGTAGGGTGACCAGATGTCCTGATTTTATAGGGACAGTCCCAATTTTGGGGTCTCTTTCTTATATAGGCTCCTATTACCCCCCCACCTCGTCCCAATTTTTCACATTTGCTGTCTGGTCACCCAAAATGGACGGAATAGGAATCCAGCCCAGCCCCTATCTCCCCACCAGACACCAAGAACCCAGCCTTTTCCCCTAATGGAAAATATTTTCTTCCTCTTTCTTTCCGTTTTCTGTTCCCCTTCATGTCACCCTTCGAATCTCCTTGGCACAGATGCAAATTCTAAAAGTGAAATACAGGGAGTAAAAAAACTGAAAGACAGAAAGGAAGAGGGAAACTTAGGGAGAGAGGGGAAGGAGGAAATTAACATGAGTCTCTGACCGGCAGTGGTGGATTAGCCACTGGACTGACGGGGCCTGTGCCTAGGGGCCCCAGCCAACTGGGGAGCCCCAGAAAAACATCTGCCACCAGGCAGCGGAAGAGTGGAGCCCTGGTTGCCGGATGGGTGGGGGCAGGGGAAGCCCTTGCATCCCAACCCCACTCCCTGTCAGAAAACATGAGATGGGAGAAGTCCCCCTCAATGGCCCTCAACCCCATCCCTGGCAGGGGAAGCCCCCACGCCTGTCCCCACTCTCCAGTAGAAGCGTCGAGCAGGTGGGAAGGAAGAGGCCCCAGTGTCCCCTCCCTGGTTCCCCACAGAAGCGCCGGGGGTGGGGTGGGAGGAAGCCCCAGCACCTGGACCACTGCTGCAGCCTGGGACTGGAAGAGCTCTCACTCCACACTGCAGCCCCGGGGCCATGGCACAGGGACAGAGCTTCTCTGGTCTTGGGATCGTGCGAGGTGAGGGAGGCAGAAAGGAGCAAAAGAGATTGGGAGGCTGCAGTGGGGGAGGACACTAGGTGGAACAGGGGCCACCCAGAGAAGGGGCAGAAAGGGATGGGGCCATTGGTTTGGGCTGCAGGCAGAAGGGGCAGGGCTGCAGGTGGAAGGGGTGGGGAGGGACCCTCCACTTATTCTGACTCAGGGCCTGAGGAAACCTTAATCTGCCTCTGCTGACCAGACCTGAGAATTCACCTCTTGGGCTCTAGGAACAGGAATGCATCTAGCCTTGCAGCCCCTCAGAGAGGCAGAGCAGCATTATCCCCCTTTTACAGCTGGGGAAACCAAGGCACAGAGCGAGGAAGTGATTAAACAGCAAAGCTGGGATCAAGCCACGATTTCAGACTCCATGTGCTGCTGTGATTGTTGCCCAGGTCTGAGCTGCCTCTGGAACTGCTTTACCATTTCCCCCATTCAGCTATCCCGTCCTCTGCAATATAGAACAGTTTGATGTCTTTTTGCTCCCTTCCCCCTTCCTTGTGTGCTCCCGTCCTGACGTGCCCTGGGCCAGATCTTCAGCTTAAGCGACTCGGCAGAGCCCAACTGTAGTCAGTGCAGCAATGTCAATTTACCCCCAGCTGCTCGGACCCTCTGTGGTTTCGCATCACTGGTAACAGTGTGGGAGTGAAGGAACCACCCAAGGCATCTGCAGGGGGTGGGGAGACCTCTTCTCTTCCCAGCATAACTCCCTCTCATTGCGAGTACATTGAGTCTGGCTACTTTAGGGGAAAACCTTCCAAGCGATGATACTATCCTGCTAGGGATGCAAAATTTTCTAGGGACTCTCCCCTTTAACAAGTGAAAAAACCCAGCCCTCTGGGGGACTGCCCACTCCTTCCTTTTCATTATCTAAGGGGATGGCTGACACAGCAGCTAGCTCACAACCTGGGTGGAAAACACTCTCCTCATAGCTCAAAGCAGCAAAATTAAAAACGATCAGTTCCTCAAGTTCAAGTAAAAGCTGCAGTAGCTTTTCGCCTTGCGTCCCAGGGATTTCTTTTCTTAAAAAACATGTTTTGCAGTAAACATCTGACTAGGGCAAAAGCATTTAGTGGGCATCCCCACACATCCTGTCAACTCTGCTTGTGTCTTAGTGAGGCTGTATATTCTCCAGGGCAAGGGTTGTCTGTGTTATAGCTCTTGTAAAGCATTTTTAGCAACTAAGAATAATACCCAGCTGTCTGGCACTTTTCATTCATAGATCTCTCAGCACTTTACACAGGAGGGCAGAATTATTATTCCCATTTCACATATGGGGAAACTGAGGCACAGAGCAAGACAGTGACTTTGCCACTGGCCTGCTGGGTGATACTGGATGAGCCAGAAATAGAATCAAATAGAAAAATCTGGAAAAATATTTGTTTTGTGCCAACTCAACATAAATTTTTTTCGTTTTTCTCGACCACAATTTAAAAAAAAATTGTTCGACCCAAAATATTTTGCTCCTTTTTTCATTTGTTAGTTTCTTTGTCTGTTCTTTTTAAATAAATCCAGCAAAATTTCAAAACAGGTGATCATTTTGTAACAAACTGTCAAAACACATCATTTTGACAATGTCTAAACAAAAGGTTTTGATTTTTTTTTCTTCTTCCCCTCAGCTGAAACGCTTGGCTGAATTTGACTTGGATTTATGAATAGTTGCACTCACCCTGTAACTAGTAGTTAATTTGCCAAAAAATGCAATCTGCAAAACTTTTCCCAGCTCCACTCCTGATCTCTGATTGGGGCCCTTCTGGACAAATAAATAAACAACAATAATATCAACTAAAGGCTGAAGGGTGAAGGGGTCATCTTGTGGCTAAGGGAGAAACCGTGGAGTTGAGAGAACAGTGTGCTGTTCCTGCCTTCTCCACTGACTCAGTTTCTGGCCTTTGTCAAGTCACGTAATATCTCTGTGCCTCCGTTTCCCCATCTGTGATACAGAGGTGATCTTAATCCTTAGATGCTATGCTTGTAAAACATTTTGAGATCCTGGACAGAAGATGCCTCACCAAGGGAAATATGGATTCCCTTAAAGCTGGTAGTTTTGCACAACTCTAGCCAAGATCCATTATGTATATATCAGTACTTTCTAGGGAGCCCAGCCAAGGACTACGGCTCTGTTTTGCTAGATGTTGGGCAGACAAGTAACAGAAAAAAGGCTAGTATGGGAGGCTAGTTAGACCAGAGTCATTCAACTGTGCTGGCTTGTGCTGGAGCTGAACCTCTGCCCCTGCACCAAGCTGAGTAGCAGGACAGGGTAGAATCAATGGGACTCCTCATGGGAGTAAGGAGACCAGGGATTTAGCCCTGAATTTGCAACCTGATTGGCAAATTTTATATGAGCTGGGAAGTTCTAGCAATTCACAGCCGCTTAAAGCAAGCCTCACTGGGAAGTAAAAGACAGTGGAGGAACTCTGCTATCTGAACAGGAATAGAGCCCCTGCTTCCTCACCTTCCTCCACTTCCATATAAATCAGGGTCCAAATACTGAATCTTGCAGAGCTAGTTCCTTTATGCCCTTTCTTGTCATACTCTCTGCCCTTGCACTAAGTCGAGGTGCCTTGCCCACTTCTGCAATTCACTGGTTTAGTTCTCTTCTCGAAGGGCATCCAGAGGCCTTTGGATCTGAGCACCAATCAGTTAAGTCTCACTATAAGCTGGGTCTGAACTAAGCCCCATTCCAGCCTCAGTGTTTGGAGTGGTTGAAATCTGTGTCTGGATAGTGCACATGCGCTCATCACCACTAATTTCTGAGGGTTATCGATACTGAGGGATCCTGCAGCAATGGAATTGCTCAGTGTTCCAAGTGAGCAGAACGGTTTCTGGTGGGTCTGGAGTCTCCTGGACCCAGAACATCCATTTGGTCGGTGAGGAGGGAGGTTCCCCTCTCTTCTCCCCCCTCCCCCCCCGCCCAAGCCACTTTCCGGCTCAGCTTGCTGTGTTCAGCGACCAGCTCACCAGCAATGTCCCTTGGTGATCTCAAAGGGGGAATGAACTGGCCAGAGGTTCCATCCCCATCTCCTGATTTTTGCCGTCTTAATTAAACACATTTAAGGACAACATTGAAAAGCTGCCCAATGAAACTGTGCCTTTAACAAGATGCCAGTGCTCCCAGTGCAATGTTCTGGAAGCTTGTCTGAGTCAGTGGCACTCACTGAGCACAGTCACATGCACCAATGTCAAAGAAGGCAACATTAACCCTAGCCACAGACCCCAGTACCCACGTATGCAGAGAAAGCCCTGCTTGTTTCCCTGCAGAGTGTGTTCTCAGTTACACAGAGGGTTTGTAGGGTAAACATTATTCAGAAAAAAGTGAATCACGTCTAATCTCTTCTGTGTAAGTGACTCAGGGGCTGCCCTTTTGGAACAGTGAGAACTAGAGAGCAAGTGACCTACTGCACATGGGGCTGTGGCCTGGCACGTGTTATGAGTCCAAACCAGAATATGTGGGATCATCAGTTACTTTTGTGCACCTCTTCTTGACTGGAGCATCTCCCTTTAGTCATTGCAGCAGGGGCAACCTAATTCTCAGTGGAAGCAGGGCTTCTAGGTGGGGGAGTTCTCATTTTCCTGTGGCAGATGCGCTGGAAGCTTTGGATGCCTTTGGCCAACTCTGTTGCTTGTTAGGGTTGCCGGGCATCCTGGCAGCTCCAATCAGCACTGCTGATCGGGCCATTAAAAGTGGGGTCAACAGTACAGCAGGGGCCCAGGGCTGAGGCAGGCTCCCTAACTGGCTCTGCATGGCTCCCAGAAGTGGCCAGCATGCCTGACTCCTAGGCACAGGGGACAGGGAGGCTCCGTGCACTGTCCCCACCCCAAGGGCCAGCTCTGCAGCTCTTATTGGCCAATGGGAACTGTGGGAGCTGTGTCGAGCCCCCTGGCCCCTCCGCCTATGATCCAGACATGCCGGTCGCTTCTGGAAGAGACCTGAGATAAGCACCGCCCGGCCACAGCCCACACCCCAAACTCCCTCCACCACCTAAACTCCCTCTCAGAACCCGCACCCCAATCCCCTGCTCCAGCCCTGAGCCCCTCCTGCACCCCAAACTGCTCATCCCCTGGTCCCACCCCAGAGCCCTCACCTCTAGCCAGAGCCCCTCCTTCTCACACCCCTATTGTCTGCCCCCAGCCCAGAGCCCCTCCAACACCCTAAACCCCTCATTTCTGTCCCCACCCCAGAGCCTGCACCCCCAGCTGGAGCCTTCACCCCCTCACATACCCCAACCCCCCACCCCAGCCTGGTGAAAGTGAGTGAGGGTGAGGGAGAGCGAGCAATGGAGGGAGGGGGGATGGAGTGAGTTGGGGTGGAGAGGGGGCAGGGCAGTGGTGTTGTTTTGTGCAATTAGAAAGTTGGCAACCCTACTGCTTGTGTGGATTCAATCCAAGGTGCACAGGCCCATCGAAGAGAGGAGGGATGGCCTTGTGGCCAAGACATTAGAAGACAGCTCAGCAAAGGGAGGTTCAATTCCTCACTCTACCACAGATTTTCTTTAGCCCAGTCACTGCTTCTCTTCCTCCACCTCCCTTCCCCACTTGTAAAAGAAGGCGAAAGTTTCTTTTCTACCACCTTCGGCCTGTGTAGACTGTGAACAATTTGAGTCAGGGCCTGTCTTTAATTATGAACAGTGCCTAGCACAATGAAGCTCTGAAACTGGATGCAAGCTATTGTGCTACTGTAATAGTGCACTCCGTTTATAAGAATCACTGATGTAAGAATCAACTGCATATAGTGATTGAAACCACGGGGACAAAATCATTCCTACACCTAAAATACTCTGCTTATAAGAATCAAATCATGCAGGACGGATGTGATTCCTATAAAAGGAGTGCATTGTAATAGCAAAGCTTCAAAGGTTTTGCCCTGACTCGTTTTCCTTTATTCCTTTGTGCTCTGGTCTCTACCTCATGCTCCATTTCAACCCAGATACCTTCCAACAATGTGACTAAGGATCTTGTCAGCCCCCACCCTTTCATAAACAGATAGCTAAGGGTTAATGTTTCTTTTACCTGTAAAGGGTTAACAAAGGGAACCAAACACCTGACCAGAGGACCAATCAGGAAACCGGATTTTTCAAAG
>NC_133776.1:59559141-59564305 GCF_003597395.2 Chelonoidis abingdonii
AAAGGTTTGGGGAGACCAGAGAGTTTATCAGGTACTCAGAATCCTGATTGGTGGCAGCGAGATAAGATCCAAGCTGGCAATTAAGCTTGGAGGTTCATGCTAAGCACCCAGATTTTGGATGCTAAGGTCCAGATTTGGGACAGAGGCTTATTACACACCCCTCCCCAGGCTTGTCCAAAGGAGGATTTTATTCATGCAGCTAATGTTTATCACACAGAGGGTCAGATCCTCCGCTTGGTGTATGCCAGCATTGCTTCATTGGCTTGAATGGACATATGCCAGTTTACGCTATCTGAGGCACTAACCCTTACTACCTACCTTAAAGGAATCACATTTGGATCCTGCTGACTAATTATGAGCTGAGCAATAAAGAAAGAAATGAGATTTTGCAAATGGATGCTCACTAGTTAGAGAGCAGAGAATCGATACAAAGGAATTCTCCCTTGTGATGTTAACCAAGAAGTTGTTTTTGATTTTGGAAATTAATAATAAAGTTTTGTCTTGTTTCTTTTCTCTCTCCCTTTGGCAAGACGGTGCTTGAAAAGTAAATCCATTTGGGTGCTACACTGTAAAGGAAGTGAACCCAGATGATTTCAGAGAGAGCGAGCCTGTTCTCTTTCAGCTGAGAGACATGACTATACCATGAGAAAATTTGCTGGGAGAGCCTTTCCCACCGGAAAGTATTGTTAACTATCACTGTAGTGCCTAGCAGGAGACCGTCATGAATCAGGGCCCCATGATGCAAGGAGCTGTACAAATACAGAACAACAGAAGGTCCTGCCCCAAAGAGCTTATGATTTTAGTGTAATCCAAGACACAACAGGTGGATGCCTCATATTGATGGGGGACCACAATGAAATGGTAAGACTATAATGATGAAGATGCCATTGGTTCATAAGTGTTCTATAAAGATCACCCTAATCAAGTCAAAAATACATTCTCTGCCAGATATTGGTTACCTCCCCCCTGCCACATGAAAGATCCCCAGATCAAACCATTCTGGCTAACACCCACTTATCATTGATAAAGCCTTCTATAGGAGCCCCAGACTGGGATCTTTCCTGCCAGCTCACAGGAGGTTTCATACAACAAGCCAAATCTTCAGGTGCTTTGGTGTTTTCAATGGAGCTATGCTGATTGACACCAGCTGAGAATCTGGCCCAGTGTTCTAACCTCAGGACCTTCTTCAACACCCACTGAAGTCAATAGACTCTCCCTGACTTCTAGTATTGGCTTGAACCCTGAATGAGCCACTTAATCAAGTGTTATCTTTTACTAAAACCCCCTAAAATTTGCCATGTCCTTTTTCTGTGCTTTCTTCTGAATCACTGCAGTAATTGGGTCAGAGTATTTTTCCTTTCTAGTTTTTTTTTCTCAAATCTGTGGCATTTCTGAATTAATCAGGCAGATACCAGGATGACATAGGTGGAGAACAAAGAAAGGCAAAATACTTTCTAACACACAGAAGTGTTTTGTGCAGTAGAAACAAGATGGGACATGCATTCTGGGGAGAGAAGATGGCGTGGTGCTTTGCTTTATTTTATAACGGCACTACTAAGTGGGACTTGTCCCATAAAATGTAAGATTAATGCTCTTCTGGCCTGTTTCATTGTATCAGCCTGATTTCTCCCATCATACACTTAAATCATAAGCTTTTTGGGGACAGGAACTATCCTTTTGTTCTGTGTTTGTAAGGAACCTAGCACAGTGGTTCCTGACCCATGATTGAGGCTCCTATGTGCTATTGCAATACAAAATAATAATCTTTAAACCCCTGAGGCTACTCTAATTTACACCAGGGCCCAGGAAGAAGCCTGCTTAGCCTCACAATACAGTAAGTACAAAAATAGCTTTGCTCTCCCCATTTGCTTCCCCCATCTCTGCTTGTGACAGAGTGCTGAGAGATAACAATTGTCCCAGCACTCTGGTCACTTAAGCTCTGGTTAGTTCCCCAGCTCAAAGAAAACTTGATTGAGGAAAGGAATACTTAATTACCTGACCAGCTTGTGGATTGGGGGCTCTAAGGAGCTAATTGTCCCATCTGCTGGGAGTGGTAGTTAAAAAAGCACAGGAAGCAAATCTAGAGGGAGAAGGCATCGCAGGAGGATGAGAGCTCTCCTGTTCCCTGGCGAAAGGGCTGATGACTGAAGAGTGTTGCAGATAGAAAGGCTGGATGGAACGGTGATGGTGGTGATAATATTAATACTTCACATAAAGGTGTTAACAAACGAGGAATTCAAGACTTTGTTGTTACTTATCAGCTCTGTGTTGTTGGGGAACCAGGGCGCAGAACCCAGCCTGTCTGACTCACGAAAGACCTTCCACCCCCAGCCTCTGCTTGAACCAAAGTCGATCAGAAGAAAGACTTACAAAAAGCAATGAAAAGGCAGGGAGAGACACACCTAAACCCCTGGGACAAGGGTGACAGAATTAAGGAAACTAGCCTCATTTGCATCGGAGATGGGACAGGGAGGTATCCCTATTAGCATACAGAATGGAGAACAGAGATTCCAAGGCAAGAACCACATGGAACTCTGGGACCAGAAAGGCAGGAAAGCACTGCATGATGGGGGATCTCTGCTCCAGATGTTAATAAACCCACTCCTACACGCACCCAGCTCAGTAGTTATCAGACCAATTCTAGTAATAAATCCTTTATTGGTATTCAAAATAGTGAAGCTGCCTAATTGCATTGTGAGCTCCAACCAAGGAACACCATCCAAAGCCAGGAATGATCAACTCCTATTGTCTAGCCTGAACAAAACACCTTTGGTATACTCCCTTAAGCCATCAGTTTATTCATAAACAAATCTAGTGTTCTCCCTTAAACCATTGTTCTTTCTCTACAAAAACCTCTACCCGCGCTCAAGTAAGTGCTCTGATGCCTGGATCCAAAATCTGCATCAGTTCCACTGGGACTTCATCATCTCCTGACTGATCATGCTATGGGTTCTGCCTGTCTCCAGCTACCACCTCAGCTACCACCACCACCTGGGACCCCCAGTTGATTCAAGTTTCACAGAGTGGCGAGAACCCAGCGCACTCTCTCTCTCTCTCTCTCTCTAGCTATAGCCTTTTGACCCTGATTTGTGTGATCAGTTATAGTTTTCTAAACCTGACTTTTATAATCAAATTTAAGTTAGATTTATATTATCACTGTTTTGTTTGTTTGCCTCCCTTTGTATGGTTATTACCTGGCAATAAATAATTTCACAGTTAAGCTGGTTGCTTCTCTTTCTCTTCCCACACCACCCCTGGCGTGGGTGGTTTTTTGGCTTCGCCATTCAGTCTTCAGCAAAGCTCCTCGTACCAAAAATTCTGTGGGGTTCACTCATCACATGGGTTACTACCAGAACAATTGTAACGTGAAAGTGGGGATAGGGACGTGCTGAACATGGGACATATAAGGGTGGAAGATTGAAAGTGCTGCTCGACCCAGCCTGCTCAGGCTTACTCTATTCCAGTGCAGTGCCCATGGCATATGAGGGTGACAGCTTGGAGGTGATGTTTGACCCAGCCTGCTGTATCCGAGGGCCTCTAAGGATGACAGCTTGAAAATGCTGCTCTACCCAATCTACTGAGTCCAGGGACATATAAGGGGTCAGCTTGTGAGTGCTGATTAACCCTGTCCTCTCAGATGTGCTTTGTTAATGTATGTATTCATCTGATTCTGGGGCTTGAAGAATCCAGCCCTGGGGAACCTAGGTCCTACAGGATAGCTCCATTGGGTGGGAACTTGCAGATGGGAGAAATAGAGCTCCATATGAGAACATAAGTGATACAAGCAGTACATTGATAGAATTACAGAACCCCCCCTGCCCCCGCCAGAAGAGTAACCCTAATAAATGATCATATCCCAACATAACAGGCAACTCTGGTAACAGTATGGGATGGCAGGAGAGGAACCATGAGGTGGCTGAGTTCAGGATCCTCACAAAAAGAAGAAACAAAAGTAGAGTAGCAAAATACCTTCTCTGTACTTCAGAAAAGCAAACTTTAGCTCCCTTAGGGAACTGAAAGGTGGGATCCTCTGGGAGACTAATATGAGGGGGAAAGGAGTCCAGGAGAGCTGGCTGTATTTTAAAGAAGCCTTACTGAGGGTGCAGGAACAAACCATCCTGATGTGCAGAAAGAATAACAAATATGGCAGGCGATCAGCCTGGCTTAACAGCAGAGGTGAAAGTAAGCCAGTACGCCCTAGTTCGGCATACTGGCAAGAGCTGGTACGGTGAAATGGGGCTGCCCAGCTTCCCCAGGTGGCAATTTAAAGGGCCTGGGGCTCCCAGCAGCGGCTGGATCCCCAGGCCCTTTAAATTGCCGCCAGAGCCCTGCTGCTGGAGCCCTGGGGTAGTGGCAGCAGGACTCCGGGGGCTATTTAAAGGGTTGGGGCTCCCGTTGTTTCTACTGTCCTGGGCTCTTTAAATAGCTGCTGGAGTCGCGCAGCTGCTACCCTAGGGCTCCGGGGGCTATTTAAAGGGTTGGGGTGGTAGAAGCAGGGGAGTCCTGGGCCCTTTAGATAGCCCCCAGAGCCCTGGAGTAGCAGTGGGGCCCTTTAAACTGATGCCGGAGCCCCCGGCTGCCGCTGCTACCCCAGCAGGGGTGTCGGGGGGAGGCACTTACTGGTACAGGGTGGGCCAGGGCTGGCTCTGACCCACTCCATCCTTGCCCTTTCTGCCCAAGGCCCTGCCCCAACCCAGCTCTGTACTGCTAAGTCCCTATTTCTACTTTCACCCCTGCTTCACAGAGAAAGCTCACCGAAGATTAAACACAAAAAGAAAGCTTACAAGAAGTGGAAACTTGGTCAGATGACTAGGGAGAGGTATAGAGATATTGCTCGAGCATGCAGGGGTATAATCAGGAAGGCCAAAACACAACTGGAGTTGCATCTAGCAAGGGATGTGAAGGGTAGCAAGAAGGGTATCTACAGGTATGTTAGCAATGAGAAAAAAGTCAGGAAAATGTGGGACCCTTAACGAATGGAGAAGCAACCCTAGTGACAGATGATATGGAAAAATCTGAAGAATTCAACGTTTTTTTTTTTGCCTCAGTCTTCACAGACAACTTCAGCTCCCACACGGCTGTCCTGGGCAACACAGTATGGGTAGGAGGTGAGCAGCCTTCAGTGGTGAAAGAACAGGTTAAGGATTATTTAGAAAAGCTGGAC
>NC_133776.1:59567452-59640352 GCF_003597395.2 Chelonoidis abingdonii
AGCAATATTTTTATACTCTTCCCATTTGTCCAATCTTCCACTTCTTGTAAGCTTCTTTCTTGCGTTTAAGATCAGCAAGGATTTAACTGTTAAGCCAAGCTGGTCGCCTGCCATATTTACTATTCTTCCTACACATTGGGATGTTTTTTTCCTGCAACGTCAATAAGGATTCTTTAAAATACAGCTAGGTCTCCTGGACTCCTTTCACAGCAGCTCTCAACTACCTGAAAGGGGATTCCAAAGAGGATGGAGCTAGGCTGTTCTCAGTGGTGGCAGATGACAGAACAAGAAGCAATGGTCTCAAGTTGCAGTGGGGGAGGTCTACGTTGGATAGTAGGAAACACTATTTCACTAGGATGGTGATGAAACCCTGGAATGGGTTACTTAGGGAGGTGGTGGACTCTCCATCCTTAGAGGTTTTTAAGGCTCGGCTTGACAAAGCCCTTGCTGGGATGATTTAGTTATTCTTAGTCCTGCTCTGAGCAGGGGGTTCGATTAGACGACCTCCTGAGGTCTTTTCCAACCCTAATCTTCTGTGATTCTATGACAGTGGAGCCTGCTCTGTTACACAGCCCCAGGCTTTGTGATGGAGTAACTAAGAACTAAGCCCTTTATCTTTAATCTTGGTGCCTGGAAAATACTGAAAAGAGAATTAATTTACTCTTTGCAAAAAATGAAACCTGCTCTTTGGGTTATTAGCACTGCCCAAGCACCATGGGAGCCAGGCAGTCATCTCACCAACTTAGCTTTCAGCAAGCCAAAAAAGGGCTATATTTAACATCAGTTTTTTAATGTGATTCCGCAGGGAAAGAAACTCCAAAGATACATGGATGTCCCAGAAAAAAAATATTCCTAACCAATATTTAAGAATAAAGGGAAGAGGGAGAGAGAGAGAGAGACACTGACTGTGTGACGTTCCCCTTTGGTGTTATCCAGACCGGTGATCTGCTAGGTCTCTCCAATCCTTGGCTCTGGGAGCCAGCCTTACCCTGCTCTGCTGTGAGAACCCCCGCGCCTGGCTGTTCACGCACAGCCTCTGGCATGTAAACTGCTCCCAGGTACTTGCAAGCAAATGACACTAGCCAATATCTTCGGCCCCAGACACAACCCTAGGAACCTCTGTCTTATAATATAAAAAATAATAATATATGGAGATATACCTATGTCATAGAAATGGGAGGGACCTTGAAAGGCCATTAAGTTGAGTCCCCTGCCTTGACCAGCAGGACCAAGTACTGTCCCTATTAGTTCTTGTGGGGTACAGTTTTTTTTTTTTGCCGCTGATCCCTAAATAGCCCCCTCAAGGATTGAGCTCACAACCCTGGGTTTAGCAGGCTAGTGCACAAACCACTGAACTATCCCTCCCCTTTGCTACTCCTCCTTGTTATATCCAGTTATGCCTGCTGGACGCTGCAGGCTTATATGAGTTTGTCAATTTAACAGAGAAACTGAAACGTATCAGACTTGTTCTACCAGGCTTTGACACACTTCAAACCAAATGCACTGCTTCAGGTAGAATAAACAAACAGATTTATTAACTTTAAAGATAGATTCTAAGTGATTACATGCCAAAGCATAACAAGTCAGATTTGGCCAAATGAAATAAAAGCAAAACACATTCTAAGCTGCTCTTAACACTTTCACTGTCCTTAAAAACTTGGATGCTTCTCACCACAGGTGCCTGCTCTTCAGCCAGGCTCTCCTCTTTGATCAGCGCTTCAGTCGCATGGTGGTTGTTGCTGCGTAGGCTAGCGTCTTTTGTTCCTGTGAGGCTGGGCTGAGTTTGTCCCATACCTGCCTCGATGAACTGCCTCTCTGCTCTTGAAGAGTTTTTGTCTGGACTTGCTTTAAGCCATGAGGACACATTTTCAGCCTCATAACTATATGCATGAAATTAGAACATATAACATCACTATTACAACAATGCTCAGTACATCATGAGCCTTCCGAAGACACCCGACAACAAACTTTGCATTGTATACTACACAATCATTTTACAAGAATGAACATGGGGGTGTTGGGTGTTCCTGCAAGGTACAGAGTGTCACACCTCCCCTCTTAGTTTACTATAAGAGGATTAGTCACTGACTAGCTTGAAGGCAGTTTGTGTTATAGTTCTTTTGGCATCCAGCCATTAAGGCCATAAGGCAGCGTGCCTCAGTTTTCCCATTCACACACAGCAAACCAGGTTTTGTATGGTTTCCCTGCTATGATAAGCTTTAAACCTGTTTACAGGTATTAACTGAGAACTAGTATTACCATAAAGTTTAACATCAGTAACAAAATTTTTATCCCCAAACTTAACATTAATACCAAAATGTGTGTCTCAGATGTGCATTTACAAGTATCTTTATGATACCACACCCTCTGTTCAGATATTCTAGTATGAGGTTAGTTTGTTCATTACTCATGGTGTCTTTTGACTTTCTCCCATGTAATCCCTCCAGTGTTCCCCCCGTGTAGGCTCTTAATTTAATCACGTTTCTGGAATTTTGGTGCCTCAGGGTCTGGCAAGGTAGGTGTTCAGGGGCATCCTGCACATTGGCTGCCCCTTTGGGGAGTAGTAGTCTCCCAGCCCCAGGACTGTATATATACAGAAAATCCAGCTCTCCTTTTGGGGTTACCCTGTGTTTCCCCCTCCCAGCACTGAGTCCTTCCCTGCCCCTTGGAGGGCTGTGATCTGTGGTCTCTGGGCTAGGTGTGTTTCCCTTTGATCAGATTCACCTTTTCCCAGTAGCGTTCCCATAAGCGTTCTCTGTGTCTCACCAGCCTGAGGGAAAAAGCCCCCTCCTCTGTCAATTGGGTTATTTGTATTCTGGCAAACTACCACCTGGCAATTTTCTGGTCCCAACTCCTCTGTTATCACAGGCATTGGAGCTGCACCTTGATTTAAAGAGGCACAATTACTTTCCAAAAACTTATCAGAAATAGCATCTTGAAGAATTGGGACACCCTCCACCACCCCTTTCTCTGTCCCTGACAAGTCAGTTGTGTGACTGCTCCCCTCCAGGAGGTCGGTTACACAGTTCCTTCTCAAAACCTCGATCACAGGCTGAGTGCCTGAGTGCACAGATGCTGACCCAGCCACTCTCCTAGTATAGTGGGCATTCCGTACCCCCAATATTCCTTCCCGTTTCCTCCTCTGGGCCCCCTCCTAAGACACATCTCTCTGTGCCTCCTAGAAAGGATTCTGTCTTTCGTTCATCTGCAGAACTCTGTCAGCTAACAACTGGGACAGTTTCCTTAATCCCTGACAACACCTCTCCTGCCCCTGCGCCTGAGGGCATGTTGCCTTCTGCTGGAAAGGAGCTAGTCTCAGCCCCTCTCATACTTGAAAGCACCCGGCTTCCCTGTGTTACAGAGTGACAGGAATCCTCACCCACCTCAGTGGTTTCTGAGATCCCCTGCCCCTTCTCTGGACTCTCCTCTGGGACACATTTCTCCCTGCTCCCTAGAGTTGGGTTTGTCTCTGGTTCAGTTGCAACCTGCTGGCAGTTAACAACCTGGACAGTTCTTTCCCTGGCAGGCTTTACACCCCCATCCCTTCCTGATGTGGTGATGCCTCCAGCTGCAGTGTAGGAGTTGGTCTCAACCACCTGGAAGCCTGTGGTTTCTCCCTGCTGCAGAAGAATCAAGGAGACTCTCTCTCGCCCATTCTCTCAGCAGTTTCTGAGACCTTACTCTTTCCCTCAGGGGTCCCAGCATAAAACTCCCTCATGTTGTAGGCAAATACTTTAACCTGAGCTACACAGAAAAAATTATTACCAAGAAGCAGGTTGAACAGGAGGTGTTCCATTACCACAACAGTCAAAACACTCTCCAAACCTTCCCAAATCACATGGATTTTAGCTAGTGGTATGAGGAATCTGCTTTTGCCCACCCGCACAATCTCTGCCATTTAGCCAGGCAACATACTGGCCTTTAGAACCACACTCTGTTTAACCAGAGAGATCTGTTCCCCTGTATCCCTCTGCCCCAAGTATTCCCAGCCATCAATCTGGACAGCCTTAACATGCTCCATATCTGGTTCTGCAAGGGCTAACCTCACAGAACCAATATGATAGGTTTCAATTGCTTGGCGGGGTTCTGCATTGAGGACAGCAGAACTAACATGAGCTACTGTTTGCTTGCTTTCTCTTAGCACAGGGCATTTACTCCTCAGGTGATTGGAGGAATTACACTGATATCTTTTGGGCTCTTCTGATTTTATAGGAGATTTGGGATGAGGGGTAGAGGAATGTTTTGGGGTAAGAGAATGTTTAGGCTCCCAACCCCCTTCTCTCTTCCCAGGGGCAAAATGGGATCCTCCTTTCCCACCAGTTTTAAGCCTCACTTTCTGTGGCCTGTCCTCAATAGATGCCGGATTCAGCTAAAAAAGCCATCTCATCCACAGTCTTTACATCTTTGTCCCATAGACACAGCTTTACATCAGCCTTACACAGAGGTGAAAGTAAGCTGGTTCGGTCCGGTACGGCATACTGGGAAGAGCCGCATGCCGTGCTGGACCGCACCCACTTCCATGGCGGGGATTGAAAGGGCTCTGGGCTGCCCGCAGCTGCAGGCAGCCCAGAGCCCTTTAAACCCTGGCCGCGGCTGAGATTTAAAGGGCTCAGAGCTCCCTGCAGCTGTGGGCAGCCCAGACTCCTTTGAATCCTGGCCGCGGCTCCAGCGGCCGGGCTGGGGCTGGGATTTAAAGGGCTTAGAGCTCCCCAGCCGCTGCAGGCAGCCCAGACACTTTTGAATCCCAGCTGCGGCTCCGGCGGCCAGGCTGGGGCTGGGATTTAAAGGGCTCAGAGCTCCCTGGGGCTGCGGGCAGCCCAAGCCCTTTGAATCCCGACCATGGCTGAGATTTAAAGGGTTCAGAGCTCTCAGCGGCTGCGGGCAGCCCAGAACCCTTTGAATCCCGGCCACAGCTCTGGCGGCCTGGCTGGGGCCAGGATTTAAAGGACTTGGGGCTCCCCTCAGTGGCAGGAGCTCTGGGCCCTTTAAATCCCTGCCCCAGCCCCGCAAAGCTTGGGGTTCTCCCCCGGTGGCCAGAGCCCCAGACCCTTTAATTTGCCCCTGAGCCCGGGGGGCTCCCAACCACCTCTTCAGCAGAGAGCCCCTGGTTGATTTAAAGGTCCTGGGACTCCCAGCCACAGCTGGTGCCCCAGGGCCTTTAAATCTTGAGAGGCCACGTCTCTTCTGGATGAGGCCATGCCCCCTCAGGACTCCGGCAGTACCGGTAAGTCCTGTAAATTACTTTCACCCCTGGCCTTACATATGCTTAAGAAATGTTTTTGAACAACAAGATCAAGCATTCCTTCAAAACTTGCCACCTCTTTATCCTTCACTCATTTTCTCAACAAATCTTTCATTTTGTTTACATATTCCCCATTACTCATAACAATATCTCTCTTAAGATTCCTAAATTTAACTCTATATGTTTTGGGGATAATCTGAAAACTTTGCAACACAGTATCTTTAAATTTACAATAGTCTAAAGCATCTTCAATAGGCATTCCATTGTATACATTTCGAGCTTTACCAGTTAATTTGGCAATCAGGTAGGAATGCTCTTATCAGGGATTTCACGTATTACACACAGCCTTTCAAAGGTAGTCAGATATTCAGCAACATCATCCTCTTCACTGTATGCAAGACATAAGTGTTTCCATTTGTGGATTTTTGGAGTGATAGGAGTCGTTGGGGTTGGGGGTTCTGGTTCTGCTTCTCCAGCAGGTCCAGCTGGTGTTTTCGCTCTCTCTCTCTTTCTTCCATAGCCCTTCCACGTGCAGCCTCCTCTCTGGCTGCCTCTGCCTCCTTGGTTTCCCTGGCCATAACCGCTTCTTTGAGCCTCAGTTCCCTGCCATATTTGAAACTCTCTGCCTTCCTTCCGCTTCCAGTCTGGCCAGCTCTAGTTTTGTAGCTGCCTCACTGGTAGTCATTTTTCTGCTTTCTTGTGCTTATTTCCCTCACCTGAAATAAACAAACAGAAAATAACAAAACCGTGACCTCCTCCTGACTGTTCTTAGCCACTGCACGTAAGACTCACTTAAAATCACAAATATCAGTGCTTAAAGTGTGAACTTCACTTGGAGTAACAAGCCGTACATACACCCTGTTCACTGCACCACTGTGATGTTCCCCTCTGGTGTTATTCGGACTGGTGATCTGCTAGGCCACTCCAATCCTTGGCACTGGGAGCCAGCCTTACCCTGCTCTGCTGTGAGAACCTCCACTCCTGGGTTGTTCACGGACAGCCTCTGGCATGTAAGCTGCTCCAAGCTACTTGCAAGCGAATGACACTAGCCAATATCTCTGGTCCCAGACACATCCCTAAGAACCTCCGTCTTGCTGTGTCCAGTTATGCCCACTGGACGCTGCAAGCTTATATGAGTTCATCAATTTAACAAAGAAATTGTTATGTACCAGGCTTGTTCTCCCAAGGGGAGCCTCTGACACACTTCAAACCAAACGCACCGCTTCAGGTAGAATAAACAAACAGATTTATTAACTATAAAGATAGATTCTAAGTGATTATAAGTCAAAGCAGGACAAGTCAGATTTGGCCAAATGAAATAAAAGCAAAGTGCATTCTAAGCTGATCTTAACACTTTCAATGTCCTTACAAACTTAGATGCTTCTCACCACAGGCTGGCTGGTTGCTCTTCAGCCAGGCTTTCCCCTTTGATCAGTGCTTCAGTCGCTTGGTGGTGATGTCTGTAGATATAGATGGAAGAGAGAGAGAGTGCATGGCAAATGTCTCTTACTTTTATCACGTCCTTTCTTCCCTCTTGGCTTTGACCCCCACCTTCAGAGTCAGGTGAGCATTACCTCACTGCAATTCCAAACTGACCAAAGGAAGGGGGGTGACTCCCTGGAGAGTCTAACAGATTATTTTGTTGCTGTCTAGGCCAGCATCTTCTATTCCTGTGAGACTGGGTTTGTCCTATACCTGCCCTGATGAGGTGTGAACTGACTCTCTGCTCTTGGAAAGTTTTTGTCTAGGCTTGCTTTAAGCCATGAGGATACATTTTCAGCCTCATAACTATATACATTAAATTATAACCTATAACATCACTATAACAACAATGCTCAGTACATCATGAGCCTTCCGAAGACACCTAATATGACAAACTTTGCATTGTATACCACACAATCATTTTACAAGGATGAACATGGGGTCTGATGCTCTGTACCCAAGGTACAGAGCATCAGAGCATGCACATGCGCAAACCTATGCGTATAGCTATTGGGGTTCATGATTTTAAGGATTGATAAGCTGGAACCTACCAAGGCTAGAAATTAAAAGGGGGATCCCAGTCTCTTTCCAGTGTGATTAAACACCTGTTGCCAGCCTCATCTGTTCATGAGATATTCCGCTTTTAAATCTATCACTGGTTGTCAAGAATCTACAGGCTTGGTGCTACACCCCCAGCTATGGAAGAGTCTCTAGAAAGAACCCTGTTAGTGTGCCAGACCCCCAAGGGGTCTGACTTTTCCTTCAGGTTTGCATCTGATGAAGTGGGTTCCAGCCCAGGAAAGCTTATGCCCAAATAAATTTGTTAGTCTCTAAGGTGCCACATGGTAGGCCATATGGCTTCACCATCTCCTTAGACTTGACTTCTGGGCCTTCAGATCCCTGTTTCACACTATGAGCTCTGTTCAGTGAGTCCAACAGAGAGAGATTCTTGTATGCACTGCAGGGATTAATGCACCTCATCCAGCATTTGCAGTGACACTACAGAGTGCCAAAAGTCAGATTTATTAGGAACTGGGACACAGCACAGAAAGTCCACAGGTTGGCACAGAGGAATGAAGGTTAATGCATAGTTCACTCTGGGGAGCCCAGCCAAGCTGTAGCGAACCCCATTAGTCTAGCTTTGTCTGTCCCTCCTTGGTCAGACTCCAGGTGAGAGCCCTGACTCCTTCCAGGAGCCAACACCTCTGTCCTTTGTTCTCCAGCTGGGGGATGTGGCTCAGCTTCCCTGCTGAGAGGTGAGGAAAATCAGTATCTCCCTAGGTTATTGGTTACGAAGTGTCAATGTCATGGTTATTGGGTTTGTCATTGTCTTCTCAGGTGCTTCACTGATATGGCGACTAAGGCCAGACAGCTAGGGGACATCCATATTGATGTTTCCTAGCATGTCCTGAAAGCAAACAGTCCCTTTCCCCACTTGGTAACAATGCAGCATTTAGGGGAAACTGAAGCACATATAGGCTTCATAAAAACATTACAGAAAATTCCCACTTCATCATATCAGTCCAGACCTGGATTTTGTGGCAAGTTTTTTAATTTTTGCATTCAGCAACTGTTTGAAGTTGCTGAGAGGTTTGGAAAGCTGGAAGTAGTCCCAGTGGGCAAAGTGCAGGTGAAACTGGTCAAAGATGCAAAGTGCAAATACAAATTATCACGACTCAGAATTTAGTCATAGATTTTTTAAGGCCAGAAGGGGTCATTGTGATCTTCTAGTCTGACCTCCTGCACAACACAGACCACAGAATTTTCCTGTTATCAATTTCTGCTTCAGCTTCATTAGCTATACTTGAACTAGAGCATATCTTTTAGAAAAACACTATCACCTCGATATTCCTTGCACATATATAGTACGCGAATATAATTATCATTAATATAGCACTTTTCAACTCTATATCTCAAAGTGTTTGCCAAAAGAGATCAGTATAATTATCCCTGTTTTACAGATGGGGAAACTGAGGTGCAAGGAAGTCCTGCCCAAGGTCACCTAGCAGGCCAACAGCAGAGAGAGGAACAGAACTCAGGTCTGCCTCTATTAATAATAAGTGATTATTATTTACCATTTGTAATGCCTGAGGGCCAGTTTGTGGGAATCCTTTAATCATTTGGATGAGCAGCTACGCATGCAAGTAGACCCATTGAAATCCTCAGGATTCCTCGCACGAGTAACTGCTCACTAAGAGCATATGGGAGATATGATCAGGCTCTATATGAAAACAACTACCTTTTATACAGATTTGCCAAGGTTAGGGTGACCAGATAGTAAGTGTGCAAAATTGGGGTGGGGGTTATAGCTGCCTGTACAAGACAAAGCCCCCAATATTGGGACATCTGGTCACCCCAGCCAAGGTACAGTGATGAGCAGGGGAGAAGTCTGATTGGGAAATGGTCTCAAAGCTTTCAGTAAACCAGATCAGCAGAAATTCCAGCTGTCAGTGCAAGAGGAGAAGAAAGTCCCTTTATATGCTGAGTGGAAGTCAGGAAAGAGACAAACTAGGCTGTAAAGTCCCTACAGCCTATCTGAAAGCAGTCAGGGCTAAAAAGACGAGCTCTCGCCCCCACAAAGCAGTGAAATGTGCCAAATGGCATGAAAAACTGGAGACTGAGTGTGCTTCATTTCCAGAAAATGAGAAGAAAGAGAGAGGGGAGGGGAGAAAACCCAGTAAAAATCCCCAGTTTCTTGTTTGATCTAAGAGGAGCCCTCATCACCACACCAAACCTGTGGCGCAGGGACTGTCCCTGCTGGAGGTGAGTAAGAAGAGTATGAATGTCCCATCCTGGGGGAAGGGGAATTCAGAAGCTGCTTGCTGCAGTACTGATAAAAGCAGCAGCACCTCTGCCTTCATCCTGGCTCAACAGAGAGCAGCTTCAATGGCTAGATGGCATGAAGAAGGAAGCAAAATAATGACCCAAACTGGGGATTCAGACCATGAGTTGTGTCCAGGCCTCCTTCCCACTTCATCAGCTGCCCTGCTACCTGTGGATTTTACTCTGAGGAAGAAGCTGTAAGCCCAAGGGAAGAAAATGAAGCTCTACAAAGCCTCGTCTCTTTTCCTTTTTTTGTTCTCTTCAGTTCTGTTTAATTTTTTTCTTCTGCTAAAAATGCTGAGTCTGGAGTTGGGCTGGGGACACATGGTTAGGAACAATGCGTTTCATTTTCTAAGAAAGCATCCAGGAGCAGCACGTCTGGTGGACAAAGGGTAACCCTCGCCTGGCTCGGGCCCATCTGGAAAAGCATTTTGGTTCTTGCTTTTGTAAAAGAGCAAACTTTTTTTATGATTCGCTGAAATGGCAAGGTATGGTGACCACATCTGACAGTGCACTAATTGCTCCATGGCGATGACCCTATAAGGTGCTGAGCATTGGGCCCCTGATCCAGTGTATCACTCAAGCACATTCTTAACTTTAACTTAACTTTAAGCAGTTCCATTTGAAGTCAATGGGACTCACTTGCTTAAAGCTAAACACACACTTAAGTGCTTTGCTGGATCAGAGCCATAAGGTGCAGGTTCAAAGGTTATTTTCTTAATAGGAGCTGATGGCTCCTCAGTGCTGAGCAGTAGCATTTAAGCACATGCTTAACTTTAAGGAACTGCAGTAGTCCTATTGATTTCAATGAGAATACTAATGTACTTACAGTTAAGCACAGGCTAAAGTGGAGGTTGAGGGGCTGGTGACTTTGCTAAGGGAGCAAGTAGTTTTTGAGCTTTTATTTAAAAAAAAATTTGATTTTTTTTGTCTGTCAAAGTTTTGCATTTTGCAAACCATTGTTTTCTGAATTAAAATTTAATCTGAAAGGGGGCAGAGGGGAAATCCTTGTGTAGTATTTCTAGTCTATGCTAGGAAAATGTTTCTTGTTTGAAAGTCTTGCTATGCTTTGAGGGTGATTGTGGAAGAACCTATAAGCAGCAGCAGCAGCAGCTTAGAGCTGGCTTTTTGCCACGCCTGAGTTCTACTGTAAATCTAGAATCCACTATTTCTAAGTGGCTTCTGCATTTGGCAAAAATAAGATCTCCCATTCCCGATCTGTGTGTGCATGTGTGTACCCAAGAGGGCATTCAGATGGAACCCAAATGCACAAAGTGCTATATTGTTCCCATCTGAGTGTGCCTATGTGCTCAGTTCATATGTATCTCCCTTTTATTATACAGAAGTCACAAAGATCTGCAGTGATGAGCCACCATCTCTTATATAACGACCACGCTACAGTGCTCTGCAGTCATGCCTCAAGCATAGCAGTAAGTTGGGGCATTCCAGTGCATTTCTGGAGAACACTGTAGCCTGTTAGAGCAATGCTGCACACCTCTGTAGGGCTCTATTTATATTCAAAGCATTTCACCCCCTATTTTTCCCAGAGAAGGAAGTTGCGTGATCACCTTGTGCTCACCTCTCACAGCAATTGTGCACATTTCTCACATCGGCTCGGTGCGGCAGGAAGGATGGGGTAGCCACATCGCCTGGGAGGATGTGTAGCTGAGCACTCATGCAAACAGGTGCAGTATGAGCCCCATCCAGCTGCCTCTGCTATGCAGCTGGGAAAGATGCTCAGGGGAGTGGAACCACCCTAGATCCATTGTCCAAGCTGGGGGCCAGGCTGAAGAGGCTGCACAGGGGGACATTTCACCCATGCACTCCAGAGCCTCTCTCTCTAGTAGCACGGGGAAGAGTGGGGCACAGGAGCATGCCACAATGCAGACCCATAGGGATAATCTCCCCAAACAGGGCTCCAACTGCAGCTACAGTGGCATTAGCAATGTGGCTGAGGGCCTTGCCAGGGGCTTGGAAAAGGTAGACTCATACACTGATCCCTGGTTACATCTCCTACTTATCTGAGCTTTGCATGAGGGTGGGGAGAGAAACAGGTGTTACCAGGTTTGTTTATTTCACAGATCAGCTTTGCTCTAAGTGGAAGGTGGCTGGCCCTGAATTTAAAGGTGGTAATGTTCAGTCAGCTTCTCCATAGACTTTCACAGGATCCCAGCTGATTAGAGGCATGTTCTGCCTGGAAAAGAGAGATTTCTTGTTGTTACTTACAAAAATGACAAAAGAAATAGTAAGGCTGAGAGCCAGGGGATGACCACAGCTGCTAGTGAGAGACATGATAGGAAAAGCAGGAAGAGAAAATGCAGCAGGGGGAGAAAGCAGGTGTCTATGACAGACAGGGAGGTGTGGGTGGGTTGATGGGAAAGATAAGCAGAAGGTAAGTTAATGAGGCCAAGAACCAATGCACAACAGCCCAGGTTTCTCTGTGGCTCATCCTCAGCCATTTCTGTCTTAAAAGAGAAAAGGGACACGTGTCCCTTTCTGAAAAAGCAAGTTGAGCATGTCATATAGCCTGTCATCAGCCCCACTTCCTGCTGGGTTGGCACCAGCTTGCCACAATGGTGGAGCAGGGCACGGTGTGGCAACACCCTCTACTATGTGAAGGATGCAGAGAATCAATAGTGTGCAAAATATGAAGGCTGGTCAGCAAGAGGGCATGGCGAGGGCCACACTGATCTCAGTGGTTCTCTTGTGGGACCCTGGCTGGGTTTAAAGGGGCCCTGCTAGAAAAGGGGCTCTGCTAGAAAGGAAGGGCAGTGACTGTTCAGACTGATGAGCACTTCCCCAGAGGCCTACAGGAATTTTTGCTGTGTTAGCTAGGATTGCTCTGGGGACTTTGGCTGTTGGATGGCCCCCTCTTGCCAGTCCTTCCCTTCCCCTTCTCTTGATAATGTGGCCAGAGATTAAGGCCCCAGTCTGGTTCCAAAACCATGTCAACCCCCAACACAAACCTTCCCCAAGTGCTGTGGCAGAGTCTGAAAAGCAATGGCCTGGAAATAACTCATGTCCTTTTCCTGAGGCGGAAGGGGAGTGAGTTAGTTCTACCACAGGATTAAATACCACAGGTCAACATGCATGGCTGGCCCAAAACCTGCCAAAGCCAGGAAATTCAGACCTTGCTTCTTAGCCCACTGAGGTAAACAAAGGGTGGTGGCCAAGTCTGACTTTGGTCTCTCCCTTCTCAGGAGAGGCTGGGACCAGCTCATATGACTCAGCTGGGTACTCCCAACTAGACCAATAACAAGAGTTGTCAACAGGCTCCAAAGAGAGCCTGACTCGTTCTCCTTGGCCAGAAGAGTGTCTACAATGTGTGTGGCAGTGTAAAGCAGTGATGAATTGGAGGGAGGTGTAGGTGTGAACTGGAGATTCTCAAGACCCTGGCTGATCCCCGTGAAGAAGAGAGATTTGAAACTCCTGAATGTGTGGTCTTCACGCAGACCTCTTTGACCTGCAACACTGGTATTTTTACAGAGACAGGTGCATTTCAGGAAGATAGGCACCTGTATGGTTGCTTTTCATCCAGCCTCCTTCTTTGCACATGGTCACTACCCTCCTGGGACCATGTCTTGTTTTCACAGGGTGAAGATACTACGCTAACAGCAAGCCCCACTTGGAGTTCTCTCTCTTTCCCTTGAAGAGATATGGAGAAGCAGGAGACCCTAGATGCAATTGGCTGCTCAGTAGTCGGTGTAGGATCTGTCTGATATTATTACCAACAGCTACATCTGATTACTGGGTCACTGATAGCATCATCAAACTGCAGCCAACTAGAGTGCTTCGACAGAGAAAGTCAGCGAGGATGGAAAAGAACAAGGATGAGAGTTTTTGTTCACTTGTGAGTTTGACCCTGCATTTGTAGCTTACCCACGCCTCTGTTGACTCAAAAGGGGACCATATCCCAGATTGTCACAGGCATTTAGGCGCCAAAGTCCCATTTAAATCAATGGGAGTTAGGTGCCTAAATTTTTTCAAAGATCTGGGCCAGTGTGTCTAAATGCCACAGAAAACAGTACCGTGCCTGCTGGGAACTTTCACGAGGAACTTTCTAAGCTGAAAAGGAGCTAATAAATTTCCCATAGCACATTTTGGGTTATTTGGGTTGATCTCATTTTGCAGTTAGCACTCTGGAAAGAACAGAGAACAGAACGGAATCCTGTTAATACAGTACAGACCTGTTTACGTGCAAATCCGCTTAACACATGGTAGTGCTATACCTCCCAGTGCTACCTATTTAACACATGAGACTCATTAACATGTGGTACAGGAACTTGCTATGTAGCGCTACAGATTTGCTCACTAACTCACTGACACAGAAATCGACAGGAAGTGCGGAGCAGAAATGTGTTGTACGTCTTCCATGCTGCTCATGATCCTTCATCTTACCTCAGAGATTTTGTTTGGGGCACAAGAAGTCTCACATAGAGCCCTGCCTTCTCTCTAATCTAATTGAGATATTAATGCTGAGCCAGAAATATCTTCGGTCAGATGATAGGACAGGAGTCAGGAGACCTAATTTCTATTCTTGCCTCTATCCTTGGCCTGCTAGCTAACCTCAGATAACTGATGTCAACTGTCTGTGAGCCGATTCATCCGTGAAATACGAATAATGATACTTGTCCTGCAGTAGAAATTGCTCTGGAATGGAAGGAAAAAGAGTTAGCTTTTTTGTAGTAGATGGATTTACCTGGCACATTTTGTGCCAGCAGTATAGAATCAAGTCTAACCCAGAGCCCCATGCCTACCAGAAGCAGTGTTTGCCTCACCCTTCCCCACAAGATCCAGCCTATGGGTTGAGGAGGGTTCTGCAGTATCTGCAGCAAAAATATCATCACCTTTTGTCATTTGATCCTTCCAATACTTTCGTCTAGTGCATGCCAGGTTACATGGGCCTCAGCTCCCTCTCCCTGCACCCCTAACATGGACCTATGTTTAGGAACATCCAGGTTTGTTACATGAAATCCATATGTACAAGAGAAGAAGAGAAGTTACACTAGAAGCAGCTTACAAATACTGGCATCTCTGTTTGTCAGCTAGTTGGAAGAGCACTCTGCCTCCTTCTGGCTGTTAGGTCAGACTCACTCTTTAACTAAGCATGCTCATGGTTAACAGTCACAATGCCCTACTCCCCCAGAAACAGTCCCTGGTCAGACCTGCCACTGTGCAGGCAGCACAGGCCTCCTCTTGCTTTCCAGAGTTTGGGTTTCACAAAGCTCTCCCCTGTGCAGATTATTTTAGTTTCCCTTAATCAGTATCACAGGAAACACATGTGTTTGTGCACAACAGCCTAAATGACCTGCTATTTCTCTGAACACGTCTCTGTGTTTGCCTGGGAGGGGCAACATGATGTTCAATTGTTCATGAGCAGGATTTCTGGGCCAAAACTCCTGCATACGTGCTTTGGTTTCATTTGTTTTCAGAACAAATTACAATACACAGGCTCTTTTCAATGCCTGTTGTTTTGTTGAGGGTTTAATCCAAGAGTCTTTACTCTTCTGTGAAATCTGTTGGATTTTATTTCTCAGAGCCCATTAGAGCAAGACAGTAAGAAATTACTTGTTTGCTGAACTATCTAAAACGGGCTGCTAGGGCTTTGATCAATTCCTAGGAGACAAAAGTTGTCATTGCCATCCTAAGCCGACTGTCTCAGTAAGAGAGGGCAGGTGATAGACTAGGCAAGCTCACCCCATTGATGACCCTTTCAAGTTAGGGTGGAGGAAAATTACTAGACAAAATGGAGCTGCTTGCCACACTGCAACAGTTCTGTGGGAGAACAGAGGACTTTGTTCTAGGCCCAGGTCTAAATCCAGGATTTTTCACCAGCACTAAATACATTTTAAATTAACAACGTAAGACATATGTAGCAGCACCAATCATCAACTGATATAGATTGCGATAGTTCCACTGACTTCAATGCCCAGCAAGAATCATATGATCAGAGTCATAATCCCCTCTTCAACCATTGCCCTAGAGTGTGCCCATTAAATCCAGTCCTGCAGCTTTCCCCTCAAAGACAAAGAACAATGGTCTTTGGGAATGTTAATCTAATGCCGAATTTCCTCATTTTTTCCCCCATGCCTACCTTTGCACTGCTAAGAAAACACAACTATAATTTTGATTGGGCCCATCAAAAATAAAATGCAGGATCTAGGAAAAGCATTTAAAACCTTGTTTTTGGCATATGTTCCTGTGCACATGCATGCAGAGAGAGACCGCAAACAATCAACCACGTACTCCCTTGAAACACACAGCTCTTAGTACAAATAAGGAACCAGAGACAAAACCCATATCCCTGAGAATTTGTGCAACTAAACTAGGGATAAACTGGTGGCTGCTATAAACTTCTTTGTTATGGATGACTTCTGGGTCTGCAGGCATCAATTGTGATAAGTAACAAAAACAAGAAAACCAAGACAACAGGGGATGAATCACTTGATGAATGCCTGTTCTGTTATTTCCTCTGAAGCACCTGGCACTGGCTACTGTCAGGAGACAGGATACTGGGCTTGATGGACCATTGGTCTGTCCCAGTATTGCTGTTCTTTTGTTCTTCAAAGAAAGAACATTAGTAAGCTGAAAATGATCTTCTGTAAAAATAAGGAATCAGTAAACTCAAGCAGAAATGTGGGAGGACTTCTACTAGGTTAAAATCTTTATTCTGCTAATTTACTAAAAAACCTGACAATTGTCACTTTTGCCCTGACCACACTAAAACCTGCGGGACAACCAGAGAAAGGATGACAAACCCCGTAATAACTCACAGAAGCTATCTATAAGTAGGGCCCTACCAATTTCACAGTGGTGAAAAATGTGTCATGAACTGTGAAATAAGCCCTTCCCTGTGAAATCTGATCTCTCCCTTGCTTCTGGGAGCACCCCAGTCAGGGGGCTCCTAGGTGCAAGTCCTGGCTGGGCTGGAGAGGGAGAGGAGTGCTTGTCCTTCCCCACTCTGGCTCCAGGGAGAGATCAGACCCACCTCCTAGTGCCACCCCACTGCAGGAAGCTCCAGCCCAGGAGGTTCCTGGCTATGGAGGAGACTTGTGGAAGTGAGTCCGATATCCCTCTGCTCCTGGAAGCACCCTAACCAGGAAGCTGTGAGTGGGAGCAACAGGTCTTGTCTATTCCTTGCATGGCAGCAGGGGAGGGGGGAGGGGGAGTGGGGGAGATCAGACCTACTTCCAGGTATCTTTTGGTTTGGGACTCTCATGATTACAACACTGTGAAATTTCAGATGTAAATAGCTGAAAGCATGAAATTGACCAATTTTAAAACTCCCTGACTGTGAAATTGATCAAAACAGACTCTGAGGCTGAGGCCTGGTCTACACTACGCGTTTAAATCAATTTAAAGAGCGTTAAATCGATTTAACGCTGTACCTGTCCACACTACAACGCCCTTTATGTCGCTATAAAGGGCTCTTTAAATCGATTTCTGTACTCCACCCTGACGAGAGGAGTAGCGCTAAATTCGATATTAACATATCAGATTACGGTTAGTGTGGACGGAAATCGACGTTATTGGCCTCCGGGCGGTATCCCACAGTGCACCACTGACCGCTCTGGACAGCAATCTGAACTCGGATGCAGCAGGCAGGTAACAGGAAAGCCCGCGAACTTTGAATTACATTTCCTGTTTGCCCAGCGTGAGCTCTGATCAGCACGGGTGGTGATGCAGTCTCAAATGCCAAAAAGAGCTCCAGCATGGACCGTACGGGAGAATACTGATCTGATCGCTTTATGGGGAACAAATCTGTTGTATCAGAGCTCCGTTACAGAACACGAAATGCCAAAGCGTTCGAAAAAAATCTCCAGCTACACAATGCTGCGTGACAAGCGTAACGGGAACGCAGAGACTCAAAATGGACGCTCATGGAGGAGGGAGGGGGTACTGAGGACTCCAGCTATCCCACAGTCCACAGCAGCTCCGAAAAGTATTTGCATTCTTGGCTGAGCTCCCAATGCTGTAGGTTCAAACACAGTGTCTGCGTGATTCAGGGAATAGCTCCTCAGTTCCCCCCCCCCACACACCATGTGAAAGAAAAGGGAAAAAAATCATTTCTTGACTCTTTCAGTGTCACCCTATGTGTACTGAATGCTGCTGTAGACGCGATGCTACAGCAGTGAAGAGCACTATCCGCTCGTCTCCCCCTCCCCGGTGGAGATGGTGGCAATAGGACTGGTAAACCGTCCCTCATGAACCCCCATGCCTGAATTGCTCATTCATAAGGAATGATTCCCTGCTACTCCAGTAGATAGGAAGAAGAAACGGCTAATAAGCATCTTCATCACAGCAACTGGGGCTTCAGCCCTCTCCCTTTCCTGTGTAAAGAAAGATTCTGTACTGCCTGGACTGTCATAGCCCCGGGAGGCTGCCTTCCCCTCATTTTATCTCACTAACAAGTCTCTGTTTCTTATTCCTGCATTCTTTATAACTTCAATGACACAAATGGGGGGGACACTGCCACGGTAGCCCAGGAAGGTGGGGGAGGAGGGAAGCAACGGGTGGGGTTGTTGCAGGGCACCCCCTGTGAATACTGACACGGAGCAGCTGTGCTCTGATACACTGGTCCTCTAATACATTGCCCCTTATTCTAGCAGGACTGACTCTATTTTAAGAAACCATAAGGAGGAATTGACTCAGTCCCAAGTGAGTCAATCCAATTTTGCTTTTGCGTGCGCCCCCAGCGATTTCAGCCAGGCACTCATAGACACGGCAGCGGACAGTACAAGGGGAAGGAGATAACCGTCATCTCATTGCCAGTTTTCTCCGGTAGTAGATGGTTATAGAATGACCGTAACCATCTCTGCTATCATTGCAAAAGCAAGTGAATGCTGCTGTGTAGCGCGATATCGCCCTCTCTCTCGCGGCAATTCAGTACCATACGGTGCCGGAAAAAAAAAAAGCTGAACGGGCCTCCATGGTTGCCATGCTATGGCGTCTGCCAGGGCAATCCAGGGAAAAAGCGGCGGCGAAAGGATTGTCAGCTGATGTTTCCCAGAGAAGGAAGACTGCGACATTTACCAGACCACCCGCCAACATTAATGATTCAACCAGAATTCAAGGGCGGGGGACTGTGGGAACAATGGATAGCTACGGAAGAGAGCTACCCACATGCAACGCTTCAGAAATCGACGTTAGCCTCGGACCATGGAGCACAACAGCCGAATTACTGCGCCTAGTGTGGCCGTGAAATCGAATTTATATATCAGTTTATAAAACCGATTTTAGCTAATTCGATATTATACCGTAGTGTGACGTGGCCTATGTCTTCACTACCCCCTGTATTGGCGAGTAGCAATCGTTGCTCAGGGATCGATATATCGCGTCTAATCCATCTCATCTAGACGGCGATATATCGATCCCCGAACGCGCTTATATCGATTCTGGAACTCCACCACTCAACAGAGTGCGGAGTCGACATGGGGAGCCCGCGGACATCGATCCCGGCGCTGTGAGGACGGTGAGTAATTTCAATTTTAGATACTTCAACTTCAGCTACGTTATTCACGTAGCTGAAGTTGCGTATCTGAGATCGATTTTCCCCCGTAATGTAGACTCAGCCTGAATTGGTAGGGCCCTACTATCATAAGCAATAATGTGACTCTTAACATAGCAGTTAGGCGCCACCTAGGTGTATAGTGAGCTGTTGCATGTTAGTTTTGAAAGCACTCCTGCTTAGTTTTTAAGAATGCTTACTTTGGAGTGACTGACGAATACAACAAAACATGAAAAACTAAAAATGTTAGCCATGCAAAAAATTATCTCCAGAGCCTTAGTATGGTCAAGTGGATCGCACACTGGCCTGGATTCAAAAGAGGTAGGTTCTTTTCGCAACTCAACCACCAGCTAGCAGGTACCCCAGGGCAAGTCACTTCCCCTTTATGTACCTCAGTTTCCCCATCTGTAAAATGGGGATAATGATACTGACCTCCTTCGTAAAGAGGCTGAAGATCTATGGATGAAAAATGCTGTATTAGAGGTAGGTGTTGTTTTCTCCTTCCCATTTTATGCAGCCATCCAGTTGGTGGTGCTGTTCCTACACTACTTGGTATTTGTTAGTTAAGTACCATCAGTGTGCTTGCCCCTATACAGAAGACAAACACCCAGCCTGCCCAGAGATAGTACAATTTAGACAGGCTACACTGCAAGGCCCAGTAGCAGGAGTCACATTAGTTCACTGTAATTATTATTAATAATCAGATCATTTTAATTTTCTCCATGTTGTTCTCTGGCAGAATGAATAGGTGTTTGGAGATTTGCGCAGCCAAGGGAGGAGTGCACAGGAGCAGGGGTTGGGCATCAGTCTACCCAGGCAGAAGATACCAAGTGAGAGCAATCAAGAGAGGCACCAAGAGCCCACATCTCCCGCTATCCTATGTCAGCCATTTCTATGGGTCAAGTCTCATGAGGAAAAAAAGGGGCACTGCCTTTCAAAACAAGCCCAGCCCATTTCAGAGGGAGAAGAGTGGGGGTGTTTACAAATTCTATTATTTTTAGTAGTTCTAGTGTTGCTGCATGCAACATTAAGTTACACCTAAAAATCTTAAAATAATAAATGTGTGTACTTACATTATTAAAAATCCTCACTCTCTCCATCCTCAATGGTCTCTTTTGCCTCAATGTATTTCAGTAGTTCAACAGGGGAATGTAACATATTCCAGGGGCCGACAAAAACCAGAACATAGGATGTGTCATGCAGGCAGAGCAGAAGATTCACCAATTTGGAGGCGTCTTCTTAATTGAATGGGAATGGGGATAGGATGATTCTAAAATTCTAATGAGGGGCACAATGACACCAGTCAATCACCAAACCCCTCTCAAACCATTGTATTGAAATAACCAATTACAAAACCCCCAAATAAGCAGCTTCCAACTAAAACAAGCGCCAAACCTCACGGCCCTTGGAGTCCAGAACATTCAAGCCGCTTTTAACAAAACAGGTCCCATTCCGTGGACTGGAAGCAGACTTGGGCAGAGGCTGTAGGGCTGAGTCAGGCCCTGGCCTTGTCGGGCCCCAACCTGCTTAGCTCCGACCCAGCCCAGAGCCCAAGCAGGTTCGAAGGCCTGAGGGCCAATTGCCAGTGGGCACTGCCCACCCTGTCTGGGACCCTGGGACTAAGGGCAGGGGCCCGCCCTAGAGAGCTGAGCCTGTCCCCACCCACAGGGGTTGGGCAGAAGACAAGGGCACCCCCCAGCGAGGGGTGAAGGGAAGGAACTTAGGGGGACCACCCCGCTAGAATCCATCGAGGTAGGGCCTCCCAAAGCGCCTGGGTCACATGACACGGTATAGCTGGGGTAGGGGAGGTAATAACCAAGAGTCGTGTGCACATGAGCAGGAAGGAATCATGATCACGTGACAACGGTGGCTAAGGGGTTGGATCACGAAGACATACGGAGTGTACGTCGTTGGAGACTGAATGTCACATGACCAGGGTATCTGTGTGACGTGTTTCAGCTCCGGTGTCACGTGGCGGGGCCTGGCGGTTTCCGCAGAGGGTGAGATGGGGGAGGAGGAGGAGGAGGAGGAGCTTGTGTCACGTGTCCAGCTCCGCTCCTGCGCCTCGATCATCCGGCAGCAGCAGGAGGCGAAGCGCCGGCGCTGGGCTCGGCAGCGAGCGCGCGCGATGGCGGCGGGCGGAGGTGAGAGCCCTGCTGGGACCTCGCGCCTGCTGCCCGCGCGCGGCTCCCTCGGCGCCGCCAGCGGTCGGGCCTGACCCGGGGGGCTCAGCTGGAGGCCGCTGCTCCCCCCACCCCCAGCGGGCCAGGCTCGGCCCGGTCAGCACTCCTCGGCCGCCAGCCCTGGGTGTTAAGCGCTCCCAGCCCGAGGCCAGCGCCGGCGAGCGGGGCTCCTAACCCCGCCCCTAGGGGGCGGGCTCCCTCTCTTTGTGCTGGGTCTGTGCAGCACCTGGCCCGCGACTGGGGCTCCCGGCGCTGGGGTCAGGCCACGATGCGCCGCTGGGGCCTGCTCGTCATGGGGGCGCGTGTGCAGCCTTCGGTGTCTCAGCGTCCCTTGCTGTTAGCCCCTCTCTGTGTCGCCCAGGGCACCCGCAGCCGGCTCGCATTGCAGGGCTGGGAACACGCCCCTGCCCATCGGGGGACGCGCATGCGGCCCCAGGCACCCTTCCAGCATGTAGCTTGTTGCCCCACCCTATTGCCCTCCTGTATGTCTCGCTTCTGTGGGGACTGTAAGTTCTCTGGGTCATTAATCGTGTCTCCGTATCTGTGAATGCTCTTGGTGCTCTGTAAAACAGCGTGTAAACAACAATGTGGTGTGTAAACTGTCAGACAGGATCTCTGTCCTAATGAAAGATAATTGGGTTTAAAAGCAAACGTGGTAGTCGCTAAGATTAACTGGGGTTAATTTTACTGCAGTTAGCCTGGTTTTTGTGGCTTTCATTTTTCAGATCCCGATAATGTAGATTGTGCTGCTTTGACAATGGCAAATGTAGCTTTGTACATTTAGTGAAATCCGTATTTTCAGACAAATGACGGGTGTCAGTGGACCATCCTTACCTGTATGAAAACATTTCCCCATCAGTGAGAACAGTAAACTCTGATACTAAGTGTGTTTTGAAACCACAGCTAAGGTTGCCTTAGTTTGTAAGTTGTAGAATGTTTTAAAGCATCATTTTAATTAGCTTTTGATCACTGCTTGATTGTGAATTTTTAATGTTGATTAGGTAGTATGGTATCTTTTTAATTCAAAATCAGACTCAAAATTTCTAGTCTAAGTCCATTCAAAACAGGGTAAAGTCAGGAAGATTCAATTTAATAATGGATTTCTACATAAAAGTGCATTCTTGTTGGTTGTTATAACCTTAGTACATATTCTTCACAACTCAGACATGTGGTTTTCGTTTTTAGAAGGTACATACTATACATTTTTAAAATGATTCATTTTGAAAACTTTTCAGATTAGTTTTACAGCTATATCAGAAAATGAATGATTGGTTATTTCATTTACCAAAGGTAATTAAAGCAGATAGTTCACCTCCTAATGACTTAATAAATATCTCCAATTCAGCAGGTTAATCATTAATATTTGGAGGACTTTCTTGCCATGCTGTATTAGAAGGAGAACATGTGCAGACAGACATTTAAATTGTTTTATTTAACTAAAACAACAATGTTAGGTATTCTGGATTTTCTTCTTCAACAGCAAACATAACAACAAAACAAGCAACTAAATTCAAAAATTTATATAAACATTCAAGTTTTTTTTAAAATCAGGTTTGTTTTTGTTTTTTTAACTAAAATAGTTAAATTAAATATTTTTTTATTTATTTTTTTTTAAATTGTCAGCCGGGTCAACATGAGAAACTTAAAATATTGGCTTCTGCAGCTAACTCCGTCTTCACCTTCATTTTCCTGTTTGTTCATAATCTGGAAAAGAAGAACAAATTTTCCTGCTTTTTCAGGTCCTGAACAGTTTCTCAATTTGGAATTAATTAGTCCAAAGGAAGAAAATATTTTTCCTACACCAGCAGAAGGAGCTACTGCTGTTAAAAGTGAGATTATCACTCAACTGTCTCTGAATCCAAGTGGTTAAATGACTTCCACCAGTTCACTGGTGTCTCTTTAAAACCTCATCAGGAAACACATATTTCTTGAATGGTTCTTATTCCCAAACGGGTCTCTTTTACAGTCTGCTGCCATTATAGGTTTCTTTTCCAATAAGAGACAAGTATGGTAGATCTCAAATCAGTGAAGGCTACACTCAGAAAGACTTCTGGAATATGCTGCTCAAATAGTTTCACATTTGTTTCTACTGCCTGTCCCTCCCTCCTCACATTTATGTCCAGACTTCTTCTCCTTGTCCAGATCTATTCCAGCCCCAATAATCTTCTATTCATTGAACTTTTTGAAACTTTGCAATTTTAGAGAGAGATAAGGGATTGACTCTGTGTACACAAATTTGCAGGGAGACAATAGGGTTGAGGTCTGTTATTTCTCACCTCTATATACTATTTATTTAAAAACATTTTTGCTGTTAACAAGCATGTTATCTCTGGAGACACAATCCACAGTTTGGGAACTGCAAAACTAAGCATCTCTGATGGGATCTTCTAGACTGAGAACTGAGTCCCATTGGGTAGATAGAAAGATTAACCTAAATAATCTATACAGAAGCCCCTGGAACCCCATAAAATTGGATCTCTAATCGGTGAACTATTGAAACTCATTTACAAAACTTTTCTTAAACATTACATGAATATACTGTCTCATACTATAGAATTAAATTTTTTAATCCTTATTCCATGGTGAGATGTCTTTGGCTAGAACGTATCTTTAGATTGCTTTTTGAGGGAAAAACCTTTTTATCAAAATACTTATATATATTTTAAAAATCATTGATTTTTATCCACCCTAATTCAAACTAAATGTTTCTTAGGGGAGGTTCCATATTCTGACAGTATGTGAGCAGATGCCCTTCTGTCGTCTTTGTACATCCTTACTTGTAGTATAATGTGATCCACAGAGAATTTAACTTCTGTGCAGTCTTCCTCTTACCCATTTTTATCATCATTCCAAGTCCTGTAATGAGGAATATTTGGGAGAGGCTGGGTTGGGAAAATTAGTGGACATCATGGCAATAGCAGTGTCTCATCCCCCACACATGCACACCCGCCGGGGGGGGGGGGGGGGAAGAGGCTCCTTTTTTTTTAAAGCAATTGTTACAGCTACCTGGACATCTGAGGTGCTGATCTAGCATATCATACCTGGCACCTGAACTCACCAAGTAACTACTTCTGCAGGGCATGTGTTTCCCAGCCGCCAAAGACATGCAAGTCCACTGTGATCTTTTCAGCTTATGCCTCTTGTATGTAATATTTCATCTCCATGCTATAGGCTAGCAAGCTCTATGTATATCTGAAACTGTTTGTCTGATTCAGCATGTTATATTGTAATCACATGGAGTCCAATGCTTTCAGTTACGGATGAAAATGTTGACTCTTTAACTATGAATCCCTTCAGCTGTAAAAGTTTTTTTGCTTCAGGCTAAACCTTGGTTTAGCCATCTGCCAATAGATTTACTGTTTAAAAGTTTGGCATCTTTTGGTCCCTGTCTCTAGGCTTTTGAACTAGCGTATTTGAACTGTTAGGATGCATCCTGCAAATGAGCCATCTGTTAACCCTGCGTCCCTGGGTATTCTGGGGATGTTATGTCAAATGTATGTTGCAGTGCGACGATGTGCAGTAGCTCATCTCTGCTGGAGAAGGACAAAGAAGACAAAAATAGGATCACTAATAATGGTGCAGCTGGCTTTTTTGAGCCTGTTATTCTTGGGAGGCTGTCGTATATGAAAAATCAGAAGTAAAATTGTTAAATACCAAGCCACACAAACCTTCAGAAAGCCAGAACATGAAGGTTGTCGCAAAACTAGTAAGCATGGGATGTCTATTTTGACTATATCACAGCTAGGCATTATAGCAGAGCACTGAGTGCAACTTCCAGGAACAATGGAAAGTGATGGTTGAGGCCGAATTCTTTGGATTTTGTTGCTTTTTTTTTTTTACATGGGATGGGAGGAGGTTTTTTTTTCTTGGCAGCAATTTATGAAAGACCACACCTTTTCTCTTCCCCATAAAACTTAATTTAAATAATTCAGAGATGGGAAGGATGGTTTCAGCACTTTAGCTACAAACTGGGAATTGGAAGATATGTGTTCTATTTCTGCTGTTGACATATTGAGTGATCTTGGGCAAATCACTTACCTCTCTGTTTCTTTTTCTCTGTCTGTAAAATGGGAGATTTGCTTAACTCCACAGAGAGGGATATGAAGTTTTGTTTATGAATGTTTGCCTGGTGCTTTGAGATCTGAGGCAGACACTATGTAAGTATAAAATGTTACATTAGGAGTTCTAAGACTGTATTTGAGCTGAGAACAGGTGACTGAAGCCACCTGTTCTCTTTAAGGAGGTTCTTTTCCTGCTTCTTAAATTTCACCAGGACAGTACCATTTACCATGCTTAAAGGCTCGTCATCTGAATGCTGCTGGCTAAGAATAGTGAGTTGAAGTACACTTGACTAGAGAATAAGCCTGGTTTCTGCCCTTCAATGTCATATTGCCCACTAGATACACCTATGCTCACATGCATTTTCATATTCACAGCAAAGAAAGAGGACTCCTGCGAGGTGCTGGACCTGGCAGAGTACACCAAGAATCAGCCCTGGTGGCGTAAGCTCTTTGGGCGAAGCTCTGGTTCAAGTGCTGAAAAATACAATGTAGCAACTCAGCTGGTGATTGGAGGAGTCACTGGATGGTAAGGTGATGTTTTTTGGTCCTTTTGGCAGGCATGGAGTTTCTTTAATGCAGGGGTCGGCAACCTATGGCACACGTGCCAAAGATGGCACGCGAGCCGTTTTTTAATGGCACACGACTGCCTGCAGGGACTCCGCATGCCATTAAAAATCCTGCCGACGTGTCAAGCTGCAGGGTCCCCCTTCCGCTGGAGCCCTACCGCTGCGCGCGCAGCGCTCTGGAGGCTGAGGCTGTGTGCTCCTGCGGGGCAGCGTTTGGCTCCGTGGGGAGGGAGACGCTCCCCACTTATCCGGAGCCCTGCTGCCACGCGTGCAGTGCTCTGAGGGGTGGGGCTGGGCTTCGTGCACGTGTGGAGGCAGGGCTCCAGATGAGCAGGGAGTCTCATGGTAAGGGATCCGGGGCCAGGAGTTGGGTAAGGGGTGGGGGCAGTCAAGGGACAGGCAGCAGAGTGGGTGGGTTCCCGGGGGGGTGATGGTTAGGGGCGGGAGTCTCTGGAGGGGGCATTCAGGGAGCAGGGGGGTTTGGATGGGACATGAGAGTCCCAGGGTCTGTTAGGGGGTGGATAGGGGTCAGGGCAGTCGGAACAGGGAGAAAGGAGGGTGGGGCGGGGTCTCTGGAGGGGTGGTGAGGAGACAAGGAGGTGGGGAGGTTGGATGAGTTGGGCGTTCTGGGGGGCTGTCAGGAGACAGGGGTGTGGAGGGGGGTTGGGCAAGCAGGGAGCGGGGTGGGGTTGTATGGGTCCAGAGTTCTGGGGGGGTCCTGTCAGGGGGCGGGGAGCGGTTGGATGAGACATGAGTCCAGGGGGTTCTGTCTGGGTGTGGGTAAGGGTTGGGGTAGTCAGGGGACAGATAGGGGATAGGGTCCTAGGGGGGCAAAGAGGGGACAAGGGGCAGAGAGGCTTAGGGGGTGGGGTCCCAGGAGGGAGTAGTCGGGACAAGGAGCGAGGGGGAGGTTGGGGGTTCTGGGGGGGGGCAGTAACCCAGCCTTCTGCCCTGACTGCCCCCTACACACACACCCAGTCCTCTGCCCTGAGCCCTGTACCACCCAGCCCTCTGACTCCTTCACCCCCCAGCCCTGACTCTAGCCCCACTACCGTGACACCTGCACCCCCCACATCCCCAGCCCCCCCACATCCCATGCACCCCGCACATCCTCACCCCGAGCACCAAATGGGAGCTCTTGCACCCCTACTCACATTCCCACCTGCACCCCTCTCACCAGATGGGAGCTGCCCAGGTAAGTGCCCCCACACCCAAACCTCCTGTCCCAACCCTGAGCCCCCTCCCTCATTTTAGCTCCTGGCCAGACCCTTCACCCCCAGCCCTGTGCTCCATGCACTCTCACCCTCAGCTCAGTGCAGAGAGAGGAAGAGAATGGGCCAGAACCAGGGATAAGGTAGGTACCCACTGTATGTGGGCAGGGCCGGGACCGCAGACCGGCAGCGGGCTGAGCGGGTCTGGCAGCCGGGATTCCGGCTGGCAGGAGCCAGTGGATGGAACCCCTGAGTGGTAGTGGGCTGAGCCTCTCAGCCCACTGCCGGTCTGGGGTCCCGGCTGCTGGCCCTGCACAGCCCGCTGCCGGTCTGGGGTTCTGGCTGCCAGACCCTTCCCAGCTGGGGTCCTGGCTGCAGGCCCCACTCAGCCCACTGTTGGCCTAGGTGAACAGAACCCCAGGCCAGCAGCAGACTGAGCGGGCCGGTGGCGTAAGATCAACATTTTGATTTAATTTTAAATGAAGCTTCTTAAACATTTTGAAAATGTTGTTTATTTTACAATACAATAGTTTAGTTATATAATATATAGACTTGTAGAGAGAGACCTTCTAAAAAACATTAAAATGTATTACCGGCACGTGAAACTTTAAATTAGAGTGAATAAACGAAGACTCAGCACAGCACTTCTGCAAGGTTGCCGACCCCTGCTTTAATGTATGAATGATGATGGAGTGCTAGTCATCAAAAGATTGTATCTGTTTGGTGAGATATCCCATGAAGCATATGCATGTGGGGGGCAAACAACATTTCAGAGGTGAAGGAAGATTAGCCTGAGCTCTGTATCTTCAGCATATCTTGTTCAGTCACATGAGCTTTTCATAGAATTTAAGGCTAGAAGGGACCATTATAGGATCATAGAAATGTAGGTTTGGAAGGGACCTCAACAGGTCATCTAGTCCATCCCTCAGCACAAAGGCAGGACCAAGTAAACCTAGACCATCCATGACAGGTGTTTGTCCAATGATGGGGATTCCACGACCTCCCTTGGAAGCCTGTTCCGGAGCTTAATTATCCTTATAGTTAGGTTAGATATTAGGAAAAAATTCAAAGTCTCCGTTGCTGTAGACTAAGCCCATTACTTCTTGCCCTACCTTCAGTGGACATGGAGAACAATTGATCAGTGTGCTCTTTATAACAGCCCTTAACACAGCTGTGCCAAAATTTTTCCTGTCGTGCCCCCCGCCCCCCCTTTACCGGTAATGGAATCTGTCCATGCTGCGCGCCCTCCCTCCCATTATTGCACAGTGCTGAAGACGGAATTAGGGCAGAGCTGCGGCCAGTGGTGGAGCAGAGCTCCCTCCTTGCCCCGCATGGGGGCTGGCCCAGGCCCTGCTGCCCGCCTTCTAAATGTTCCTTCGCACTCTTGGCCCCTTCACTATCTTCTTTTCTCAAGACTAAATATGTACAGTCTTTTAACCTTTCCTTGTAGGTCTGGTTATATAAACCTTTTAATCATTTTTGTTGCTGTCCTCTGGATGCTCTCCAATTTGTCCATTTCCTTCTTAAAACGTGTGTTGCCAAGAACTGACCACAGTACTTCAGCTGAGGCTTCAACAGTGTTGATTAGAATAGAACATTTACTTCCCATGTCTTGCATATGAAACTCCTCTTAATACAGAATTAAGGTCATCTGGTCTGACCATCTGCATAATACAGGCTATAGAACTTCATGCAGTGATTCCTGCATCAAATCCAATAGCCTGTGATTGAAGTAAAGTGTATAATTTTATAAAGATATCCAGTCTTGATTTAAAGACTCTTTAAGTTATGGAGGACCCACCACATCCCCAGGTCAGCTGTTCCAGTGGTTATCTTTTGGAACAGGTGCTTGTGAGTCTTCTAGGATGACCAAGACCTTGGGGCTATGCACTGGGCCTATGCATTGTCTCTTGGGAGTCAGGCTACACTATTTTCCCAGAGAACTTTCTTGTCTCCTCATCTGAGAAGAGTTGGACCTAAAGGGTTCAGTGTACTCAAATCTTTTGCTGCTGAGAGGAAGAATTGGCTTACTGGTGGCTTGTGACTCTGAGGCCATGTCTAGATCTTCCTGTTGGAATATTCCACTATCCACAGTGCCACTGGGGTGTGCTTTCTTCTAATTAAGATGTTTTTTTAAAAAAAAATGAACAGTACATAGTTTAAGCATAGAAGTTTCTGGTTATCAGGGAATAGCATACAGATTATCGAGGGGTGCAAAGTTCGGTTTAAGATCGGATGGCATAAGGAATACATAATCTGCAATATCCCTGATTGGGGGTAAGAGGTTAATGGGTCAAAGTACAGACATTGAGATATGAGGGTATGTTGTTCATATAATGGCTATGTTCAGATGTGGAGTATAATGAGTGGATACGATGATGATAAATCAGGAAGTATAATCAGGACTGCTTTTCTAGCACATTCTTGCTTTTTGCCATAGTTCTCTCTATTCCACTCCAATGATAAGCCACTTAAAACATAAGATGTACCCCCGCAACATGTATCTATTCGCAATATGAGCCTGTAACTTCTGTCTTGTGCCCTGGCTGTTTGCACCTATTTGCAGAAGGATTGCTGTGCTGTTTTATAATCTGAATAGTGAATCTGTATCACCTGAAATAATGCTTGATGTGAGTGATGTCAGACAATATTATATATAGGGCCCTACCAATTTCACGGTTGTGAAAAACATGTCCCAGACCATGAAATAAGCCCTTCCTCATGAAATCTGATTTCCCCCACGCTGCTGGGAGTGCCCCAGCTGAAGGGGTTCCTAGCTCCAAGCCCGGCTGGGCTGGGGAGCAACAGGACTTGTGCTTTCCCTGCACTGCCTCTCTTGGGAGGGGAGATCAGACCTACCTCTTGAGTGCCTCCCCCTGCTGCAGGAAGCTCTGGGGCTCAGCTCTGGCTATGAAATTGATCAAAATGGACTATGAATTTGGTAGGGCCCTAATTATATATCTCCTTACTGCTTAACCAAGTAGTGAGAGCTTGGTTCATCTATGTTTTGATAGCAGGGATGCTCATGTACGAAGAGAGGAAATATTCCACCACACCAGGTGGAGGCATAAAAGGACACAGTCCAAATAGTCTTGAGTAGATGCAGGTCTAGACTATCAGTCTTCAAACTTTATCTTTACAAACCATCTTCTCCATTTTTGAGAAACTAAAACAACTGCCCTGGAATGTGCAGAATCTGCTTCACATGCTATGCACTCTGGTCCAGAGGCAGCTAGAAAAAATACCTGTCCAGTTACAATTTTATTCTCTCAGCCAAGAGGCTGTTATCCAAGATTCTTTGTCAGAAATGGCTATCAAAAAAATCCCACGTTAATGTCATTTGAAAACATGTCAGAAAATCAGTGGTAAAGGAGTAAAAATCTATAGATGGAGTGAGGATATGTATGTGAACATTTAAAGGGACTCAGTTTTACAGTCTGTTGTGGGGTCCCACGGAGCTGGCTGCTTTGCCTTTCCTTCCCCTAGTCCCAAATTTGCTCTCCTCCTTGTTCATCTGTCTTCCTTGGCAGGGGCGGCAGGTTTGTATAATTTTTGGTAATGCCCAGAATGTGTCTAAGTCCCCCCCGCGCCCCACTCCACCACCTTGTAAGCCGATATATATTTAATTAAGTAATGTAAAAATGGACTGGAAACAGTAAGCGTTTAACAGTTTCCCTTTATTGCACAATATCTATTGTAAGAAAAAAAATTAACTAAGAATATCAATGTTATTAATACTCTTTTGAATACAGAAACAACCAAGCACTCTTTGATCAATAACCCTCAAAAGCAAATACTTGCTAAAATTAAAACAAATATAGCTCTTTCTTTTGCAATGTTCTTTTGCAATGATCAAGAATTTGTTGCTGGGATAAAATGAAGCTACAATGCACCAGCACCACAAGATTACAAGAGCCAATTAAAAGTGGAAAGTCAGAAGCACCACTCGCCTGCTTCAGTATATTATATTTTGTTGTACCTGTTGTGATGAAGTGGGAACGTTCTTAATGTTTTCTCTAAATAATGTGTGGGTGCCTCAGTTTCCCCTGCAAGGTGTCAACTGAACGTTTTGGAGAACAGAGATCAGGTGGCTTTCTTGCCCAGAAAAGAGACAAAGGCCAGAGGAGGGGCTGGAGAAATGCATAGAGGAAACTGAGGCACCACACAGTATTCAGAGAAAACATTAAGAACATTCCCACTTTGTAACACCTGTATACAACCAATTATATACTTTAAAGAGTGTAAAATCAAGTATTGTGCTAAACACGATCATACCCCAAACTGACTGCCAAATTTAAGTTGTGTGTTTTTCCCTTCAGGTGAGGGGTCTGGGGTGGGGCTGAGGCATTCACAGTGCAGGAGGGGGCTCAGGGCTGTGGCTCAAGTTTGGGGAACTGGGGGTGCGGGAACTGGGGTGGGGTGGGGCCAAGGAGAAGGAGCTTGAGATGCAGACAGGCTGCCCAGGGCTAGGGCCAGAGAGGACTTCCCCCTCCTCTTTCCCAACCTCTCCCCACCTGCAGCAGCAAGCTCTGGGGGAGGGACCCCTTGCCATTGTCGTTGTCTTCCCCTTCCCCCCCCCCCCCGCCCCCCCACAGCACACTCACTCTGCATCACTGTCACCGCACATAGTCCTAGGGCCCCTCTCAGGTCCAGGAAGCCCCTTGCCTCCCCTATGGTGAGTACTGGGGATGGGGGGAGGCTGCCATCATGTGTGGCTTCCCCTGCTGCTGCCTCTCACCCTAGCCTCACTGGGGGTGGAGGATGGGGCTGTCCCTTGCCCAGCATGTGGCAGGAGTGGTGGCTGCGTGATTTGGGGGGAAGGGCAGAGTGTCACAAAATTCACCCAAGCCCCACTGCTCATGTCCAGGAAGCCCCTCCTCCCATCTCCCCTTTGGTGGGTGGGTGCTGTAGGGGAGGGGACTGCCATCACATGTGTCTTCCTTCCTCCCCTGCTGCAACCTGCTGCCCCTCACCCTAGCCTCTCTGGGGATGGGGCTGCCCTTTGCCCAGGGTGGGGCAGGAGTGGTGGCTGAGGGAGGGAGTGGGTGGATCACAGGGTGAAACACACAGAAGCTCCAGCAGCTGCTCAGGTGAGTGAGGTCCACTCCAGCTGTCTCCCACCGCAAGCCCCTTTGGTGTCTCCTCCCGTTGGGTGCCGCGGGAGGGGAGGGCTGCCGTGCATGTGTGTGCCCCCTCCCCTTCCTGAGGTGAAGCAGCAGTGCAGGCAGCCGAGGGAGAGCCGTGCCCTGCTTTCAGTCAAGCAGGGACNGGGGGGGACAGGCAGGTGGGGGCCAGGGGACCCTGCAGGTAGGGCCGGGGGAGAGACCCAGCTCCAAACATTGGTGGAGCAGGGCCCCGGGCCCTCAATATTCCTGGAGCCCGGGCACCTCAGGCCCATGCAACTCTCCGCCCCTGTTCCTTGGTTAGTGAGGCTGTTTCTGGGGTCTCTGAGTGGTGTGTGTGTGGAAGGATGGAGTATCTATATAAAGCCAAAGTGTGTGTGGTATTTGAACTCATTTTCTGGCTTGTCTTTCTTTGATTATAGGTGTACTGGCTTCATCTTTCAAAAGGTTGGAAAGCTGGCAGCAACAGCAGTGGGTGGTGGCTTTTTCCTACTTCAGGTGCGTATGGTTAGTCTAGGCTTTGTGAAAACTGCTCTTGGGGATAGTTCTGAGCTGCTTAGAGAGGTAGGCTGGTCCAGTGGTTAGGGTGCTAGCCTGGGTATCAGGAGCTCTACGTTTGACTTCCTGCTCTGCTAGAGATTTCCTGTGTGACTGTGGGCAAGTCACTTCAGATGTCTGTTCTGTAGTCCAGGTCTGCAGCTCAGACAGACATACCTGCACTAGCATGGCTAAAAATAGCAGCGTAGATGGATGTGGTGGCAAAGGCTTCACCACTGCATCTACAGTGCTATTTTTAGCTGTGCTTGTGGCTAGTGCTAAAGTGGGTATGTCTGCCCAAGCTGCCATCACACCTGGGATTGCAGTATAGACTGTACTTTTCTGGGCCTCAGGTCCCCCTCTGTGAAATGGGGATAATAGCCCTGCCCTGCCTTGCCTCTGAAGTGCTGTGAGGGTAAATACATTGCAAATTGTGAGGTGCTCATATACTATGGTAGTGGAGTTACATAAGTACCTTTATGCAAGCATGCTGCATCACAGTGGGTGGGGCTTTTTCGCTTTTAATAGCTGCAACTGAGTCAGATATGCATTGTCTGAAGCTGCTGATTTTTTGACGTTAAGGCCTGCTTTCAAATCCAAGACAGGGCCTCTTCTTCTCTGAACTGGCAGCACAGCAGAAACTGTGTCCCCTGGACCGACCATTGGAGGGAAGCCATGTGCTCAATAGCGACTACTGGCCAAGGCGAGGGGCAGCACTGAACTTCATAGGCACTGTCCACATCTGCTCAGCCAGGCTGAGTTTGGCTTTAATGTAGGGCCTCACAGGGCACCACCCTCCAAAGTCTGGTTAGGGACGAGAAGCCCCCTGTTAATGTATTCTTTGGGGGCAGTGCAGCAATAGAAATTACTCATTTACTCAACTGTATTTTCATTGGCTTTAAAAGCCCTACCCTTCTGGAGCAGGGCAGAGTATCCTGTACTGGCTTGCTGGGCCAGGAGGGCAGGAAACTGAAGTCTAAATTTCCCTGTTGTATGTGAGACAGAATGCAACTACTAGACCATATCCAGTGATCCCCTTCTTTGTTCCAGCATTTAAATCATGTATAACTGCTTCCCCTCACCCCGCTAGATCTCCTTGTCCCATTAAAGGTGGATGTCTCTTTAAAGCATTGTTCAGGCAGTGTTTCAGTGTTGGCCCACCATAACAAGACAAAATACTTATACGGAGACAACCTATTAATAAACCATGCCCTCTCATAGCAGCAGGAGATCTGGAATGTGACAGCTGCATGTAGGCTTTGAATGATAACAATATAACAAGCTTGGGGGTGAGTAAGTGCCGTTGGTGTCAGTTCTGTATTGCAAAGCAAAGAGGCTGATGTAGGTTAATTTAAACAATATGTAAAAATCTCTGCATATGAACTTCCAATGGACGATCCTACAGATAGAGGTAAGCAGAGGGGTCCTGTGTAACTAAACTATTTAGTTAATTTCTCCATGCCTCTAGCCCGTTTATATTCCCTTTCCATTAATTTAGTTAGTAGAATAGTTCTCTCACTAACCAAAATGAGATGGTACCTTCTAGAGTTGTTGAGTGGGTTATTTGGGTTACCAATGGGGCAAGAGGGAAAGGAAGGTCTTGCTAGCTATGGGTTATGCAGGATTCACTTCATGTTTCTTACCAAAATGTAGATTGCGAACCACACAGGATACATCAAAGTGGACTGGAAGCTAGTAGAGCAGGACGTGAGCAAAGCCAAGGAGCAGCTGAAATTTCACAGCAGTGGCAGCAAACTGTCCCCGGAAGTTAAAAGCAGAGTTGATGAGGTGAGAGTACTTCTCCTTCCAGATCTTTGCCTGGATGTATCCAAATGCTGGAGAGAAGGGTTGGGAACTACTTCTGGGGCTCTTTAAGGGTAACCACACAGTAGCAAGACAGGGCAGTGGGCAAATCTGCTAGACGTCCTGTGAGATCATGAAGATGGCTTCCAGATGGTGTTTCACCATACAGTGCCCTGTGGGAAATCCCCTGGAATCCAAAGAAGGACCCCTCAGGGCAATTAGGACAGCTAAGCAGATAGCACAGTGTAAAAGTGCATCAGTCACTCTAGACTTCTTCTACACTGTGGATCAGTGTGTGCAAGGGCATTTGTCCCCATGCCTCCTTGTAGATCTTTGACTGCTAATTGTGGAACAGCTATAAACGTTTGAAGCCCCTAATGCATGTTCAGAATGTCTGCAGCACATTGTGATGCCATAGTGTGCAAGCAGTGAATGAAGTAGAGAGGGCCATGTCTTTGCCCTCCCCTCTTGTGGAAAGGGAGCGGAATAGCACTAGTTCCCCTGCCACTAATTTTGGTCATTAGTTGAACTAGGTAGGGATAGCGAGTTGGGTGCAGTGGGTGGGAGGGCTCAGTGCTCATCTGACCTAAGTGACTGGTTCTAATGTGTTTTGACTATCCTCTCCCTCCTGCCCAGGTGATAACATTTCTGAAGAAGAACATTATCCTGACTGGAGGGTTTGCTGGGGGATTCCTGCTTGGAATGTCATCATAGAAACTACACAGAACTGACTACTCTGTCCCTTCTCACCCTTTCCCACTTAGTAAACAGTGGGTTGTGCTGACAGAGTCTGCTTCTTCAGGTCCTCCTACTCCTCACTAACTTTCCTCCCTTTCCTTTCTCTGTATCTGATTTCTGTTGGTGCTGGAATCAGTCAAGAGAATTGTGACTCCCAGCGTCTGCTTGTTGATCTGATTCCCTGTCTCACTCAGAATGCCTCACTGCAGTTTTCAGGGTCAGTTGCAACCCCATGAACAGCCTGCAAGAAGGACATCTGAGAACAGGCCCACTGCTGTGATGCACAAGACTGACCGATATAAGCTCTCCTCTTCCAGTGCACACAAGGTTCGTCAAGCTCCATATGCTCCTAGTTGCCTTGTATTCTCTCTTCTCTGGTAATAGGAAAGCCTATACTTCCTCCAGGAAAATCGTATTTTCATGACTATCCATAGATGGAGGCAGAATTGTCAGAGGCTGTCTGAGAACATGCTCAGAAATGAACATAGGTGTTTGGGGAAACAGCTAATTCCACAGTGGGTGGTGGCAAAGTGAGCACATGGCAGAAATACTGTTGGAGATCTGTTCTTCTGCCTTCACTCCTCCCTAGACACTTGCCATTATGTTACACACAGGTGATCACTTATCTGTGGTATTTATATATCCCCTTAATGGAATTGCAGCATTGGCACTGGCAATAGAAATTGAGTGTTGCATGTCACTATCCCAGCTCCTTTCTTATCATAGGTTTTGAAAGTCATTGGGCATCCCACCATTGAGAAGATATTCTCCTCTCTCACTCTCCAGCTGGTGTCTCAGCCAATGAACTTTAAAATGCACTGAGGCTGTATGTCTGGCAGAAAGTCTGCCTGAAATGTCTGTGTATATGACTGAAACCTGCACTACCAGCCCATTCAGTCTGGCATACGTTTCCATAGTGACAATAACTCTAATTTATCCCTGGTGTCACATCAGCATTTCTGACACTAAAGCCTTTTTCTCTGGAATTGCAGCTACCTGTAGGTATCTGGTGCACATGGGGTAAGCTTTCTGGAAAGTAGTGCCCTGGGCAGATGAAAGTAGGTGGGATCCTTCTCTGTGTAATACAACCTGGGATATGATGTCCTGGAGCAGGATTCCAGTTTAAGTGCAGATAGCTGTTCAGGATTCACACTCGGACTAGGATTACTTTGAATCCAGAAAGCCATTTGTCTCCCTTTGCAGAGCAGATTCCATCCGCCCTCAGCGAAAGGCTGAATCTTCCAGGCAGTCCCCCACCCAGCTGCACCTTAAAATCCCTGGTGATTACCTTCCTGCCTGTCATATGTGCCTTTACTGAGCAGTAGGTGACATGCTCTTATAATCATAAGATCCTGTGTTTAAAGAGCTACTGGGGATGTGAGGGGAGCCAGTCCCATACGTTCCTTCTCCAAAGAGAGACTGGCACTTCAGTGCCATAGACAAAGGAGTAGGTATCCCAAAACAGCTCAGTCTGCCTGCCTCTCCCTGCAAAAAATGATAGCACTCTTACTATCTTATCTCTTTGGAAGCTAGACAGTGGGTGATGGGAAATGCGCTCTGTGCTGCTGTCAGTCTGAGTTAACTCGCCCCCTTCCTCAGCTCCATTGGCTTCTCCCATTCATGCAAAAACAAGCATGTGTGTCCAGTTCTTTCAGTTTGTTTAATTCCTGGACCTGCAGACCCATCACTGGGCTATAACATGGAGATGGGTTCTGCTTGGCCTGGAAAGGCAGGTTAACTGTTACCCACATCTGAGCATCTCTGTCCTTAAAGAAAAATGTAAAAATGACAGAGATCCATTCAGTATTGCCTAGTACTGGGCTTTGCTTATCTCCCTGCTCAGATGTCCTTTGGAGAGGAAGGAGGTCTAGCTGGTGAATAAGCACATTCTTGTTGAAGGTTGGTTCTGTTCCGCCTCTGAAATCATGCCCTAGAATTGTGTTGAACTCCAGGAGCTCATTGTGTGCATGGCTGGACGCTGTTCAGAATATAGTGTCCATGGCACAAGGATGCACTTTGTACTTCTGTTATGCTGCAGTAATTCCATGTTTACAGTGTTTAGCACTTGACCTGACTGGAAGCAAGGGATGTACCCAGAAGAATGCCAGGAGCCCTGAGTACTCTCCTGTCCTATTAGAGCTGTGGCAGCCTGGCAACTGCAGCTGTTTTCAGGAGAGCCCCTGACATTTCATCTGTGCTAACTTTATTTTGCCATGTCTGTCCCCTAACATACAGAGTTTAGAAAGTCAGTCACATCACTTCAGCTTTTCTTTCCTTCCTGATCCCATAGCAGAATATGCCTTTACGTAGTCAGAATCTTTGCTGCCTTGCATTCTCTGGCTGTCTACAGCAGGGCAGGAGAAATTGGGCTTATAGCATGTCTAATGATGTACAGTCAAATGCTATAGGAATTGTGCAGTGATGTAGGTGCACGATAACTGTTAGGGAGTGGGGCAGCTAGCTGCTGTGTCGGAAGAAATTCTGTACAGCGGAATGAATGATCTTGATGCATTTATAAAAACATATCTTGCTAGAACTCTCCTGTTCAAATAGGAAAATAGTATACCTACACCTCTGCCTGGTGTACTAGTTAACAAAGCTTTTTATTCAGACTTCATTCTTCCAGCCTCCCTCCAAAGACAATGCTGAATAGAAATGACCCTCCCCTTTTTCCCTTGGGAGTGACAGTTTTGGGATAACAGTTATAACTTGACCAAAACATTTGGCCTGGTACCTCTCTCTTCCATTAGCCTGATGATCTGCTGGAAATTTAATGGTGAGTTCTGCTCATGTGGGTATAAAAACTGGCCATGGTCTCTTGACTTCAGCATCCTCCTTTCCAGCTGCCCTTATATTCCCTTCATGCGTGGAGAGACTGCTGTGCATGCAAAGGCTCTGCTGGTGCTATGTTGCTGTAGCATTAGAAGCAAGCAACTTCCCACCAGGCCTCAGGGCTGTTCCTACAACTTCCTGCTAACTGATGCCAGTTAATAAGCCCAAATCCTGGGCATAAGGCTCATTAATCTAACAAGGAATATATTGGGAGCCCACTCTGACCCTGAGGCATTTAAAAATAGCTATTGTTTGTCTAGAATATTATAAATTAGTGCCACAGGGCTAAGCAACTGCAAGAAAGAGCTAAAACTTAACTTCTCAAAGCTGTTGCTGGAAGAGAGATCAAACAAGCAGTTTAAGTACAGCCACAGTAGTTTCTGGTCTGAAGACTTGGAGGGAGAGAGGGAAAGCATGGGGCATCTATGTGTTGTTACCATGGAAAGTGTAAAACTGCCAAACTGGAGCTTCCTTGGTACCTCTCATGAAGTTCTGTAAGCAGCTAAGATATTTGGTCCTGGCAAATGTGATTTTTGTATATAGCATGAAAATCACATACAATTTTTTGGTCATGTCATGGGTGCCAAGATGAAATCTTAATCCCTCTTCTGTTTTGTTTCAACAGTCTCTAGCACCCATGCCAGGAAGTTGTGGTTTAAAAATAAGTAGGCTTTTAAGATATTTTTGTACATTGTATGTAGATGTTTGTTGAAGTGATATCTTATTAAACTGTTGCTCTAATCACTTATTTTTTGGGGGTCTGTTTTGGGAACAAGCATCACTTTGCCACTCCCTGCACTGCAAACACTCTGTTTATGGTAGCCTAGAGGAGAGAAGGCAGGAGCAGTATCCAGTACTGTAACTGAAGGAGCAGTTCCTGTAATTCTGGGGGAGACGCAACTGGGAGTAAAGCCAAGATCATCAGAGAGATTTAGGAGCCTACCTCCTGTTGAAATCAATGAATTAAGCTCCTAAATACCTGTGGGGAACTGGGCCTCAGTATCCATGAAGGGGGTTAACTGGGAGTCTTCCTCAGCTGTGCACTCCATGTAACCATACTTCAGTCCAGCCTTGCATAGGATACGAGCCTATTGTGCAGGTGCCAGTCACAAGGCAGATGTGCCGTTGAGCTGGGCCCTACCTGTGAGCTTTTAATTCACAAGGAAAAAATTTCCTTTCACAGCCAAACATCTCTATTTCTGGGCTGCTAACAAGCTCTAATAAGCTGCCTTTTGTGCAGTCAAACTGAGAGTCTTATGTGAGCATGTTGGGGGCAGTCGTGTGAATTCATGATTTCCTGGGGCCTGGATAAATGTGGACCTCAAAGATAATCATTCCCTTAGATAACCCTGGCTTATCTGTGTTAGTGTCGATCCTTTCCCCAGTGGGGCACTTGGTGCAATCTCATTCAGCATGTGCTTAAGGGGCCTTGGATTTCCCTAGCTATTTTGCCCTCCAGCGTAAGAAATCAATGCAAGCTCGTGTTGTAAGAGCCTCCCTACTAAACAAATGTCAGACTCCATCCAGTCAAGCAAACAGAAGGGAACAAAAAAGTAACTCTTGTCCTAAGGCTTCTGCATTGGACACAATAAAAGGAAACTAAGCAGTCATGGGATGAGAGAGAAGGTCCTCTGGTGGATCATTAACTGCTTGAATGATAGGAAATAAGGGTAGGAATAAATGGTCAGTTTTTACAATGGAGAGGTGAACTGCAGGATTCCCCTACAATCTGTGCTGCTTAACACATTCAGTGATCTAGAAAAGGAGGTGAACAGTGAAGTGGCAGAGTTACAAATGATACAAAATTACACATAAGAACAGTCAGACCAACGGTCCATCTAGCCCAGTATCTTTCTACCAACAGTGGCCAATGCCAGGTGCCCCAGAGGGAGTGGACCTAACAGGCAATGATCAAGTGATCTCCTGCCATCCATCTCCATCCTCTGATAAACAGAGGCTAGGGACACGATTCCTTACCCATCCTGGCTAATAGCCATTTATGGACTTAACCACCATGAATTTGTCTTTTAAACGCTGTTATAGTCCTAGCCTTCACAACCTCCTCAGGTAAGGAGTTCCACAAGTTGACTGTGCGCTGCATGAAGAACTTTTTTATTTGTTTTAAACCTGCTGCCTATTATTTTCATTTGGTGACCCCTAGTTCTTGTATTATGGGAATAAGTAAATAACTTTTCCTTATCCACTTTCTCCACATCACTCATGATTTTATATACCTCTATCATATCCCCCCTTAGTCTCCTCTTTTCCAAGCTGAAGAGTCCTAGCCTCTTTAATCTTTCCTCATATGAGACCTCTCCAAATCCCTAATCATTTTAGTTGCCCTTCTCTGAACTTTTTCTAGTGCCAGTATATCTTTTTTGAGATGAAGAGACCACATCTGTATGCAGGATAGCTAAGGCCAAAGCAGCTGGCTAGGAGTTACAAAGGGATCTCACAAACCTGGCAGATTAATTTTTATGTTAATACAAAGTAATGCACAGTGGGGAAAATTATCCCACCTATAGATACATGGTGGGTTCTAAATTAGCTATTACTGTCTAAAAAAAGAGATCTAAAGTGGCACCATTAATAGTTCTCTGAAAACATTTGCTCAATGTGCAGCAGCAGTCAAAGAAGTTAATATTAAGAAGCATTAGAAAAGGGCTAGAAAGGACAGAAAATGTCTCAATGCCACTACATAAATCCATGATGCATCCACACCCTCTGTACTGTGTCCAGTTCTGGTTGGTTGCCCCATTGCAAAAAGAACATAGGGGAACTGGAAAGGGTTTAGAGAAGGGCAACAATGATTATCAAAGATGAAGAGGACAAAAATGTTTAGCTTAGAGATGACTATGGGTGGATGAGATAGAGGGTTATGCAAAAAGTGAATAAGTGTTATTTACCCTTACACAGAATACAAAGACCAGGGGTCAGCTGACAAAATTAACATGCAGTAGATCTAATACAAACAAGGAAGTACTTTTTCACACAGTGCAGTTAATCTGTGGAACTCATCACCATGGGATATTGTGATGGCCAAAAGTACAACTTGGTTCACAAAAGAACTGGATAAGTCTATCACTGGATATTAGCCAAAATGGTCAGGGCCAGAACCCCATGCTTGGGACAAAGCTGGGAGTGGAAGACACTCCATTACTGACCTGTTGTACACCCTCCCCAAAAGTTCTGGTACTGGCCACTGTCAAGAGACAGGATATTGGGTAAGAGGAACCATAGTCTGACCCTGTAGGGCAGTTATGATGTCCTTAAGGCAAAGTTGTGGCTGTAAAAAACCTTTTAGCCAGCCCTTTGTGCATTGCTGCAACTTCTCTTTGAATGGGAAATGAGGTAAATATGAAAAAGAGCTTCAAAGACACTTCACTTCATTACTTTCCTAGCTCTTAATCAAAACAAGATCCTAGGTTACTCCTGTGACAAATTCATTTATTATTACAGACTCAGGATATAAACACACCAAACAGTTTCCAAATATTTGCGGGTGGGGGCCTTAATCGTGAAATCGGCCAATCTGCCTGACCATGTGAGAGAAAAGGTTATGCTCTAACCAGACAACAATAAATACCCCTAGCGAGAACTCATATTATTCCAGTCATTTATTTTGTATCATGGTATTTAGAATACAAGACACAAATGGATCTGTCACATGTGCTTTGATATAGCTGCCTATTATGTTGAGTAACTGCAGTGGTCTTATTGTTCATAAAAACCTATATTTCAAAACTAAGTTGTGCTTGATAGTGTAATGCTCACCCTGAAGTGCACAAAGTTGATTAGGCTTTGTATGAGAGAATTATGTGTAATTGGGCATTGTAGTCTCACAAATTCATTGCATATCATATTGCTTAGAGATGTTCAGTCATACAAGATGACTGCTGTTCTCAACATCGTAAAAATCCATTTTATACCAACACCTCGATTTTCCATAAATACGGCTTTAAAAGATTCTCTTCCTTTAGCACTCCCTGAAATAAAATGCTTCTGCAACATCTTTAAAGTCATACAAATACTATTGTGCAATGTGGTCCAATTAATCATTAATCCAATACCTCATTGCAGAACTGAGGAAACAGGCACCTCGGTGAAGTGACTTGTGGTCTCAAAGGAACTGTGGCAGAGCTGGGAATAAACCCCAGAGCTGACTCCCATTCTTGCTTTAAGCACTAGAAAAGCAGATCACATCTTTGGGAAACTATGGCTCAATGATAGGAATATTTCCGCTACTCAAAGATGGTCTTGCTTAATGCATCAAATTCAATAGACTCTCCTTGAACTTATTTCCTGTACATCCTATGCCAGAAGGCTGAATAAATTTTATATTTTACCCTCAAATTCTTACTGAGAATGGATTAGTGAGTACATTAAGCATCAGAAACAAACTGTGTTTAGAGAGAAGTAATACATTCTAAGTCACAATAGTTGGGGATAGAAAACAGACTCCTTTGAACAGCCCATCCATTGTATTGCATTTTACATTTGGTGCACAGGACGTTTTATTCTAAGAAGGATTCTTCTCTGGCTTCCTTATCAGTCTGAACAACACATTATTTTAACAGTTTTATTCCTCGAGGTGGCCTCCACTCCAGCCTGAATCTCATGGTTTAGCTCTGAAGGTTTGTTTATTATTTGCCACTTGCACGCTACTTTGTCTGAGGAGAGGGCCACGCTCCACAACCTCTTGGAGCTGCAGCCTGTTACTGTGGTGCTGCATGAATCCCATTTGAAGCTGCCTTAAGCTTCTCCCTCTCTCTTTTCTCTTTCTCAAACCCCGAACAACAGATGGATCTGCCCTTGGGGTATTGGGCGCAGCATCTTCGCATCTCTTGGAGCACAGCCTCACATCTAGCCTCCAGGTAGTTGTTGGCTGTAAAATAAAAAAAGGGAGATGCTAATCCTGCACTAGAGAGTAAACTGCATGAAAAAGGGGGCTCATCTAACCCAGTTAAGTTCTTGTATATTGTGGATCGACCTTGATCCTGTTGTGGCCACTTCCCCATCCCATCCACACCCCTGCTCTGCAATAGGTATTAGTTCTGGGGAAATGGTGTTAAGGAGATGAGGTGCAAATAACTTGCTTTAATGGAGGGAGTATAGCTGATGGGTTGCATCTACCACTGCTACGTGGAGAACGTCACACTTATTAACAAATCTTCACTGATTGCCTGCCCTGCAACCCCTGTTCTCTCTAGCTGGGTTTGGACTTCAGTTCTGTTGTCCCACAGATTTATTCCCCATCCAATTCTGAGGTCACCAGTACAGACGCTCCCCAGATTATGCAAACCCGATTTAAGGACATCTGGACCTACAGAAAAAATTCCATAAGTTCTGTAAGCTTTTTTTTGCATAATTGTCAGAGATTTGTTCCTGACTTATGCAAAATTCGATCGACTTACGTAAGGCATTCCAAAACGGAACACTTGTGTAAGCTGGAGAGCTTCTATAAATGATTAGAGTTGAATTTAAACCTTAGATGCGAGATGAAGAACATAGTGCAAATGTAGAGAGAGATGATGCATGGTTTGTTTTTTTCACTCAAGTTAGTCAAAGAGGCCTTTGGGCCCCATAAGAGGGGCCAGGGATGGGTTGCAACCAGCACGAATCATTTCTTGGGGGCAGGCAGAGAGCTCTGCAGAGCAGCATGAGGCCCCCTGCTCCCTTTCCTGTGTGAAATACCTCTTCTCACAGTGCCTCAATTGGCTCAAAGGAGCTGAGACTAGAAATAAGCAACCTTCTATTGGATGTAAACCCACACAGCTCTCTCCTTCCCTTCCCAGTACCTACGGTACCCCAGGTTTTAAGAAGCAGAGATAGCTGTGGCACTTTTTGAAGCCATAGTGCTCCAGGGTGCTAAGTCTTCTCAAGCTCTGCAGAACATGTTACTTTTCCAGCGCCATCCTTAATCTTTACTTTTTGAAACTGACACTCGGCTCAGCAGCACAGCTTGTTCAATGCTGTAACATCCCAAAACACTTTGCAGGGCAGACCACCACCTTCAAAGAATGTGAGGATTTTGAGGGAGGTAGCCCCTAGCATGACTGAGCAGCTATTGCTGCAGGTGGAACAGTGGTGCTAGCTAATAAAAGTCTCTGTCTGCAGGAAGCTTTCCTGGCCGGAGGGTTTGGTGACCACGCTGGGGTTACCTACCTCCCCCTATAAAGTAGGCTTGAAAGGACCAGATTTTTATTGGTAAACATCACTAAATGTCAGTTTCACCCTACACACAAAAACTGACGCATCCAATTGATAATCATCAAAATTTCCAGATCGGCAAAGTAAGAAAAATGCTGCTTGAGAACTTATTAGAGTTTGATTTAAGGATATTTACCTTGTATATATTGTCAATTTATCTTTTTGAATTTCAACACTGACTGTCATTAAATCACTGACCCTGACCCCCTGATTTCCTGTAATTGTGAAAATTTAAATGGATAAAAATAAAAAATGTTTAAACCCCAAAATTTTGTGCAATTTTGAAAATATAGTTACAAATTGAAAAAAAATGAAAATTATTGATTGAAATTATAAAACAATGAAACTCATTCCGCCAAGCCCAGTTAAAAGAGACGGAGATTGCGTTGCCCAAACAGGCATTGCTATAATCTTTTTCCCAAGCTTTTTGAAGACTAAGAAGGAGCAAACAGTGACCCAATGAGAGACTAATAAAGAGCAGCTTGGGGATTCCAGAACAGGCATCAGAATCTTTCCAGGGGAAGAGCAACCCTGTCTGTTTTACATCCTGCCAGAGTAACCCAACTAGAGCCCATGACCGTGATCTAGCCTGGGAGCGACACAGGCCTCCTGTTGTGTCACCTGTACATCTCGCTGTGCGTAAACAGGAGCTGTAGAGACTAAAGGAGGGTACGTTGCTCCTGGTGCTTTCCCTGATCAGTGAGCATTCCTTTTAGGTTAGCTGGAATGAGTCCAGGCCAATTAGCTCTCATTCATATCCCAGCCCCTCTCAGCCACTGGGAAAGCAAGGAGGCTGATGAATCTACGCTTAATGAGGACGACACCTATAGCTCAGCAGCATCTCTCCATAGATAGCCTCTCGTGGTTTCCCCTACAGGCTGCAGACATACATGGGACAGGGAAGGGAAGACACAGTGAAACCCTGGGCCTTGGCAAGAACAACTCACGGGAGAGAACCCGCACACCCACCTAGGATTTTCCAAAATGAGTGACCTGTGGCTCATTTTACTACGTGTGAGTAACATGACCATCCAAGATTCAGGTTAATGCAAACTTTACCCCATACTACACCATCACTGCCTCTCCTATATATCTATCTCCAGACACACAAATAAGTACTATCCTTTATTATAACAAACTTTGTCGTACAGTAGTGGAGTTTAGTTACATCAAATCAAATGCAATGTGGTGATATTAAAATCTGATTTTACAATTACATTACATTTGCAACTAAGTCATTTTTTGTCCTTGCCTTATTCCTCTTGCTAGGGAGAAAGGAGGATGGGGTTAAATTTCAAAACAAAACAAAATAAAACAAAAGACACCAAAAAGAAAATATTGCACATGGTACCTTGCAAGCATTTCTGTATTTCACAGGCTTGTTTCTGGCAGGGATCCTTCTGGGGCATATCCACAGAACTAGAATGATAGGAAAATGTTACTATACAAACAGTGGGGTTTGGGTTTTCTCTAGGGGCTGGGCAAGGCACTAGCGAGACCCTAGGAAGCTCACATTTTCCCTGCTCATACACCCTCATCACAATGGACAACTAGATGGGTCCTCATTCAAAGCCAGTCTCATGCTGCTTTAGGGTCACTGTGAGACACACTAAGAATCCCTTATCCTCACAATCTGACCACAGAGCCTTCCCCCTTTCCTGTCCTCCATTGGCCCAGGGAGCAACAATGCTTTAAACATCCTAGGATATCACTGGGGACAGCTGAAGTTAGGCAAGGAATGAAAAGTAGATGATGGGTATCCTGAAGGGTTCATCTTGTAAAACCTGAAGATCTCTTCCTGGTCAAATCTAGTTCTTTTCCCATTTGGCAATTAGTGAACTCTCACCCATGCTGAATCTGAATGATGCTTAAATGAACATGGTTGTTTTAGTTTAACAGTTCAGTTCAGGTAGAGCTTATTATGCTCAAATATCTTTTGATGTACCAACATTGCTGGGGGGAGCGGCACTGCTAGGGAAACAGCATTTGTCATATAACTACCTCTAGAGAGAAATTTATAAATAAAAGCATATTTTTGTGGTCCTAAGAAAGAATTACTTTTTTTAATAAAACGTCTTGGCAATCAGTAGATTAAAACAACCTAGCAAAAAATGCAGCAGATGACCTTATCAGACTCAAACCTTTTTAAGATAGGATTTTTGACACACAATTTGACCTATTGTCATGACACTTTGAGATCAAAAGAAAAGCAGAGGTGGATGGGATTAGTAGTTGGATGGAAGATTCCAAAGAAAATACAGATGCTGCAGAAGTAGCATTGAGGCATCATTCTTCCCTCTGAGCCACCATTAAGCCAAAGTCCCCACACAGTGCTAGAGATGCTGATGTACTGTCTTGTGGATAGGATATGAAACAGACATTCTGACCATGGTCATTAATCCTATGGCACTTTTCAAAACAGATGGGGTATTAGCCCCAGTATCCTGGCCAAACTCCAGTCAGGGAAATTACATTCTGCCTACCTAAAACTGCCCCTTGTAGTTTCAACTGGACATGATACTCTTCTTCACTGCCTGTCCTAAACTCTTGTGTGGTGCTGCTGTGTGCTGTTAAACAGCTGCCACCTCCCACCTCTGAGGTGGGAGAATCATATATTGTACAAAACAAACAGGGACATCTTCCTAGAGGCACCGCTCCTGAAAGACAAAAATTCATATTAAAGGACCACTACATATAGTTAAAGAAGAGTAAGAATGAGAGGAAATGGTGACACTTACCAGGTTAATCACTGGGCATGAGTCTAAGCAGCAGCTCCTCAACTCCCCCGATCTGTAAATGACAAGGAAAAGCTCAGTACACTTAAACCACTGTGGCAAAGAGCTTATATACGTCAATAATAATATTTCTTTGCCCTTCTACAGCACATTTCCTCAGTGATCTCAAATCACTTCACAAACATGAATGACTCAGGTTTGCCACCAGCCTTACCATTAGGTGGTGCTGTATCTCCCAAATGCGAGAGTTACTATCCCTGTACTGCTCGCCTTCAGAAAGCTGCCACATGTGAGGCAGTTGCGATGGGGGAAGTTGGCTGGGTCGCAGTGCCTCGCCCAGGGGGACCCGAACTCGTTGAATCCGGGCCCTCAGGGTACCTGCCTCCTACGGGAAAGTACACAAGAGAAGAATAGTCAGTTATTAGCAGTGCAGTAAAGACATCCACAATGTCAGAACTATGATCACTGAGAAGCTTGAAAGTCACTTGCCTCTTCCACAGCCACGAGCCATGTTTTACGGCGTTCATCACAGTAGACGCCTACCCGTCGCACCCACAGATGGATGGGTGGAGCACCGGCGTCCCCTCCTTCTGCCATTCCCTCAACCATTTATGACACTCCCACTAGGCATGCAGCATCAACACACAGGACACACGCATGTTTCCCCTCAGCTCTGAACAAATTCATGGAGCAAACTGTTAGGCCTGAAAACTACCTGGTTTCAACGGCGCCATCGTGTGCTCACAAAAAGAGTTACTAGCAACGTACCCAAAAGTCAATTCACGAAACTAACGAGATACCCAAATGTCATGAGATGCTCCTACTTTGGAGCATATGTGGCTGTATATAGCTTGTAAGGCACTTTGGGATCCTTTGGGATGAAAGTGCTATATAACCATCATTACATCCCTTTACAATCGGCATTACTTATTCCATTAACAGTTCTAATTAAGAAACAGGCTTTGTGCAAACAATACATTATTTTACAAAGTGCCTTTAAACGAGAGTCCAGAGCCAATGATGCTCATGCTGCCAAAGGCAGGACTGGCAACCAACAAGAGGTGAAAGTAGCTTAGAAAGAACCAAAGTCATTCCAGAAACAATCCTGCCTATGCAGCATACAGCTCTGCAGGTCTGATTATCTCATACTTGGCACTTGCAGTGCAGCCATGCTGAATCATCAGATCTCTTTGAAAGGCTGGGAGAACTGCCCATTCATTTACAAGCTTCTTGTCAATAGCCATTACTACTTTGTGCATTTCAGATTTTAGCTGCTAATTGAAGGGTTACTGATACCAGCGAAGGCAACAGAATGTTAGTCACTGAGGTGGCTTGTTCTATTGGGATTCTTCAAATTTAATCAGCTCTCTGAAGTCTGGCATAAGCTGACCTTAACATAATGAAGGTCAAGAAAACTACTCTCCTTAGAACTACATGAGGTAACCAAAACAGTGTATTCTTCTTTGAGTGCTTGTTCAAGTCCATTCCAATCAGGTGTTTGCGCATGCACATGCATGGTAGCTGGAAGATTTTCCCATAGCAGCATCTGTTGGGTCGGTCTGGGAGCCTCCTGGAGTTGCGCCTTTAGGGCATTCAATATAGACCCCAGCCGACCCACCACCCCCTCAGTTCCTTCTTACCGCCAGTGACAATTAGCTGGAATTTTCCTGTGCTCTTGTCTTAGCAAGTGCATTTAGCAGTCTATATACATAGTTTTCATTCGCTCTGTAGTGTTAACTAAATAGTCAGTAGCCCTTAGTGTTAGATTGTTTTCTTCGGGCGGGGAGGGAGGGTTTCCCTCCTACACTCTCTTGACACCAGGGCATGCCAAGGTCTCCGGGCTTCAAAGCCTGCGAAGTCTGTGGCACATGTATGCCCAGAAGCGATCCTCACACTTCGTGTTTGAAGCATTTAGGAGAGAACCATCAGAAGTATCATTGTGCCATCTGCAAGACCTTTCAGCCCAGGGCATTAAAGGATAGATATCAGCACCTGAAGGTCCTGTTAATGGAGGCTGCACTCCGCCCCCAGTCTGACTGCGGGTCAACTGACCCTGTGCCAAGTTCCTCAGTGCAGAGAGCTCTGGCACTGTCAGCACAAGCACTGGTGCTGGCTTGTTCTTAGTCCTGCTTTGAGCAGGGGGTTGGACTAGATGACCTTCTGAGGTCCCTTCCAACCCTGATATTTTATGATTCTAAGGACAAGTACTTACGGTACCGTCCCAGCTCCATTCATGGCTCACATGCCACATGCACGCACCGTTCTCAATTGCCAGTACCGCAGAAGAAGAGGCCAGAGAGCAGTTGTTCTCCCTGTTAGGCCTAAGGAGTCAGCCATTGTGAGACCCGAGTGGGGCCACACTACTTCCGCTCCACCACCGGTGATGGTTGCGTCAACTCCTGCCCACATGGAAGGGCAGTTGAGTCTGGACCCTCTTTGTTCACCGAGGCCAAACCAGGAGCTGCACCTCCCTTTGACTCAAGAGGCATTCAAGGCAGCCCAAGAATTGCTCCATCTCACGGCAGCATTCTCCCCTTCTAGACTGGACAGGTCGCTGGCACTGGTCGCTCCCCCAGCACCTTCAGGGAGAAAACCTGCCATGATGCCCCACTGATCTCCACCCCCAGTGTGCCAATCCCTGGCAGCAGAACAGACCCACCAGCTGCGCCGGTCCCCGAGCCCTCAGCATGAACAGCTGACGCCTAGAAATACCCCTCTTCCGTGGTCCTCTTTTTCAGATACCGCAGAGTTGGACTCCTGTTGGTCTCGTAGGAGTGTCAACACAGGATCGGAAATCTTACCTGGCACCGTGGCCCGTGCAATGGCAGCCCCTGGAGCAATGGCCATTTTGGACTCCCTGGGCTTTTCATCAAAGCCAAGGTCAGAGCCAAGGGTCACATCCCAGGCAACGTCAGTGGCCTCAGCCATGTTTGTACCCCTGCCAGCACCGTTGGCATTGGCAGGATCAGGGATAGCTGCATTGCCACCCGAGGTAGGAGGGATAGCTCAGTGGTTTGAGCACTGGCCTGCTAAACCCAGGGTTGTGAGTTCAATCGTTAAGGGGGGGCCATTTAGGGATCTGGGGGAAAAAATCTGTCTGGAGATTAGTCCTGCTCTGAGCAGGGGGTTGGAGTAGATGACCTCCTGAGGTCCCTTCCAATTCTGATATTCTATGATTCCCATCGCCGCCTGCACCAGCTCCAGTTGTTTTGGCTCAGATGTCTCCAACACTGACAAGGGGTCCGGCACCGACGACAGGCTTGGCACCTATTACACTTTCAGCACTGGTGTATGCAGTCCTGACACCAAGAGGCATGACCCCATCTGAGTTGGCACCGGCCCAAGAAATCCAGGTGCCGCGGGACCCTTTGGGTGCAGAAGGAAGGGAGCAGCCACCCCTTAAGGGGGTCTCTTCCTCATCCTCACTGGACAAGGCGCTGGTGGGCCTGGCTACAGCCCCAGCCTTGGAAGACAGCAGGGTTCTACAGCAATTGCTGCGGCGGGTTGCCCAGGGCGTGGGCATTCAGGCAGAGGAGGTAGTGAAGGACGCAGATCCAGTGGTAGACATCCTTGCCCCCTCCAGACCTGCACGTATCACCTTGCCTCTTATAAAGATCATCTCTGACACCACAAAAACTTTGTGGCAGACTCCAGCCTCAATGCCCCCTACAGCTAAGCATAACAAAAGGTGCTACTTTGTGCCATCCAGGGGCTACAAGCATTTGTATGCATATCCCCCACCTGACTCTCTCATTATTGATGCTGCCAACTAACCTGAATGCCAGGGCTTCCACGGACCCTCCCCAAAGAAATCAGGAGGCAAAACAACTTGACCTTTACCTGTCAGCAGGTACTGCTACAACACATTTGGAACAATGGTGAAATTTGTGGAGCTGATGCTGCAGGACTCCTGCACCGAGTTTTCAGCTCTGGTGAAGAAGGGAAAGCTCATATCACGAGCTTTGCTACAAGCCGCACTGGATGGCACAGATGCAGCTACGGGCATAGCCATGACAAGGGCCTTGTGGCTCCAGGTCTCGGGCCTGCCATATGAGATCCAATAGACTATTCAGGACCTCCCATTCAAGGATTCGGCTCTCTTTTCCGAGAAAACAGATAAAAGGCTGCATAGCCAAAAGGACTCAAGAACCACTCTCAAATCATTGGGCCTCCATACTCCTGTTACGCAGCAGAAGCATTTTAGACCACAACCTTCCCCGTGCTTCTACCAGCAGAACCATCAGGATGGTTCCAAGAGGAGGAACAGGAGTGGCAGGAAAAGGCCACACCCATCATCAGGCCAGGGCTCTGGCCAATCCAAGCCACCTTCCAGCCCAAAACAGGCCTTCTGAAGTGCAGTTGAGGACAGCACACCAGAACAAAAACTGGATCTACCCCGCCTTACCTTTTCATCCTGACTGTCCCCTTTCTACTGTTCTTGGTCCCGTATCACTTCAAACTGCTGAGCGCTCTGCACAGTAGAGAGGGGATATTCCATCCTATTCTGTACCCTCCCGCCATTCCACCATCCTTCAATGTCCCTTCATTAGATCCAGAAGACTGGTATGCCACCCTCAACTTGAAGGATGCATACTTTCACATAATAATAACTCAGTCCGACAGAAAATACCTCAGGTTTGTGGTGAACACCACCTACTACCAGTACATAGTCCTTCCATTCAGCCTGTCAGCCACACCTTGTATTCACCAAGTGCATGGCAGTCGTGGCCACGTTCCTCCACAGGCAACAGGTACAGATCAAGGGCCAATCCAGGACTCAAGTAGAAATGCAGTTCATCTTCATAAGAGCTTCTTTCGATGAAGTGGGCCTGCTATTGAACAAGAGGAAATCAATGCTATCCCCAGTTCAGATGACAGAATTTGTAGGGATGGTACTGGAATCGACATACGCCAGGGCATTCCTTCCAGAAGCGAGATTTCAAGCCCTGGGTGACATTATTCGAGGTCTCAGACAATGTTCCACCAACACAGCATGGAACTGCCTAAAACTTCTAGGACACAGGGTAGCTTGTACCTACATAGTACAGCATGCCAGACTTCGACCTCTTCAGTCATGGCTGGTGTCAGCGTATCGGCCAGCCCGGGTCAGTTTGGACAGGACTGTAACTCTGCCTCGCCTGGTACCTGATTCCCTCCTGTGGTGGCTCTACCCACAGGTAGTATGTGCAGAGGTCCCTTTGACCAGCCCTCTCACTAGTGAAGGACACGTCAGACTTGGGTTGGGGGGCACATTTGGGAGACCTCAGAACCCAAGGCCTCTGGTCCCAGGCAGATCTTCTCTTCACATCAATGTCAGAGAGCTGAATGTCTGGCATGCCAGACTTTCCGAGCACACCTAAAAGGGAGATGTCTGTCACAACTGATATAAAACATCGCCATGGTGTTGTGTATCAACAAATGGGGGTGCACGCTCCTCTACCCTGTGCCAGGAAGTCCTCATGCTGCGAGACTTCTGTGTAGAACACTCGATACACCTGCAAGCATCGTACGTCCCTGGAGTACAGAATGAGTTGGCAATTCATCTCAGCAGGTCATTCCACAACCATGAGTGGTCCCTTCGCCAGGACATCCTGAACTCAATTTTCCATCAGTGGGGTTTTCCCCAGATAGACCTGTTCGCCACACAATCCAACAGGAAGTGTCAGCAGTTTTGCTCCTTCCTGAATCACACCCCAGGATCCATCATGGATGTGTCCCTCCTTCCACGGGGAGGCCATCTCCTATATGCATTCCTGCCCATCCCTCTGGTTCACAAAGTACTCAAGATATGGAGGGAAGAAACTTCGGTGATTCTGATAGCTCTAGCCTGGCCCTGCCAACACTGGTACACATCGCTCCTGAAAATGTCCATGGAAGCTCCAGTCACTTTGCCGCTCTTCCCAGACTTACTAACTTAGGATCGTGGGGGTCTCCAACACCCAAACCTAGAGTCGCTGCATTTCATGGTGTGGAAGCTCCATGGTTGAGCCCAATGGAGCTCTTCTACTCAGACTTTGTTAGGCAAGTCCTCCTGGGCAGTAGAAAGCCCTCCACCAGGGCTACCTACCTTGCTAAGTGGAAGAGATTTTCAGTCTGGTCAGTGCAGCATCATTCTCCCCCGATGCTTGCCTCTGTGCAATTTATATTAGACTATCTCCTCCATCTCAAGCAGTAGGGGCTGTCCATGTCGTCAGTAAGGGTTCACTTGGCCACCATCTCTGCCTTTCATCCAGGTGCAGAGGGCCACTCGATCTTTGTCAAATCTATGGTCAGCCGTTTCCTTAAAGGGCTTGACAGGCTATACCCGCATTTCCAGCAGCCTGTCCCAGCTTGGGACCTCAAATTGGTCCTTTCCAGACTCATGGGATCGTCCTTTGAACCTTTGGCGACATGCTCCCTGCTCCATCTCTCATACAAGGTAGCATTTCTGGTAGCAATAACGTCAGCCTCAACCTCCTTACACTGTGTTCCATAAGGACAAGGTCCAGCTCAGACCTCACCCAGCTTTCCTCCCAAAGGTTGCTTCCCAGTTTCATACCAACCAGGATATCTTCTACTGGTATTCTATACTAAGCCACACTCAAATGGCAGGCAGGGCCAGCTCCAGGCACCAGCGAAGGAAGCTGTCTGTTATTGGAGAGACACGTCCAGCACTTCGGCGCTCCATTTTAGTCTTTGGCGGAAATTCGGCCAGGAGTGGGTCCTTCACTCCGTCTTTTCATCTTCGGTGGTACTTCTGCGGCAGCTCAATATTTTTTTTCCGCTGCTTGAGGTGGCAAAAGAGCTGGAGCTGGCCCTGGCAGCAGGGGGAAAAGACTTCACTCATTGGATGTCCACAGAGCACTAGCCTTCTACACTGAGAGAATGAAACCGTTCCGAAACATGGCAGTGGCAGACAGAATGAAATGTCTTTCTGTCTCTTCTCAATGGATTCCTTCATGGATCACGTTCTGCATCCGAGAGTGCTACAATCTGGCAGGAGTACTTGCTTCTTCCATCACTGTGCATTCCACCAGGGCTCAGGCCTCTTCAACATGGTTCCTGGTGCAGGTTCCCACCCAGGAAATCTGCAGAGCAGCAACATGATCCTCCATTTACACTTTCATCATGCACTATGCAATCACCGAACAGACCAAAGATGATGCGGCCTTTGGAAGAGCGGTGCTCCAATCAGTGGACGACTCCGACCTCACTTCCTGAATCTGGGCTTGAGAGTCATCTGATTGGAATGGACATGAACACACACTCAAAGAAGAAAAAACGGTTATTCACCTTCTTGTAACTGTTGTTCTTCAAGATGTGTTGTTCATGTCCATTCCTCCTAACCCTCTGTCGGAGTAGCCGGCAAGAAGGAACTGAGGGGGTGGCGGGTCAGCAGGGCTCTATATTGAGCGCCATGAAGGTGCAACTCCAGGGGGTGCCCAGACCGACCCGACTGATGCTGCTAGGGGAAAAATCTTCTGGCTACCGTGCACGTGCATACACACACCTAATTGGAATGGACGTGAACAACACATCTCGAAGAACAACAGTTACAAGAAGGTGAGTAACCATTTTTTTCTTGGTTCTATCTTTAACGTGGAGTAAAAGAATTAAGACCTAATCAGTATAAGGTCTACCTGCTATAGACCAGAAGCAATATCCCAGTGAAATACAGTGATCTCATCCAGAAAACTTGTGGATGCATAAGGCAAACATTGCATGCAAGTAATCAAATCTGGGTACAAAAACAGGAGAGTTCAGGGAGACAGAAAAATTATTAACTGCCTCAGTGCAATGTACATAGGGAAAATACACTCCCTTGCTATCCTATACACCTCGGACATACCAAATAATGAATTGGAACACTGGCACTTCAAGGAAATCAGCACTGAAGTCATTCAACACGAGGCTTTCTGGAACGATCTGTAAAGGATAAGGTGACATTTCTATTGCACCGTTCATTCTGGAAGATCCCAAAGTGCTTTACAGACTTGAATTGAATCTCAAACTATGCATAGGAGTCACTTTATCCAACACCAATATGTGGAAACCATCACTGTACACCTTAAGTGAGCAGAACGTAATTACCCAAGTTGGAATTTGGCCAGGATACTGCCCTACTCCATGGACTCCATAATGATCACAAATGCTCAAGATCTTGATTTTATGTGTCATTCAAAAGACAGAACTTCCAATAGCACAGTTCTCCCCAACACCACATTGGAGCATCAGTTCAGTTCCGCACTGGCTGACACCTACTGGATCACCAACTCTACTTCCTACAGTTTTCCTTAGTGGTCTATCATCCAAGTACTGACCCAGTTTGATCTTGTTTAGCTAAATCTAACAGGATCACAGCACAGGGTGGTGTGACTGTAACATCTCCCACAAAGTCTACAAATACTATTAGATTATGCTTGGATTAGGAAAACACAGATGTATACTTATTTGGTATGAATGTGGTGCTAGTGAAAGGTACAGCATGAGCAGCAGCTGTGCAAGTTTCCATTTTAGTCTGGGAGTGTAATGTAGTAAAATCTCATTCTGTGGGCAAGTTAGTGACAGCGAAGTGCCAGTTGATTCATAAAAATCTAAAGAATCATAATTTCAATGGTATCCTCTGCGACAGGCGGGAACTCGCATCCTCCTCCCCCTAGCTCCAGGTCCTCCAGTCGGTGGAAATTTTGATAACAGGGTAATGTTGGAAATGGGTTGAGATGGGTATCACTCGAAAGCCCTTTCTCTCACAAATATAATGGTATCCAACATGACAAACCAAGAACAATTATGTTTGAGAAAATGCTTAAAAATCAACTTTATTTAATTATACTTCAACGCAGGAATGCAATGCTTACATAAAAAAAAAAAGACATTGATCTTTGGTAATTCTAGAGAAGTTTGCCTTGACATGTAGGATTCAAAACATTTATTCAGCAAAATCACCATCCATGTCATCTTGGTCTAGGGCACCACTGCTAGACATGCTGTCACACTGACCTCTGTCCACACCACACTCGCACATCTCCATACAAGACAGGCTGATGGCCAAACATTTACAGAGTGAGCATCTGGTATTTGCAGATGAACATTTGATTAGCTGAAGGATTAATTCAGAAGTATATGCTATTTCACACACAACAAGACTCATCCATAGGGAGAATAGTTTTGGATGTGTTCAATCATCCTGGAGCCATTCCATTACTCAATAATTTGCGTTGGTGTTAGCAGGTATAAACGCACCCCTTGTCAGTGGCAATTTTTCTCCATTTGTCTGCTTCTTGGAAAACATCCATCTATGTAGCTCTGCGAGTGCTGTCATGTTGGTCTTAAAATGATAAACTCAGCATACAAACGCCTCCAGTGCATTTATGACCTCATCAGTGATTCTCTCAGCCGTTCCGAGTACCTTAAGAGTGAGGAAAGTCTCTGGAGGCTTAATCAAATGCCTTCCAGTAAGATAATTTGGTCTTTCCAGTCAATCTTCCATTGTGACATTGGAGAAGTTTGTGGAGTCAATTATTTTGTATTGGACAGTTGTAATACCATGGAGTGTCTTCTTCCTGGTACTATTTTTCATTGCTTTCTCTGCATACATATCAAATGCAAGGGGGACTTTGTCATACATCCAGTATTTTCTCTGTAGCTTCATAATGAAGTGTTCAGCCAAATCTTGGCAGGTATTAACAGTTTCTGGTTTGTTGAGAGCATATATCTCAACCATAGCATCTATGACTGCTATGCTGAAAGGCATCTGCTGGTATAAGGTCCCAGTCACATTGTTAATAGGTGGTGGCTTAGGAACACAATGGAAGATGTGCATTAGTTTGCTTTTCGCCTGGCACATATACATTGTTCTATCACATTCAAACATCAGTTTTGGTACCACAGAGAACTTGTACTTTTTCAAAGTCTCATATATCAACATCATTTTGAGATCTGGGCACAACCAGGAGAAGAGCAAACAATGTCCTATGTGTGGTTAACTCAGTAATTGTCCCTGCCACCTTCACTATGACTTTATCTCTTATATAAGAGCACAGCTTTAGTCTGTTCTTCTTGACTGGAGCCCATAGATTGAAAGAGCCTGGAATAATTCTTTGGGTTTTAAAGGTTTCATACAAATCATGACCAGAAGTATGTATTTGACTGACATCTTCAGCTATCTCATCACTGAAGACTGTTTTTATCTTAATATTAATGAGCTCCGGCCCAAATAGGTTGCCATCCTGTAGCTTTAAAATTGCCCATTCTTGGCATATAACTGCACCTAATGAATTTAGATGGAGCTTGGCTTTTTCTGGGGAAGTCATCCCAGTTATGCTTAATGTTTCATTGAAAACTTGATGGATGGAGTTCTGGATTTGTCAGGAAAAACTGTGAAAGAGCCTTTGGATACTGTGTTATGCCCACTCTACCCCCCTTCACTTTCATTGCTCTATTTTTATGTTCTAGGGCAGTGGTTCCCAAACTTGTTCGGTCGCTTGTGCAGGGAAAGCACCTAGTGGGCTGGGCCGGTTTGTTTACCTGCCGCATCCACAGGTTCAGCCAATCGTGGCCACAACCCACGGCCACTGGGAGCCGTAATTGGCTGAACCTGCAGATGTGGCAGGTAAACAAACCGGCCCAGCCCACCAGGGGTTTTACCTGCACAAGCGACCGAACAAGTTTGGGAACCACTGCCCTAGAACATAAAAATAGAGCAATGAAAGTGAAGGGGGGTAGAGTGGGCATAACACAGTATCCAAAGGCTCTTTCACTGTTCTAGGGCTTCATCTGAACCAAGTGCACAGAAGGGAGCTGGCGGCCTTTTAACAACCCAATTTCCCTTTCAAAATTCCTCCATTTTTCTACACCTCTTATTTCAGGGAGGTACCAGGCAATCATCACAATATAGCTGGTTAAATCTACAGCAAAGAAGTATTTAACAAAGTCTTCCAGTGCTGCGAGGTACAAATGCCAATTAGCAGTCCTGACAGATCAAATACAGAACAGCAAAGACTAGCCCACAGATGGCACTCATCCTGGCATCTTCAACATTTTCCTGGGTGCTTGATGTACTTTCTCTCCAGCCTTTCCAAATTCAGTTTATGGGCGCACTTCTTATAAGCATGTGAGGTGCCACTGAAGCATTTTGTTTAACCCAGTTCTCCACGGTGGTATTCTCCAAAGATGCAGCTACTAGATGTTACTCTTTATCTCCACACTAATGCCTAAAAAGGATCAAGACCAAAGTAAAAACAAGGATTTTGCAATAAATTACTTTGAGATTGTAATTGATTAAATTATATAATGTACGTTATGTAACGATGTGCATACCATTTGCAGATGGATTCCAGTAATTTCTGACTCGATGCTGACATCTTAACCAGTGCCTCATTACAACTCTTTTGGCATAAAAAACAAAGCCGATAGTCGATACAACTGAACCGCTTCTTTTTTGCCAATGATGGCAAATCAACTCGAAGTACTCCTTCCATTTATAGTAATCTGTAACATCAAAAAATTAATCAGGTATCCAGTTCTGGCATTAACTGATGACACAGCATGATCAGTCAAGGGCCATGATTTAGCTTTGTGAGGGCTGCATGTTTGACATGCCTGTGTTAAAATATAATTTTTAAAAGTTGATTTTTAAACATTTTCTCTAATGTATATCTACACAATTGTTCTAGGTTTGTCATGTTGGGTACCCTTGTGTTTTGTGAAAGAAAGGGCTTTCAAATGATATCCAACTTGACCCATTTCTGATGACAATGTATTATCAAAAAATTCCACCAACTGGAGGATTTGGAGTGGGAGTGAGTCCCCCCGCCATGCTTCAGAGGGTAATACCACTGAAATTATGATCCTGTAGATTTTTATGAATCAAATGACACTTCCCTTACCTTTCTATCATTAATGTGACCATAGAATTGCACATGCTTCCAGACTATTTGCTGACTCAGAAACGTGCTCCAACTCTGCCCTGAATTCCACAGGTGAATTGAGACCCCATGGCCCACTCAGTCCTGTCCCTCTTGTGTGAGACTGCCAACAAGATTCCCAGTTAGTGGTAGCTTGGTCTTGAGGACATGGAACTGGAGTAAGAAATATCTTTCTTTTAAAAAAAAAAAAAAAAAAAGCTAACACAGAAGAGAAACATGGATGTGATCTGAAGAAGTAAAGAGCAGGAAGGATCATACCTAAAACCTTGAGAATAACTTGAAGGGAGAAAACATACAAAACTCCTATTCTTGATTATACAGAGAAGGCAATCAAACAGCTTGTAGGAAGCAGCAGCAGAAAGGAGACATGAGGTTACTTACTATTTATTTTACAATATAAGAACTGTTCCTTATTTTCTACACAATGTGGTTTAGCCCCATATTGTTCCATACTCTAAACAGAATCATTATCCAGCCTGAAATTTTCAGAATTAAAGAATCTATCTATTATCATTGATCCTATGTCCTATCAATATGTTTGCAGAGGAGTGCAGGTGTTCAGCCCATCTCAGTATCAAGCTGTTGAAGTTTAAAGGAGTCCTAGGACACCAGTGGCTTTCACGTATAGGCATGAAAATGGTTGGTAGGAGGCCTAAATCGTGTGATAAACATAATTTATTAGCTTTTAAGACTGACACAATAAATAATTTACAAGGAAAGATGAAGAAATTGTTCTAGCTGCATCTCAGACGATGGCCAGAGCTACAGTTCATTGAGTGCTAAACAGTCTGTGCCCACGTGAAACATTTTGTAGTTGTTAATTGTAGTAAATTGTATTTCAAGAAGGGGTCAGGTCAGATTTTCAGAAGAATTCAGCTACCATTTAGGCACTTTAGTAAGTGGCCAGTTTTTCAAAAGTTTGCAGCATCCTGCACCTCCTGTTGTTTTCATTGGAATCTGTTTGGTGCCGATTTAAAAATATGGCCATTTCATTCAGGCACCTATATGGGAACTGAGCTCATCTGAAACTATAGCCCATCAACCCTAAACCAGCTATACATGCAAGAGCCATGAGTCAGGTGAGCCATTACAACACATTTAACCACTAATTTAACCACTCTCAACTCTACCTGGAGTACTTGCATAGAGCAGAGGCATCTGACAGACACTCAGCTTTCCACTCTGCTCAAATTATTCAGAGATAGAAGAGGTTTACCAATCAGAGAGCTGAGTAGAAGTTAGGAATGGAAGATCTAGGTTTGATGGGATCAGATGAGAGGAAGACAAATGGAGCACAGCAAGGAAAGAGCAAGGCAGAAATAGGGCATGGTAGCCAAGAAGCAGGAGAGGATGAGCACAGGGAGATATAAAAGGGGAGGAGAGAGAAATTATGGCATTTGAAGGCAAAATGTGTTGCAGATTCGCTGGGCATTACTGGCCTCCCCCCATGCAGAACCATCCTCATCAATGCTTTCTGATCACTGTGCAGCCATTTACCAAGACTTGGCCACCAGGCTACTGGAGGGCATGAAGCTGAAGTCACAGTGAGCATGCAATTCAGGTGCAAAAGGGCTTCACAAGGGGATCCAGTGTGGGACAGATCCTCTCGGGGTATAGCTCACTGATGCCCAAAGGCAATTGAACCCCTTCATCATGAGACTTTAAAATCTACCTTGAAACCTCTACCAAATTAAGAGTCCCCACTCCCCGCAAGTGAATGAGCCAGGCCTACGGGCGTGGGGGCACTGCACTCCACGCATGTCAGATGCAAACCAGCTGCTCAGCCTTTGCCCACCCTGTTCTGTGCGAGGTAGGGCATGATGGTCACCCAGCGCCCTAGGTGCCAATGGCAAAGCTGCCCCTGTCAGGGCACATTGCCCCATCCTTCCCCACTACCCCTAGCAGGAGTTATTGGGGAGGTGCAGCCTCCAATGTCCCCAGGGGCCTGCGAGACCTCTCCTTAGCCTCCCTCCCTGCTCTTCCCCATGGGAGTAGGGGAGCAGATCCCTCTGCACGCTGGAGGGCGCGGACCCCACGTTCGCCCCCGACTTCCTGCGTCTCACTGAGACATCAGCTGCCTCCTCCCTCGAAATGGCCCAGCCTGAGGGGAGTAGCCAGCCCGGCCCCAGCGGGACACATGCAGCTGAGGAGACGCCCTGCCCTGCCCCGCCCCCTCCTAGTGACCTACTTGGAGCCCCCAGCCAGCTAACGGCCATCACCGTGTGCGCCGCTCAAACCCCTCCTCCTGTCCACCCTTCCTCTGTACCTCCTGGGCCCCGGGCGGTTCGGAGACCCAGCGGCCAGCGCACACTGCCCCCGCCCGCGGACTCCGCTCTCCGTAGCCCACAGCGGAGGGTTCGAAGCGCCGGAACCGAAGTGCCTCAGCTCAGGCATGTGGCCGGACACTTCCGACAGCCTGACCGGAAGTTGAACTGCCCCTAGAGAGGGCCATTGGCTGTTGATTTCTCAGACTGCGCTGGGATTGGCCGCGAAGAGCCGGCTCTTACGTGATGCGTGACGCGCACTTCCGGGGTGCGTGGGTGGGGTGGCGGTGCCAAGATGGCGGTGCAGGCTGTGCACCTGGAGGCGGATGCCTTCCTGGTCTGCCTCAACCACGCGCTGAGCACCGAGAAGGAGGAGGTCATGGGGCTGTGCATCGGGGAGGTACCGGCTTCGCCGCGGGCAAGCGGGCCCCAGAGCCCGGGCGCTGGGGGTGCAGGGGTGTCCCCCCCGAGGGTTCCTGGCCACCTCTGCTCCCCATAGGCGAGGGGCTGGGGGAGTCCCCTGCCCCGGGGAGACAGTTCCAGTGCCTGTGCTCTTGCTAGGGAGACGGGCAGCCACTGCTAATGCGCCCTGCTGGAGCGGGGACCCAACCACATTCCCCCTCTCCAGGAGAAAGGTCTGGGTGTGTGTAGGGTGCTTGTTAGTAATACCGTGCCATCCCCAAAAAAGGATCTGTGTATATGTCAGGAGGTCCTGCTGCCGCAGTGTACGATTCTGAGATTTAGGGACATGGGGTGTGGGGAGAAATATATATATACACACACACGCTTATAATGGAGTGATTCTACACCATTAGTAATGTATGGTATTGAGGTAAACACTGGCTCTTTGGGGTGGGGGAGCCTGTAATTGGTTGATTGGGGGACAACATGGATTTGTTAGTGGGGGATGACCCAATGCTAACTGATATGGTGTGTATTTTCTGAGTGCAGCATTGACTAGTGTTTGCTTGAGAGCACTAGCATTAATTTAGGGGTGGGGGATGTGCAGAGACCATTTCTTCGTGTTCCAAGTCAAAGTATCAGATGAGTGGCCTGCAGGAAAGGGCATGGCTGTGTGTTTTGACTTGATAAGTAGGTTTAGTTTTTGATCAAGTGGGTGTTGGGTAGGCTTTTCATGCCCTGATTGACTCTAAAAGCGAAATATGCAAAAAAGCATGTAATTAAGTTACATCTTTACACAAAAATAAACTTGCTAAATTCTGTCTTCATGGGTGAACCTGATCCTCAGGGAACTGAAGAAATAATAGTAATGACCAAAGCTGGCATAGTTTAGACATGTTCTGCATAAGCATTTCTTGCGCAGCTCAGGTAATATGTGCCTCTCTCTTGCTCTGGAGCCTACAGCTCGCTACTCTTGTCTTGACTGTCTTTTCAGTAGTCAGCCACTTGTGCCAATTCAGCTGTGAGATTGTTGTGACACCGTAAGCTCATAGCTTCAAGAATTTTAAATTCCTGGTTTCAGAAGTGAAAACCTAGAATAAGTAACCCACTGAAAAACCTATTACTATGTTTTAAGAGTTCTAAGCTGGAAAGCATGCTTTTTTAGTAAAGATGTGGTAGCAGCAGTGTCTTTGAGAAGTTGCTTCACTGAGAGAGATGAGTGATTCTTGCTCCCTCGTTTATTATTAGGTCGACACCAGCAGAATTGTTCATATTCATTCTGTGATTATCCTGCGCCGTTCAGATAAGAGGAAGGATCGAGTGGAGATTTCTCCGGAGCAGCTTTCAGCTGCTTCTACTGAAGCAGAGATATCCTTTTACAGAGACTGTAGCCAGAAAGGGCTGTGTTCAGTAAGAAGTTTTATCAACAAGGTTTCTAGACCTCAAACCTGTTTGGTTTCAGTACCACCCTTGATTTATTGTAGTTAATATAAAGAAGCCTACCATCTTTTCACATACTCTGCCTGAGAGACTGTGCTATAGCTCTCCACTGCTGCAGTCTCCTTCCACACTTTTTGAATGATGTGATGGAACCATATTGTAATTACCCATTGTTCTTGATCAGTTGGTTTTGTCACAAATATATATTTTCAATGCTACTGTTTTTAATATGTGTAGACAAGACCATGGAAGATAAGGGTTGGAAGAGATCTCAGGAGGTCATGTAATCCAACCCCCTGCTCAAAGGAAGACCAACTTCAGCTAAATCATCCCAGCCAGGGCTTTGTCAAGCTGTGCCTTAAAAACCTCTAAGGATGGAGATTCCACCACCTCCCTAGGTAACCCATTCCAGTGCTTCACCACCCTCCTAGTGAAACAGTTTTTCCTAGTATCCAACCTAGAACTCCCCCACTGCAACTTGAGACCACTATTCCTTGTTCTGTCATCTGCCACCACTGAGAATGGCCTAGCTCCATCCTCTTCGGAACCCTCTTCAGGCCGTTGAAGGCTGCTATCAAATCCCCCCTCACACTTCTCCAGACTGAGGGTATGGCTACACTTGAAACTTGCTTTGAAGTGTGAGTGTGGTTGCAGCACCTCTCTCCCAGCGCTGCATGTAAACCACATCCTCTACGGGTGTAGCTTGCAACGCCGGGAGCCGTGCTCCCAGCGCTGCGGCACTGATTACACTGAGGCTTTACAGCGCTGTATCTTGCAAGCGCTCAGGGGAGTGTTTTTTCACACCCCTGAGCCCAAAAGTTGCAGCACTGTAAAGCGCCAGTGTAGCCATGGCCTAAATAAGCCCAGTTCCCTCAGCCTCTCCTCATAAATCATGTGTCTCAGCCCCCTACTAATTTTTGTTGCCCTCTGCTGGATTCTTTCCAAATTGTCCACATCCTTTCTGTAGTGGGGAGCCCAAAACTGGGCACAATACTCTAGATGAGGCCTCACTAGTGCCAGATGGAGGAGAGAATGTTTAGACTAACACCCAAAGTATTATAACTAATCCCTGGAGTTTTCGTTTAAGATTGCCTTTGTATTTTGAAGAAAGCTCACCTTTCACTTTTAGAATTGGCAAATGCAGCAAGAAAACTTTGTGGAAATGAAAGGTTAATAGGTTTATGTTTTCAGGTTTGGTGTATTTGAAAACTTCCCCAGTAGAAAAGCCCATTTTACATGTAATCTTTGTAATGGCAAGAGTCCAATTCTTTGGGTAGCTTACTAGCATTTGTTGTCATATATTTCTATGTACAAATGCACATTACTTCTGTTCAAGGAAGTGTTACATCTGTGAAGATGAGATTGTCCATTGGTGGCTACAAGGAAGATAAAAGCAGCAAATAATCCTGTGGCATCTTATAGGCTAACAGACTTTAGTATTCGTATTCACCCACGAAAGCTCATGCTCCAAAACGTCTGTTAGTCTATAAGGTGCCACAGGAATTTTTGCTGCTTTTACAGATCCAGACTAACACGGCTGCCCCTCTGATACGAGGAAGATAGTTTCAGCGTACACCGTCACTTGTCATTCTTCCTTTTAATGTACTAATTTCAAATTAACCCTTGAGGGCCATGTTTGGATTCTGCCCCGTGGTGATTATTTAACTTGCACAAGGGACATATAGTCTCTTCTGCTCTATCACTGTTTTGAAAGTACCTTGACTGACACACAGATTGGCTGAGATTACAGGACGTCCCATGAGGGTTGTGGGCTGGTATCATTCTCATCCACACATAACTGTCTGGCCATCTCATGTGGGTAAGGAGTATCTCAGCCCAGAGCTTCATATGGATATGTGCTTCATTATCCAATTTTTTTTGTTAAAGTGATACTGTTGAAGTTTTTAATCGCACATTTTTCCCTACATTCAAATTATCGAAAATGGGAAGTCCTCTGGATTCCTAAAGTAGGCAAAGTCTGTTTCTAGGTGTTCTTCAAGACAGGAAGTTCAGAGCTGCAGTCAGAAACACAAGCAACAGAAGGAGATACTCAAAGCTCTTTGGATGTCTTTATGTTTTTTAGTTGTACAGTAGAACAGAGTTTTGAATGCCTCAGGAATGGAGGTTGTTCAAAATCTGGAATGTTCATAACTCTGAACAAATGTTTATGGTTGTTTCAAAGGCTGTTTTACAACTGAACATTGACTTAATATAGCTTTGAAACAGTACTATGCAGAAGAAATATGCTGCTTTCCCTTTATCTTTTTTTAGTAGTTTACATTTAACATAATACTGTACTGTATTTGCTTTATTATTTTATTTTTGTGCGCGGGGGAGTGGAGGAGGGAGGGGCTCTGCTACTGCCACTGTCTGGTTGCGTACTTCCAGTTCCAAATGAAGTGTGTGGTTGACTGGTCAGTTTGTAACTCTGCTGTTCCTAACTCTGAGGTTCTACTGTACATGGATGTGTATGCTATAACAAGAGAACAATACTTCTTCAAAAGAGCTGTTGAAATCTGCTTGGGTGTCTGGTCACTGCTTTGATCTGACTGTCTGGATACTCCTGGGGGAATTCTGTGCTACTGCACTTGTGCGGAATTAATGAGCCACGCATATTTTTAATTTTCGGCAGAAGCTTTTTTCTGCACAAAAATGTTGCTGCATTTCCTCCTTTTGCCTACCAGAGGGCACTGTGGTGATAGAACACAGCAGCAGCAGCTTCTAGCCATCTAGGGCAGAGAAAGAGCCTGCTTTCTTTGCAGCACCTGTCGGCCCAGGTCAGGAGACAGGGGCTATGGGGAGACAGACAGCATGGGATGCTGGAAGGGTCAGACAGGTCTCATAAGGGCTAGTTGGGGAGGAGAGACTGGGGCAGAGACTGAATGGGAATGGAGGCACGGGACGAGAGAGGTGCAGAGCCACATGGTGATGGGAGAAGAGATGGAGAGCTACGTAGGGACAGAGGGTGACTGAGTGGGGGCACAAAGACTCATGGGGATGGGGGAGTGCAGGGACACATAGAGATGGGGTGGTTGAGTGAGGGCGCAGACACGTGGGGACAGGGTGGGGGTATAGAGCCACATAGGGATAGGGATGGCTTAGTGGGGGCTCAGAGACACATGGAGATGGGGGAGGGTGTGCAGGGCCACATGAGGATGGAGGGGAGTGGGTGTCTGAGGGGCAGGTGGAGGTACATGTGGACAAGAGGTGCAAGGATAGATAGGGGTGCAGGAACACATGGGAGTGGGGTAGATATGTCTGACTGAATGGGAGCGGCTAGGGGTCAGCCAGGGTCTGCATGGGGGGAAGCTCCCTAACAATCCCTCCCCAAAAAACCTGTTCCATACTTTACCCACCCGCACCCAACAATCCTCCAAGTTCACACCCAGGCTCCTTCCCAGCAATTTACTTCCCTTTCCCTCAGCTCCTTCGTTACCCCTGACTCCCACAGGCCTTTGCATTGCTTCTGAGGGGTGTGGGAAATACTGTTCTGTATTGTAGTTTAAATGAATTATTACTCAGAATTCTGTGTTAATATGGTTAGTAAGGAATCTGTTTATCAAAAAACATTTCCTGAATCTTTTTTGTTGTCTGGATTGTTACAGATATTCTCGCTGACAGATATTTTGAAATAAATAACCAAAATTAACTGAAACTGGTATGATTATATTGTGTTGTTTTGACAAATAAAATGTGCAGAATTGTGCAGAATTTTTAGTTTTGTTGCAGCATTTTAAATTTTTTGGCACAGAATTCCCCCAGGGGTAATGTTATAAGGCTGACTTTTTACTTCATTATTTCATATTGCATTTTTTATAATAGGATTTTAAAGAGAGAACATTAGCATTTTAGCCTTGTTTTGTGTTAGATCGTTACTGGAAACTTTTTTAAATATTCCTTTACAACTGGCTATTTTTTGGACCTGGAGAGGTATTCTTTTAAAACACCACCACCACCACCACCCCCGCCCCCCACCAAAATCATTTGACTAGAATGAAAATAAAGAGCGGTATCTGGAAAGGTGGCAAGTCTTTGCCTGGTGCTTCAGGTGACGGGCACAGTCCTTCACTGCTTAGCAGTAGCCTGTTTATTTTGTTTTCATTCACACCTGCAGATGTTCGAACTCAAGCCATGTATCAGATGATGGACCAGGGCTTTGTTGGGCTCATCTTCTCCTGTTTCATTGAGGACAAGAACACAAAGGTAGGCAATTTGCAAATGGAGAGAAACCCTTCATATGCCAATTTGAAGCATCAGCTTTGATGGGGAGGTGAAGTCTTACGTTTAACCTTGAATGGTATCTGAAATTAGGGTTCACTCTGGAGCTGGGTCAGGGGCCTGCTGGATGTAATCAATGTAAATGCAGCACAGATGTGAATTAATCTCCAGGCTGGTTTGGTCACACACATATTCAATGCTACAGTTGAATGTGGTTAGAGAAAGCGCTCTGGAAGAAGCAAACTTGTGTTTAGCTCCAATTTATAATTGGCAAATGTAGCAAGAAAACTTGATGGGAAATGATAGGTTAATAGGTTTGGTGCATTTGAAAATTCCCCCAGTAGAATTTGGCAGCCTATAGATTGTTTCATAGCTCTGCTAGTGTTTGAGCTCTGGGGACCAGACAGAATGGGTATGGTGTGCTTGTGTGTGCATCGAAAAGTAACTTACTGCACCACAATAACACATTCCATTCAATATAGATTTTTTTGGTCCTGTTTTTCAGGCCTGTTGTGTCTAATTAGTTCAGAGTGTTTTGTCTAACATCATTGTCCCCTGTGAGAAGCTAACAGTTGGGATGAACTGGGAATGAAATGTTGCCTTTGACCAGGTTTTCCAGGTTTTTGTTGGTTAAATCAGAACCATCTGATTAAAGAGTTTTCATGTGATAGTTAATATAGTCTGCAGTGCAGGGGGTCGGCACCCTTCAGAGTGTCACAAAGTTATTACATGGGGGGTTGCGAACTGTCAGCCTCCACCCCAAACCCTGCTTTGCCTCCAGCATTTATAATAGTGTTAAATAGATAAAAAAGTGTTTTTAATTCACCCAGATGCTTGCTGTGTGAAAGGGGTCACCAGTACAAAAGTTTTGAGAACCACTGCTATAGTGCGTGTCTCAGTATTTGCTTATTAAGATTTTTTCCTTCCTTCCTCCTTCACCAAAAAGTGGTATATTTGAACCCTCAGGGAAAGTATTATTATTTGCAAGTTTGGATTTCAGGTGAGCTCTCATTGCTCATAGTCTGATGTTTATCTCTGCTGATTCTTTTAGACAGGCCGGATACTTTACACCTGTTTCCAGTCAATTCAGGCTCAGAAGAGCTCAGAGTAAGTACTATCTGAAAAGATTCTTAACATTCATCTCACAGGAGAGAAATGATCGTCTCTTCTGTCTCCTTTTAATTGTCAGCTTTCCTTGGTAACTTAAATGAGTAGTATTATTGTTTGATCACCTGAACGTAGAACTAAAGTTGTGTTAATCCCAGTAATTATGGATGCTTAAAGGAGGTCTCATTTCCTGCTTGAAAGTGGACAGATTTCTAAAGGGGAATCTAAGCCATAGTGTTCATACACTTATCAGGGGCTGTCGCCAATGCTGACTTCCTAGCTACTCTTTTTTCCCATTCCTAAACTGAGTAATGAACTCCATTACAAACTGCTTCTCGTCTGTCAGTCAGCATGAGCAAGCCTGCCCGGCAGCAAACCTGTGGTGATGTCACTGTTGGGCAAGCCATTACTGCTATATGGAATATAGGACTGTCTGAAGCAGCAGACCACAAGGATAGGGGCAGTAACTTACACATGATCATCTTGCAGATATGAGAGGATTGAAATTCCTATTCATGTTGTTCCCCATGACACCATTGGCAAAGTATGCCTGGAATCGGCGGTGGAGCTGCCCAAGATCTTGTGCCAGGAGGAGCAAGATGCATACAGGAGAATTCACAGGTAGGGGGAGTCAGGGTCCCACAGCACCAGAGGGTCTAGTTGATGACAATTGCTTTTAAGGTTAATATACTTGACCCTCATAGTCCTTTATCCTGAGCAGAGCACAAGTGTAGAAAGAAATAAAGCGTTAGCTACACCTAGTATCATGAGGGGCCTTGAAACTAGTTCTCAGTCCTAAAGTTCTGCTGTTTAATCTATGCATTTGTATGTCTGACTAATGACGCTTGCTTCCTGAGGTGCCTCTGCAGGAGCACTAGTTTCAAAAAATTCTTCCAAAGTTTTCATCTGTAAGCCTGATAAGACTGCAACTCCTTGCTTAGTGGAATGTATCTCAGGCCCCACTCCTAGAGATGGGGAGGCTACAGCTAGCAGCTCTTCTAGCCTAGAAGAGGATAAGGAACCTGCATATTATGACAGTGATGCTGATACTTAGGCAACTGCATGATCGTCTCATGATCATGGTTATCCAAATTTGATAGGAGTGAAGATGGTTGATCAGAAGGGAAGGTATTTGAGAAATAAGACCAAATGCTAGTAGGATTACTGCCCTCCTGTCATAAGCCTCTGTCTGTGGAGTTCAGCATGGAGATGCATGATGCTCATTATAATACATGGTTTGATGTGGTGTAATCAATGCAGTGGAACTCCTATTAAGTAAGGGTTAGTAGTTCCAAAGTGCCTGTGGTTTTACACTCTTGTAGGTGGCTGTCTTCAGTAATTCAGGTTCACCTCATATTCAGTTCACTGCTGTCTTGTCACCAGCTATGTTCTGTTCTTTCCCTTAGCCTCACCCATCTAGACTCTGTAACCAAGATTCACAATGGCTCAGGTAAGGGTTCCTCTTCTGGGAATAAGGATGCTGTACTGTGAATTGAAATATGAGTCACCTTGTGGTCTTGAAAAATGGTCATTATGGGTCTGTCTGTAGAGGGCAGTAGACCACAATGTGTATCACCATGGATTGTAACCGTGTGTCCACTTGGAGATGTTCAGCATTGAGCCAGCCTATGAACAGATTACTTCACCCAAGTTTAGCGCTATGTTTTGATCTTGCCATGTGGTTTGTCTTGCTCCACAGCTTGGCTGACATTCAAACTTGTCTGTTCTTATATTGGGGGCTAGGGAAGTTCAGTAGTGAATCAAATTATTCGCTACATTTCTGGTGTTTGAAGGGGTGGGCTAAATCACAAATGAAATGAACTGGGTGGCCTCCTTCAGTTTATCCATTTGGTTTTAAACTGTTATAAAATTCGACTTGGTGTTGGAACAGCACAGGGTACTGTAGTATGGATGTATCTTAAAGATTGCTCTTGGGGGAGTTCATGGCCCCCGCACATTTATTTGCTTCCCCTCAGAAAAATGACTTTCTGATGGGGAACATAAGAAGGAGAAGCAAAGGGAAGCAGCAGGAGCGGTCATGAGCCCCTCTCCAGCAGTGCAAGTGTATTGTTTCGGGGTCCCGGAGCAACTGGTGGAGAGGTAAATCACCGCTGAGCCCCAGGCCCCTTTCTCTACTCCCACCCCTTCTGCTGAGCCCCAATCACCTTCACCTGGACCTCCCTGCAGAGTCCCATTGCTCTTGTACATGGAAGCCCCTATTGACCCCTGTGCATCCAGATCCTCCCTGCATCTGGCCCACCTACTGAGCTGCCCACACCCAGAATGCCCCACACAGAACCTGATCACCTCACACTAAGTCTCTTCACGACTGAGCTTGCCTGCCCACACCTGATGTGCGTGGTGCAGAGAGGGAGGGCCCCAGGACATTTCTGGGTCAGGCCCAGCCCTTGCGCTGTGTCAGGGTTGGGTGCAGGCTCACCACCGAGTCCGTACCCCTTGGTGAGGGGGAGAGGAAGGGGTGGCAGGGAGATCTCCCACCTCTGTGTAGCCAGTGGTCTGTGCTCTAGGATAGCAGTGGGGAGCCTCCATATTTATTTAATGACACATTTTGCAAAATTTTCAAATACTGGGTGCAGAATTTCCTCAGGGGTAATCTTAGAGCTGTGTTGGTCCAGAATTGAAATCAGGGTAAAGGGGACCAATCAGTATTCCTGCGAACACCTTCTGGTGCTTCCACATGTGAGTTACACCAACGTAGACTCCTGTGTGGTCACACACCACTGAGGGGAAGTAGGTCTCATCAGTTCCATAGCATTTAACTCTGATCTCCATAGGTGGAGTGGTATTCTACCACAAGAGTGGTCAATGTCATGTCTAACTTCCAGAGTAAAATATGTTTTCATTATATAAGATACTCTTTCCCCTATTGACCATGAGTAAGACTACATTTTAGTCACAGGTATTTGTAATAAAACTGCATGTGACCTGTCCATGACTAAACAAAAATTCACAGCCTGCGACCTGTCCATGAGTTGTACTATATACCCCTGATTAAATCTTGGGGAGGGGGATGGCCTGGGAGTGCTGCAGGTGCTTGAAGGGGAAAGGGGTCCCCGGCGGGGCGCCGCGGGTGTTGGGGAAGGGGGCAGCTGCCTGGGGGGCAGGATCCTGCCGGTGCTGGGAGGGTGGTTGGTGGAGCTGGCAGGCTCCCTACCCAGCTCCGTGCCTCGCCAGAAGCAGTGACATCCCTGTTCTGATGGAGGTGTGGCCAGGCAGCTCTTCACGCTGCCTCTCCCCAAGCACCGGTTCCATGGCTCCACAGCTCCTATTAGAGCTGCAGGGGTGGTACCTGTAGGCAGAGGTAGTGCTGTGCACAGAGCCCCCTGGCTGCGCCGCCCTCCTAGGAGCCAAGGGATGTCACTGCTTCTGGGGAACCACCCTGAAGTAAGCGCTGCTTGGAGCCTTCACCCCTTCCTGCACCTCAGCCCTGAGCTCCCCACCCAAACTCCTGTGGCTATTGTCTGGGAGAGCGTTGGCTGCTGCAGAAGTCACAGAATCCGTGACCTCCATGCAAACTCGCAGCCTTAACTGTGAAAAACAATCAGTCTACACTAGGCTTGTTTACATGTCATTTTTTATTGTATGTCCCCAAAGGGCATCTAAAACTCAGGTTTAAATAATTTTTATAAATATTCTCCCCTTCGGACTGGCAGCTGTTGTTAACCCTTTCCTGTGAGGATCCATGATGTCTCAATGTGAAATACTGTTGTGAAACCTTTCTACTTAGGCTTTGCAATTCTGCAGCCTGGTGAGAGATTCTTCCTTCTGCACTAACATGTTGTTTTGTGTCTTTTCCAGTGTTCACCAAGAATCTCTGCAGCCAGATGTCCGCTATCAGTGGTCCCCTCCTGCAGTGGCTGGAGGACAGACTGGAGCAGAACAAACAGCGAGTGCAGGAACTGCAGCGGGAGAAAGAGGAGCTCATGGAAGAACTAGCTGCCCTGGAGTGAAGAGGAAACCCCAGACACTTTTCTCGTTTTTTTTTTTTTTTTTTTTTAAGTCAGTAGGATTGGACAGGAATGACATGTGGCTGATGTGTGGTCTGTCTTGCCTTTCTGTGAAGATGCTATTTGTTCCTCTCATCTCGCTTCATGTGACAGCTCCAAGACCGCTTCCACAAGATGACAAAGGGCTCCCATCTGTCTCCAGCTAGATGGGAAAGACTTGTGCTGCCTATGTGAAAAGTCCACTCTGAGTGCACAAAGGAGCAATCCAGCACCACCCTCACTAGGGTAATTCAGCAGCACGCTCTTGGGAAGAGACCATAGCTCTAGGAGGGGGATACCTAGTGAATTTATTTGGTTCCCCTCTCCCCTGTTATTCAACACAAATCTTTTTCCCTTTTATATATATTGCTGGGAGCCTGGAACCAGAGGATCATGGGTGGGGTAATAGCTGCACTTCTACAATGATCATGACATCTCTGTTGTAGCAAATAAATCAAGCAACTCGCTAGTCATGGTCAGAGAAGGGGCGGGGGGGGGGGGC
>NC_133776.1:59640886-59659424 GCF_003597395.2 Chelonoidis abingdonii
AGAAAGGAAGAGAAGTGAGGGACGAGAAAGATCCATGGACTTAGTGTACTTAGATTTCCAGAAAGCCTTTGACAAGGTCCCCACCAAAGGCTGCTTATGTCAATTAGAGCTGTCTGGGATATAAAAGAGGAGAGGTCCTTTGCATGGATGAATGGTAAAAACAGGGACAAGGGTCAGGAATTTATGTGTAAGGATATGCTAGTAGTGAGAGGGGTAACTAGTGTGTTCCCCCAAGGGTCAGTCCTCAGACAGTCCTATTCTAATTTCATAATGATTTGTAGAAAGGTGTTGGTGTAAACAGTGAGGTGGCAAAGTTTGCAGATGATACTAAACTACTCAAGATAGTTAAGACCAAAGCAGATTGTGAAGAACTTCAAAAAGATCTCACAAAACTAAGTGATTGGGCAACAAAATGGCAAATGAAATTTAATGTGTAAAGTAACGCACATTGGAAAAAATAACCCCAACTATACATACAATATGATGGGGGCTAATTTAGCTACAAAGAGTCAGGAAAAAGATCTTGGAGTCATCGTGGATAGTTCTCTGAAGATGTAGAAACAAGCAACCTAACATTCACCAGCTCCAACTGCAAACAACCTCTGTTAGCCTTCAAGTACTGGACAAGGACATGTCTGTGGGCTACTGCTCGCAGCAGAAGACTGAAGTCAGGACATTTGTATAGAATTAACAACTCTGGCCCTCGCTGTGGGGAAAAAAGAGCAAGCCATTCTCTCCTGCTGCCCACCTGGAAAATGGGCTTCCTGATATCTACCTAAGAGCTAGGGCTGAGAAGGGGCTTCAAGATTTACTGCAAACTAATTTTTAAAAAGTGCCTCTTCCTACTGCATGAAGCCCTGAAAGGTGGGGGTGGGGAGCTGTGCTTGTTCATTAGGGGTTTGTCTAGATGAACAGTGACCAAGATGCAAATTTGCTATACAGTGTGTGTGTAGTAGTGGGATCCACACACTAAAAGGTCCCCTTGTGTACATTGCCCTACTTCCATCTCTAAGTGGGGTAGATCAAAATGTGCTAGGGAACTTCAAGTGCAGAGCAGCAGGGGCACAGGGACAGTTAGTGTGTGGCAGGCTGGTGTGAGATAGATTTACATCCCAGCTTGCTGCACTGTCCATATAGACAAGCCCTTATAGCAGTAGCATGGTCAAGGATAAAGTAGGGTAAACTGAGTTTACTTCTCATTTGGTAAGTATGGAGGTTAGTATACCCACTTTTAAAAAAAAAAAATCACTACGCCACACCACCGCCTTATACACCTCTGACACCCGCCCAAGGACAGAATGAGCCTGGCCTGGTGCTGCTGAGCTCCAGTGATGGTCACCCTCGGGGTGCATTGCTGGAGGAACATGGAACAAAAGGTGTCCCCTAACTTTGCATGGAGAGTATCATTTGACTGGGAGGCCGCAGTGGCGATGACATATAAAGGAAGGGAGCCATTACTCCTTCTGAAAGGAGTGTGATCTTTATAATGGCTGGGCAGAGCACTAGCTGCATTCCTGAACCATGAAATTTCTTGAGCTGGTGGAAGATTTTCTGACATTTTATCATCAAAAAATGCTAATTCAGTGGAGCTGGCACATTCATAGGCGCGTGTCTATTCCATCAGACCTTGCAATGGAAAGCATGTGGGCAGGCTTGCTGGCTCCCCAGCCAACGTGGGCAGTGGGTTCCGCAGAGTTTCTGGAATCCCTGGGCAGCTGGCTTATCCAGCTGGTGGGTTCCCCAAGTTGCCCATCAGGTAGGTGGGAGGGCTTCCTGGGCAAACAACTTCCCACCTCCCTGCTGCTTCCCACAGAAAATTTTCCAGTTCATGTTTTTTGTTTTAGTTCAGGATAGATTTTTTTTTTTCCCAGACATACAAAATTTTCTGAGAGAAGGAAATCCCAGTTCTAGTAATTTCTGTACAAGTAGTCGTGAGGCTTGGCAGGAGTAAATTGCTGCATTTGGAATAAAAGACTCCATTAGCCAGGAATATACGCAACTCTCCTCTCTCTTTTCAGGACTGTGCTCTAAAGCATCTCACTCTGCAGCTGAGGGATAATTGCACTGCTTTCCAAGAACAGCACTAGAAGAGCAGACCCCAGCAAACTAAAAAATGGATAAAAGTCCTTCAAATTGTAGTTATTAATAATTCCCACTGCCCAGAAGGACATCCTCATGTTGTGTACTCTCTGTGGAGAAGTGGTTTTCCCTATCGCCCCCTGCTGAGACACTTGGGGTACTGCACAATATAAAAGTCTCCCCTCAGCCAAAAAAACCACCCACTTAAAATATATACAGTATGAATATATCAGTAGTCTTTAACTAGGCAGAATGTGATTTTTTTCTTATATTTGATGTTTCTTTTTAATAATTTTTATAGATTTAAAAACTCACAAGGAACTATGGGGAAGGGTCAGACAATAGGGGGGCAGATAATAAGAGACACTGAGATTCCATAAGTTAAAGCCTTGTAACCGTTAAAACCCAAACTGGCAACATCTCATGTCAAAATGTACAAAGTCAATATCCTTAAATCAAACTCTAGTAAGTTCTCAAGCAGCATTTTTCTTACTTCATCCAGATGTAAATTTTGATTATCAGTGGAAATATTTTTGTCTCTTTTGTGTGTACGGTGAAATTGACGCTTAGTAACATTTACTAAGAAAAAAAATTCTCCTATTTATAAAGCAGGGGAATGGTAGTGGAGTTAATGCAGTTGGTAAAAGTCTCGGGTGAGTGTGAACTAAAATACACATGGAAAAGAAAACCTTGATTGGGGAATGAGATGCTTTAAAGTTGGGTTCTGTCCTCACCCAGTGCAAACAAGTACCTTCTGTGAATGTTTGTCTTGGCAGAGGGGGAAGGTGTCAATATCTTTTGCAACAGCTGAGAGCAGTTGTAAAGACTCAGTTATTTGTGACAGCATAAAAGGGTGGTGAAATCTATAGAGCAGCCAGGGGAAGGCCAGATGTCAGATTTCCTCTCTCTGGAAAAGGAGAGAGAATCTCCCTGCCATTCACCTATGAAAAGGGTCTTTGTCCTATCTCATTACTTAGTACAGCAGGAGGTCCTGACCCATTACCCTTCTTGGAGGTCAGGTGCAAAGTGGTCATAGGGGTCTGTGTCTGCTGCTCCTAGGGGTTGTATGACTGTTGTGAAAACCCTTCCTCTTCATTCTAGCACAGCCACAATCTCTGTGTTAGTTTTCTGGCTAAAGCATAGCTCAGTTCTATCTAATTCCAAATACCTGATCTTCAGAAACCTGGCTGGAAACATGTGCTTATGGATTGTCGTGAATGAATGGCATGGTGGCAGAGGTGCTGAGCATCCACAATTCCCATTGATTTCCACTGGAGTGGGGCAGGCTCTGCATTTCTGAAAATCAGGCCCTGAATGTTTAAAGTGTACTTTGTGAGCTCAACAGTGTCAAAAGGCTGAGCCCCAGATCGTAAGAGTGGTCATACTGGTTCAGACCAATGGTCCATCCAGCCCAGTGTCCTGTCTTCTGACAATGGCAAACATAAGGTGCTTCAGAGGGAATAAACAGAACAGGGCAATTTATCAGGTAATCCATCCCCTGTTGTCCACTCCCAGCTTTGGGCAATCAGAGAGGTTTAAGGACACCCAGAGCATGGTGTTGCATCTCTGATCATCTTGACTAATAGCCTTTGATGGACCTATTGGCTAATGTCTGTGAAAAGGCAGTAGCTTTTCCTGGAGGTCACCAAGGATATGGACACTTCAAGCATGAAGCTCCTGCCATCTTTTTGGGGCCCTACATTTTCCCCTTCCTGCCCAGATGACAAAGCAATGCAAAGATCTAGGTATGCAGCATGGCCAGGAGGAGGAATTAAGTGGCAAATCAGCAGATGATGATGTTCATGGATCAAGAGCTTGAGGAGCATCCAACAAAAGGTAACCAAGATAGAAGGAGTTAGGCTTACGGGCTGCACCGTAGAGCATCACTACAGGGCTAGGACTGAAAAAAAAAGGCTGAAATTGAGCCTAGACCAGGGGTAGGCAACCTATGGCACGTGTGCCGAAGGCGGCACGCGAGCTGATTTTCGGTGGCACGGTCCAGGCCACTGGTCCGGGGGGCTCTGCATTTTAATTTAATTTTAGATGAAGCTTCTTAAACATTTTAAAAACCTTATTTACTTTACAGACAACAATAGTTTAGTCATATATTATAGACTTATAGAAAGAGAGCTTCTAAAAACATGTATGACTGGCACACGAAACCTTAAGTTAGAGTGAATATATGAAGACTCGGCACACTACTTCTGAAAGGTTGCCGACCCCTGGGCTAGACGCTGCTCCGTATGCAGCATGAGTGGCAGGGATCACTGGGCCTGGTTCCCAGAAGAGTTTTATAACATTAATAGGGCAGCAAATTCTGAGAGGTCTCAGGTGTGGTTCAGAGAGAATCCAGGACTTCTTTCAAAAAACTAAATCAAACCCACCGTAAGATCCTTGTCTTTGGGGCAGGAGGAATCTCTCCTAAACCGACTCATAGGAGCTGTCAGCAACTTGTAAACAGAAACACAAAGCTGCTGAGCAGCCTCAACACCTATTGAAATCTATGGGATTTATTCGGCCAAACACAGAGGTCCAGATCGTTTGAAGGTATTTAGGCACCTAACTCCCACTGAAAGCGAGCCCCAAATCTTTCAATGTGAGCTCTGTTGCAAAGCAAGCCCCACTTCCTGAGCACGTCTCCCATTAGACACGGCAGAAGGTCTCCTATAACCCCAGTGAGACACGGCACTAAGTCCCCCTCACCAAGCCCAGTTCTGCTGGCATTTAAATCAGTGGCCAGGGGATCAGTCCACAGGAGGAAGCTAGGTTGAGTCCTTTGGTTAGCCAAGCAGGCAGGCTTCTCCCATGTCCAGGCAGCACCAGTGATCGGATGATCACACCAAGTTTCACAGGAGAGGGATGATTTATTAATACAGCTGCTCCTACCAGAGAGAGAAAGGGAGCAGCTGGCAGGGTGTTCTCTGTGAGGGCCCTTCAGCTTTTGAATTCTTCCCCCCATCCCCTATTTGAAAAAGGCCTAATTAATTGACTTTCCTGACACACTGCAAGGCCCATTTGCTTTCCCTGGATGCAAGGACTCTGGCAAGAGGTGTTACTGATTGTATTATCTCTAGGCTCTGGTCTGTTTGTGTGGAATAACTGGCAAACAGATTTTAAATATTACAAAGCTTTCAGTTTGCTAGTGACACCTATGCTGCTGCATTTTATAAAATCCTCTCTTTACAATAAAGTATGGTAGCTTAAACTTGGCCCTGGATAAGTGGTAGCTATTCGTCTTGACTGGACTTAACTGGAAAAGTTGTACCTTTCCTCCCTAAAAAGAACAGGAATACTTGTGGCACCTTAGAGATTAACAAATTTATTTGAGCACAAGCTTTTGTGGGCTACAGCCCACTTCATGGGGTGCATGCAGTGGAAAATACATATATACACACAGAGAAAGGGAGCAGCTTGGCAGGGTGTTCTCCGTGAGGGCCCTTCAGCTTTTGAATTCTTCCTCGCCCTCCAGTTTGAAATAGACCTAATTAATTGACTTTCCTGACACACTGCAAGGCCCATTTGCATTCCATGGATGCAAGGATTCTGGCAAGAGATGTTACAACTGTTCCTCTTTTTTGACCTGAGCAGCTAGTCCAAGTTTGCGGCTCTTAACTGTGCCAACTGGGAGTAGAAATCAGTGATAGAACTGGGATAGAAATTGGTTTCTTTGATGCAATCTTCTTTTTTAACAAAGAATGCACAAAGCCCTGTGTTTCTGAGTTCAGAAGGAATCAAATAGCAGGAAACAGCTTTTTTCACTCTCAGCACTAGGAGCGCTCTCTTCAGCCTGCATCTCTGACCCAAAACCTCTTCACAAGTTTCTTCCAGTCAGCCACTCTGCTTTCAGCAGCTTCTTCAGGCTGGATCTCTCTCTTTTCCACCCTCTTTTTCAGCATGTTTTCTCCCACCCCACCTGGTCACAGTACCCAACTCTGCTCACCTGGTGCTAGTTTCTGGGCAGATTCTATTACACTTTGTTTTAAGTGTGGCCCCTGAATTGTCTCCTACAACTCACTCAAATGTGGGACTCATTCCCCTGTGTCAGGTTAAAGGAGTTTTTAACTCCACTCATAACAAGGTTTCACCCAGCTCATAACATATGCTTTTAGGTGCTATTCGAAATAATCAAACTGAGTTCCTGGCTCCCAGCTCTGTGCTTAGAGCTTATTTTCCCCTCTTTAAGTTACTGTGTGATGGGAGGAAGTTAAATGTAATCTCAGGACAGTTAGGCCAGCGATCCATACCAATATACTTGAGCTTATGTCAAATGCATCTCAAAACAATCACTCAAGTAGCTTAGTTCCAAAATGTTCCTTGCATTTTAATGCAATGCTAGTGACAGAAAGTCCTTTACGTTCTAACAGCCTGGGAATGGGTGTTCTCGGGGGTTTTAAATATCAGAGGGGTAGCCATGTTAGTCGGGATCTGTAAAAGCAGCAAAGAGTTCTGTGGCACCTTATAGACTAACAGGCATATTGGAGCATGAGCTTTCGTGGGTGAAAACATGCATCCGACGAAGTGGGTATTCACCCACGAAAGCTCATTTTCCAATACGTCTGTTAGTCTATACGGTGCCATAGAACTCTTTGCTGCTTTTGGGGGTTTTAGTTCTTCTAGCAGGTTAATGCATAGGGTAATAAAACTAATCTATGATTCTATAACAGACAAGAGAACTCTGGGATCTGGCTATTGAATGCTCAGTTCTTGATCTGCTAAAACATGTACTAACTCTAATCCAACTTTGCCTCTAAAGACAAGACCACAGCCTGAGTTGCTCTGGATGCCTGCCAGAAAAGTTGCATTTGTCTCTAGTTTCCTTCTATTTATTGTTACCATCCAGACTTTGTCAGTTTCTGCTCTACTCAGCAGGCCAAAGTCCAAAACATCTGCAACCAAACCAGCAGCAAGTGAGATCTGAGGCCTTGGCTACACTGGCGCTTTACAGCGCTGCAACTTTCTCGCTCAGGGGCGTGAAAAAAACACCCCCTGAGCACTGCAAGATACAGGGCTGTAAAGTGCCAGTGTAAACAGTGTCGCAGCGCTGGGAGCGCGGTTCCCGGTGCTGCAAGCTAATCCCCATGGGGATGTGGAGTACGTGCAGCGCTGGGAGAGCTCTCTCCCAGCGCTGGCGATGCGACCACACTCGCACTTGCGGCAGCGCTCCTGCGGCAGCGCATTGAAGTTTCAAGTGTAGCCAAGCCCTTACTCCGCAGAGACAGAGCTATATCTATTAGGGCAGTTCAGGAGGGCCATGCTCAGCTGTCCATTTTTAACCTAGCATCAGCATTGCCACCTCTAGTAATCAGAAATCATGGGACTGGCTTAAACGATCACAAGGTCATAAAACAATAATTGTTGGGTTCTTTTTTATTTGCCTTCTGGCTTTTGCATCTTTAGGGTTCATATTTCCAGGCTCTTCAATGCACCTCTGAGGGCAAGAAACCTAATTATTTACATTTTCTTTTTAAGCAGGATTCTCCCATAACTGGTTGACTTCAGGAGCTGGGCTTTTTATGATACTTCATGTTCTGTGACCTATGATAAAATCTTGCAAGCTGACAACACAGGCTGCTTTCCAGATACTGCAAATTAAACTGCTAGAAGGCAGTTTGAATAGAGTGTGGGGGAGGATCAGACTCTCATCTGTGAGATTCATTCACCTTCTCCTGTGCTACTAACTCCTTTGCTGCTGCTGCTGACTCTTGCATTCCCATCATGCTCTTGCTGGATCAATCAGCACTTAAGCTAGTGTCCTGAGCTGGGACCTTTAACGAATGTCCCTATGAAATGGACAGAAAATCATTCTGTTCAATCTGCTCATGGCTCAGCGAGCCCTGAGATGCACCTTCCTGGATTAATCTGCCCATGAGGAAGGCCACAAATATAATCTTTCACTCCCTTGCTCCTTCACTTCTGTCTTCCAGTAGATCACTTCATGGGCATGTGAGCCCCATGTTGGCTGGTTGCATAGATCCCTGCCTCATGGGGAAGGCTTAGGGTGGGAAAGCAGTCTGTTAATGGCTGACTGCTTTGGGGCCAAGCTAGCATACAACTGCATGGGAGGAGAAGGGAGGGAGACATTGATACCCACGGTCTGGTGCCAGCACTTTACTGAAATATGCCAAAATCTAACAGGACTAAAACCATCCTTTTAATCCACTGAGGTCCTAAATCAGGGATAGGACACCTATGGCACATGTGCCGCCTTCAGCACGCAAGCTGATTTTCAGTGGTACTCACACTGCCTGGGTCTTGGCCACTGATCTGGGGGGCTCTGCATTTTAATTTAATTTTAAATGAAGCTTCTTAAACATTTAAAAAACCTTATTTACTTTACATACAACCACAGTTTAGTTATATATTATAGACTTATAGAAAGAGACCTTCTAAAAATGTTAAAATGTATGACTGGCACACCAAACCTTAAATTAGAGTGAATACATGAAGACTTGGCACAGCACTTCTGAAAGGTTGCTGACCTCTGTCCTAGATATTCCTGAATTCTTCTTCGAGTGATTGCTCATGTGCATTCCACAATAGGTGTGCGTGCTTGCCATGTGGACCAGTGCTGTTTCTCCCTTAGCAGTACCTGTAGGGGAGCGCCCCTAGTGACCCCTGGAGTGTTGCTGCCATGGCGTGGTATAAGGGGCACTGCGCGCTCTCCCCACTGTCAGTTCCTTCTTGCCGCCAGCGAAGGTGCTTCGGAACTGCTCTGCTCCAGTTCTGCTGTAGCTTTCCCTCTTTGGACTTTGTTAGTTCGTAGTTAGTTAGTACCTGTAGTTACGGGGGGAAAAAAAGGTTTAGTTAGAATAGTTAAGTGCGCCCACATTGGGGCATGTGACACTTATAACAGGCCTATGCCCGTGAGTGATCCGCACATGGACTATTTACGCTGTCTGGGGAAACCCACCTCAGCAACCGCTGCAAAATTTGCAGATCCTTCAAACCTCGCACCAAGAAGGAGCGGGACATACGCCTCCGAGCCATTTTGACGGAGTCGGCCCTGACCCTGACACTGCTGCGCCGCTCCGAGTCGGCACCGAGAACTGCTGCATCGGTGCATGGCTACCCAACGGTGCCCTCTACCAGTCAGCACTGCTTCCCGTCCATGGGACCCTCTAAAAAGGCGAAGAAGAAGTCTTCTCCGCCAAGACACTGGAGCAAGGCTGTGGGAGACACTAGACACACGTTGGGCAGCTCTTGGTCTCCTTTGGCCTCGCGGCCTCCGCCTCAAGTCAAGTGGAGTAGCCCAGCCCACTCCAAGCCAACCTCCCCAGATGCTAGTGGCCACATTTGGGTGCCCTTCACGCCAGAGGCCCTGCAGGCAGCTCAAGACATTATGTCTCTACTGGTACCAGTTGTACCGACATCAGCAGCTCCCCAGTCCAGAGGCATGCTGCGACTCGACCCCCACAGTCACCGCCTGGACGGTACCGCTCATGGTCAAGGGAAGGTTTTCAATGCCATTCCCTCCACAGTGACTGTCCCATGTGCAGCCCATGCCAGTTCCCATCAACCCCCACCAAGTTGTCTGGCTCTGTGTCGAGCCACAGGGTTCCAGACTCCACTCCGCCTTGAGGGAACACAGACCTCGTGATGACAGCATGCCTCACCGAGACTGGGACAGATGGCACTGGAGGTTGCTATCTCCAAGAAGCTATTGTCACCCCTTGCGGTATGGATGTTGATGCGCTCCCGCTCTTCATCCCATTCGAGGTCTCCACCATGGCACCACTCCCACAGCCCCAGGCATAGATCGCCAGCATCCTGCCATTGCGAATCTGCCTGTTGAAGCCATTTGCAGAGTAGCTGCTACAGATGATATTCCCGCTCCTCCACACCAGGATCACAGTCTCATGTCTGGCACCGCTCCTGACGCTGTCACTCGTCCCTGGTAGCGGTAGATCATATGCCAGCCTGACTTTCCTTCAAAGTTGCCAGGCGGGGCAGTCTGCTCTGGGCTCCCTGGCCAGCTCCCTGGTACCAATGGGCCCCATGGGCCCTGACACAGCCCCTGGTGTGTCCTCTCAGTGGCCGGAGCCTCGAAAAGACCATCAGCCTTCCTTTCTCAGCCTTCAAAAAAGGGTCAGCGGAGTGCTCATCCCCAGTCCTGCACCTAGAAGGAGACCAAGTGGTGGGACCTGCGGCACGGGTGGGGACACAGAGCACCACACCCCCCATCCTCATCCTCATCCTCCCCCAATGAGGCAATCATGGCTCCTCTGCCTCCTGTCCCATAGTAGGACACGAAAACCCATCAAGAACCTACAAGCTGAGGAGGTGGAGGAACCCTTGGACTCCCTCTTCAATGTCCTCTTGGCTTCAGCACCAGCCATGGTGGCTCTCCCACTCCATGAAGGGGTGGCAAAGATCTCGAATGCCCTGTGGCAAACCTCAGCTTCCTTGCCCCCCATCTCTAAGAGGGCAGAACGAAAGTATTTTGTGCCTGCCAAGGGGCACGAATATCTGTATACCCACCCAGCCACCAACTCTCTAGTGGTCGAGGCTGTCAACCATAGGGAATGTCAAGGTCAACCCCCTCCTGCTCCTAAGAATAAGGACTCAAGAAGACCAGATTTATTTGGTAGAAAGATTTATTCATCCTCAAGCTTCCAACTGAAGGCAAACCACCAAGCCCTGCTGGGCAGATATGACTTCAATTTGTGGGGCTCGATGCCCAAATTTGCGGACTCCTTCCAGGAGCATGATAAGAAGGAGTTTAAGGCTCTGGTTGAGGAGAGCATGGCTGCCATCAGGGTGGCCCTTCAGGCAGCCTCGTCCGCTGTGGATACGGCTGCATGGTCTATGGCCTCCGCGGTATCCATGAGGAGAGTGTTGTGGCTCCTGCTGTCTGGGTTATCCAGCGAGGCACAGAACTCAGTCTTTGCAGGACCTTCCATTGGATGGAAAGGCCCTGTCTGTGGAACAAACAGACGTGAAGTTACACGGTCTTAAGGATTCCCGCACAACATTAAAGACCCTCAGTCTTTATGTCCCAGCCCTGCCAGGATCAAATTCAAACTGCAGCTGGCTCACAGTCAGGCCACCCACTCCAGATATGAGCCCCCTTATAAAAAATTAAGGGACTATAAAAAGCACCCACCATGGCAATCCTGGCCTGTTCCTCAGCCTGGGCCTTCTAAGGGGATGCCCGGGGATGACTTACCAGTTTGTACCAGGGATCCACCCGACCTTCCCTTCTCCAGCTGCCTATGTACTTTCCTCCTGGAGTGGTCACTGCTGACCTCAGACTGATAGGTCCTCAACACCGTCTCCCGGGGCTATACCCTCCAGTTTCTTTCTACCCCCCTCACCCACCCTCCCTCTCCGTCCCTCTTCAGGAATTCCTCTCACAAGAGCTTACTTGAGCAGGAGATGAGGTGGCTCCTTTGCTTAGGAGCGGTGGAGGTAGTGCCGTCGGAGTTCAGATACAATGGGTACTATTCCTGCTATTTCCTTATCCTGAAGGCCAAAGGAGGGTACAGGCCCATCCTGGACCTGCGAGGCCTGAACCAGTACATGGTAAAGCTCAGGTTTCGCATGGTCTCTCTGGCCTCCATCATCCCCTCCCTGGATCCAGGAGACTGGTACGCCACCCTCGATCTATAGGACACATACTTCCCCATTCATATATTCGAGGGCCACAGGCATTTCCTCTGCTTCACAGTAGGACAGGAGCACTACCAGTTCACTGTCCTCCCATTTGGCCTATCAACAGCTCCCAAAGTCTTCATAAAGGGTATGTCTGTGGTAGCGACCTCCCTCAGGCATTGGGGGTGGGGTGAGGTGTCCAGATCTTTCCCTACCTTGACGAAAGGCTGGTCAAGGGCAGCTCCAGCTGTTTCACGGGGCAGGGAGGGAGGGGGGCAGAGGGTGAACACAGTGCGCTGGGGGAAAAGGTGGGGCTGGGATTTGGGGAAGGGATCCAATGGGGCAGGGAGGGGGCAGAGTTGGGGCAGGGACTTTGGGGAAGGGCTTGGAATGGGGGCAGGGCCAGGGGCGGGGAAAGGGTGGAGTCGGGGCAAGGGTGGGGGGTGTGAGCACCCACCAACACCGGAGAAAGTTGGCGCCTATGCCCAAGTGGACCTTTTGTGACCTGATAGAACTGCTGGTGTCCCCGTTTCTGCTCCAGGGGAGGGTTGAGCATTGGCACGATCTCCGACACCTTCCTTCTGTCCTGGTCAGGTCAGCTTTTCTGTGCCTTTCCCCCAATTCCACTGATCAGCAAGGTCTTGGAAAAAACAAAGACGGACAGGGCCCATGTCCTTCTTATCAACCCAGCATGGCCTAGGCAAGTATGGGACTCTCACGAGCTTGGCAGTCACCCTGCCGTGGATGTTGCCAACTCACCTGGACCTGCTTTCCCAGGACCAAGGTCACCTCCTCCACCCCAACCTAGCAGCCCTGCACCTCACAGCGTGGCTGCTAAATTGTTACACCGGGAGGAGAGGACTTGCTCAGAAGGCATTCAGTGCGTCCTTCTGGAGAGCAGGAGGCCCTCCACACGTCAGGGCTACCTGGCAAAATGGTCTCGGTTTTCCTGATGGCTGCTGATCAGAGCGTCTTTCCAGTGGCTGCTCTGATCCAGCTTATACTAGACTACCTCCTTCATCTTAGAGCCGAGGGCCTAGAACCCTCATCTGTCAAGGTGCACCTGGCAGCCATATCGGCCTTCCACCCGCCAGTGCAGGGCCACATGATATTCTCATGCCATGACTGGTCAATTCCTTAAGGGCTTGGATCACCTCTTTCCATATGTTAGACCCCCAGTGGGACCTGAACTTGGTGCTGGCCAGGCTAACTAGACCTCCATTTGAGCCACTTGCTACATGCTCCAAGTCACACTTCTCATGGAAAGTAGGCTTTCTGGTGGTGATCATGCCCGCTAGAAAGGTTTCAGAACTCCAGGCCCTGATCTCCGAACCCCAGTACACAGTGTTCCATAAGGAGAAGGTCCAGCTCTGCCAACACCCTTCGTTCCTCCCTAAGGTGGTCTCTTCCTATCATATGGGTCAGGACATTTTCCTGCTGGTGCTCTGTCCCAAACCACATGCGTCCAGTGAGGAGCACCGCCTCCACATGCTAGATGTGAGACAGGCTCTTGCCTTTTACCTGGAATATACAAAGCCGTTCAGGAAGTCTTCGCAACTGTTCGTCGCCTCGGCCGAACACATGAAAGGTTGGCCAATCTCTGCTCAGCGGCTCTCCAACTGGATCATTTCATGTATCCATATTTGTTACGATCTGGCGGGAGTTCCCCCGCCACCAATTGTGAGGGCACGCTCAACTAGGGCTCTAGCCTCGTCGGCTGCCTTTCTGGTCCATGTCCCTATTCAGGACATCTGTAGGGTTGCCCCATGGTTGTCAGTCCACATGTTCACCTCACATTATGCGATTATCTTCCAAACCAGGGAGGACGCCGAGTTCGGCAGGGCAGTGCTCTGCTCTGAGTGTCTGTGAACTCCTACCCACCTCCAAGAGATATAGCTTGGAATCACCTATTGTGGAATGCACATGAGCAAACACTTGAAGAAGAAAAGACAGTTACCTTTTCCGTAACTGATGTTCTTCGAAACGTGTTGCTCGTGTCTATTCCACTTCCCGCCCTCCTTCCCCTCTGTCGGAGTTATCTGACTTAATGCCAGCTCATGCCAACACCAGGGCTGGGACACCAGTCCAGGCTGGCTCATGAAGGATTCTCTGGCAGAGTTTCCCGTTATTTCAGCTCTGGGGTGGGGCACTGACCTACCATCAAACTCCCCAGCAAGAGAAGTCTCCCTTTTCCTTAAATGCCTTTTGATTGGTTTGACTTCTCTTCATTTTATGCCTTCTCTTCCTCATGCCTGCATGCTTAACTTTTTTCCTACTACCTGCTGTAGCATGAGCTGTGGTACTGCGGTATACTTCATGGCTTGTCACATTATCTGCCACCCTTGTTCTCTGACCTAGCTACAAAACAGTGTGATCACTGGAGAGACTCCCATGCCCCCTCCCCCTTACCCTCCACTGAGCCAGAGGCTTGGAGTTGTCCAACAGGAGTCACAGGACTCACCCTAACCCTGGCATGTGAGCGCTCTGGGGCTGTACAGAACCTAACACATTGAGCCCTGCGCTGGTGCCTAGATCTCCTCAAGGCATTACCACAATATAAATGGTTAACAGGGTTGGGAGGGAGGATATAGTAAAGGGATGGGAGAGCACAAGTAATAGGGTAGGGGTGGGAGGGGGAAGAGATGAGGGAGTGACAGCAAGGTCTAGAATGAGAGCAAGTCTACGCTACAGAAGCAGAGCATCATATCATAGACACTTCCGACAGCAACGGAAGAGGGTATTCTGTTGATTGATAATCCACCTTCCCTGAGTGAAATAATTCTTCAGTCAAATAATTTTCTGTTTACCTTGCCTTGTCTACACTGGGAGTTAGCTTGGCTTACCTCTAGCATCTGTGTGTGTATGGAAAGGGGAAATTAGCTTAGCTTACCTCTAGCATTTGTGTGTGTGTGTGAGCAGGAACGGTGCCAGGGTTTTTGGTGCCCTAGGCGCAGGGCCGGCTCTAGCCATTTTGCCGCCCCAAGCACGGCAGCACGCCGCGGGGGCGCTTTGCCGCTCGCCGGTCTCGCAGCTCCGGTGGACCTCCCACAGGCGTTCCTGCGGAGGGTCCGCTGGTCCCGCAGCTCCGATGGACCTGCCGCAGGCATGCCTGTGGATGCTCCACCTGAGCCACGGGACCAGCAGACCCTCCGCAGGCACGCCTGTGGGAGGTCCACCGGCGAGCAGACTGCCGCCCTCCCAAATCCTGGTGCCCTAGACGGTTGCCTAAATGGAAGCCCTGGCCCTGTGTGTGTGAGAGAGAGAGAGAGAATTTCTCTCACCCCTGAGTGGAGGTACTAAGGTGATATAAATGTTAAGTGATGCCCAGGGCTAAGGCAAGTGGGAACAGCAGTGAGGGCTAGGGTAATAAGTTGGGGGAGAGAGGAGAATAAAGACTGAGCAAAGAATGGGATAAAAGAGGGGAGGACTACAAACTGAGCATGGAAGGGGCTGAGTGTTTGGCAGTGAGGCAAACTGCTGAAGAAGCAAGAACCCATTCCCTGCTGGAATACATTCTGGGGTGGACAGTAATCTGTGTATGGTCAAGAGCTCTGAGCAGTTCATTGGAGAAAGGAGGCATCTGTATATGTTGCATGTTGCACAATGTCTATGAGGCACTTGACACCCAGCGGTAATCCTACACATACCTTGATATGGTTGACTGGCTATTGGCCGGTATCTGGCAAGACAATCCCTTGGATTCCCAACATGGGCAGCTGGGTACGCTTTCCTCCTGGGCTGGTGAGGAACTCAGTGGGGGGGGGGGGGGGAAGGGTACCTGGAGGGGGGACTTATTTTTTTGTTAAACTGGTATAAGCCTTGGATTTCTCCTGGAGCTTCTCTGACCCCATTAATTTCAACTAGCACAAACTCTTCAATTTCATAGCCCAGGATCCAGGAAAGATGGAGAGAAGCCATAGGCCAGATCACAACTGTCTTACTCTGCTAGTGCCTGGAGTAGGGAAAGGGGAACTGGGATACTTCTTCTAACTAATAGACCACACAGCACGGAGTCTTCTGTGTCCAATTTTCAAGAGCTTAGTATCCAACACACCACTTACTTAGGGGACTAAATGGGAGTTGAGCAGTCTTGAAAATGTGGCCCTGCTTGCTGGTGCTGAGCCCCTTCCCAATACTCTAGCCTGAGCTCTGTGCCACCCTGTCCCTAGCTATAAGAGGGGGATAATACCACAAAGGTGAGTTGTGAGTCTTACTTCAATATTAGGGAAACTCCTACCTCTCTTCTCCACCAATGTCACGGATGTGTTGCCTGGTAGGCTGAAGAATGGGGGTTATTTATTTGTATCCCCAAAGTTCCTAAGAGGGCTAGTCTTGGAGCAAGACTCCCATTTGCTAGGTGCTGTAAAGAGCCAGAGGGAACAGAGAGTGCCCCAATGACAGTGCTTAATTTGTAATGAACGATGTGCCAGGGCTCAAGCAATTTTTTTTGACATTCATAACTGAGGTGGCTGGGGCTCAGACCTGCCCAGTCCAGAGGTGCTGGGGCTCAGCCTGGCACGCACTGCCCAGAGAGAGTCTAATCCAAGTGTAGGAGGAGACACAACACGTGGGCGGGGGTTATAGGGACCGAGACAACGCGGGTGGAAACAGCAGCTGCGGAGAGGAGGAGGCCCCCAGCCGAGGGGGCAGGCTGTGTGCAGGCGGCTCTAGGACCCCGAGGGCCCTGGCATGCCCCAGTAGCGGCGGAGCGCGGGGCTCGGCTGTGCGCTTCGCGACTACCCAGCTCCCGACGAGTCCCGGGCGCAGCGCGGACCCCTGATCCCCGGGGGCAGCATGGCCATGGGCGAGGTTCGTGTCCTCCGGCCCTTCAAGCTAATCGCTCTCGTCTGCCTGCTGGTCGCCCTGGCGCTGGACGTGGTGGCCCTATTGAGCCCCGCCTGGGTCACTTCGGAGCGCGGCTCGCTGTCGCTGTGGGAGGCGTGTAAACGGGCCCCGGACGTGTGGCACTGCCTCAGCACCTTGAGGACAGGTAGCGCGGGGCCGGCCGGCTGGGGCAGGGGGCATGTCCGGGGGCAGCGCAGCTGGAGACAAGGGGCGGTCCCTGGCCCTGCCTCTCCCTGCCTGGCTGTCCGCGGGGTCAGCCTCGCCCCAGTGTGCAATGGTTATACTGGGGCTGAGGGCGGCGGAGCTGGCTGCTGGGGCCACCTCTGGGCGCTAAAGCCCCGGGAAGGGGAGGGGGCAGGAGGTGCGTCCCCAGGGTAAACTAGCCTGGCTCTAGCTTTGAGACTGGCCCGAAGCGGTAAGGGGGGGGGGGGAGCTGGGATTCAGAGACGCAGCAGCTGTGTAAACGGGCTTGAGTGGCACTGACAGCGTGTCTGTAAGACGCTGCGCCAGCGTCCTGTGGCACAAGCCAGAGCGAACATGAGCTTGGTCAGCCTGCTGGTGGCCTGTACTCTTGTGGGCTACGTTATCCGGAGCTGGAACCGTGTAAACGCCCTGCTCCCAGGAGCCCTCTGGGTATCGTCACTCCGAACTGATGGCAGCACCACGAATCCTAGAGTGCGGAGGCATAAAGGTGGCCCAGAGCTTGTCCCTGCGCCTTGGGGCCTGCACAGAGGGAGAGCGTCACCTGTCCAGGAGAAGCATGGAAGGAAACTGTGGGCGGCTGGGAGAAGGGGATGATGTAGAGGGGGTTGCCTGTGGTGATCATGTGATTCCTGAGGAGAGGATGGGGTTCTTGGCAGATAGTTACTCCCTTCCTCTAACACTGGGCCTAAGGGATGGGAGGCTCTGGGGAGGGAGCAGAGTAAGTCATGAGAAGGTCAAACCTCCCTCCCTTCAACTTAAAGTGTAAAAGGCAATGTGGTCTAGTGGATAGAGCACTGGGACTTGGGAGACCTAAGTTCTGTTCCCAGCTCTGCCACTGGCCTGCTGGGTGACCTTACACAAGTCACTTACTGCTCAGTGCCTCAGTTTCCCCATATGTAAAATGGGAATAATGACCTGCTTTAATAAAGTGCTTCGGGTTCCACTGATTAAGTGAGAAGCCTGAATCCAGTTTGAGGGTGGCTCCTTGGCCTGAATAAGCTGAAGTCAAAGCATTTGGAATCTACTTATTGGCTGTCAAGGTTTTGGGCAATTAAATAATGCATCTTGAGAGTGCAGTGCCCTCTCTGATGGGAGTCCCCCAATTAGTGGGGTATAGATCGTGGTGGGAGCTTCACCATGGAAAACTCCTGAAGCTATGCTGGCCAGGGACTCCATACGCAACTGCACCTAGCATAGGGCATCCAGTGCAGAGGAGAACAGCACGTATACTTTACAAAGAGGTTGCACTGGTAACTCCGGGCCAAATGGGGCTGCCATTGGCTCACAGGAGAAATGTTACTGACTAGTACCAGCAGAGTTTTATTGGGCTCCTGGCCCAGCCCATCCTATAACTTGGCACTGAGTCAGCGACCCCGGAGAAAAAGTGTAACCCAGCATTTGCCATCTCAATGTTGAATAGAATGGATGGTCCATTCAGGAGGCTGTATTGTAGCTGTGTAAAAGACCTACATGAACAAGGGAATCTGTTTCCTTGCTGTTTCCTCTGAAGAAACTGAAAACACAAAGTAACAATAGAGAAATATTTTGCAAATCTTTTGGTTAGAGTGATCATTAGTCTGTCTTGTAAATTTCATTACATTGAAAATGTCCCTTTAAACAGATTTCAGGACTGGTTCTCCACTGGTGCCATGGTACAATTCCCCACTCTGAACCTTAGCGTTCAAAAGATGGGGTACCAGCATGAATTCCTCTAAGCTAATTACCAGCTTAGAACCTGTAGCGCTGCCACCAACCAGGAATTCCAGTGCCTGGTACACTCTGGTCCCCCCAAAACCTTGCCTGGGGACCCCCAAGACCC